>NC_081354.1:179485026-179791342 GCF_030684315.1 Stegostoma tigrinum | reverse complement strand
GCATACTAAAGTTCAAAAACAAAATAATCTGGTTCCAAACCAATACGATTACCGATGGTTTGTAATAGTAAATGCACCAGAAATTTTTATAGTGTTGCTCACTATTTCTGGTTGTTGTACAACAGAGCATCAAAGACATTTCTGACTTGAGCATTTGCCTTTCCTTCAGCATCCCCATGTTTTATTGCACCACCCAGGCATCTAGAGGAAGCTGCAGCCGTTCGCAGGAGAATTCTTCTACATCCTGAGGGAGATCATTTTACTCTCATCAATGTCTACAACGCATTCAAACAGCGTAAGCATTGAAACAACAATATTATTTCAATTAAGTCCTTATTATTTTTCTCATTTTCACCTATTCCAAACCCTGCCAGAAAGATCATTCTACTATGCCAGCAGCTCGCATTGCTCCCTCATAGAATCATCAAATCCCCACAGTGTGGAAGCAGGCCAATCAACCCAACAAGTCCACACCGCCCCTTTGAAGATCATCCCATTCCAACCCATCCCACTACCATTTCTTTGTAACCCTGCGTTTCCCGTGGCTAACCCACCTAACTTACATAACACTGGACACTACGAGCAATTTAACATGGCCAGTCCACCTAGCCTGCTCATCTTTGGACTGTGGGAGGAAACTGGAGCACCCGGAGGAAACCCGCGCAGATTTGGGGAGAATGTGCGCTACTGGAGTAATCTGGTGTTTGTTAATTGATTGCAGGGCTTTGCCTCCACTGCTCCATCTCAAAGTTTATTCTACATGTTGATCATTCCTTGTGTGAACACTTTCCTGAAGATATTTCTAAAATTTCACTGGTTTGAGCTTGCATCTACAACTTCTACTTTCTCATTTTAATTTTGTCATATTTTGGATCAATGATGTCTTTTTGGCTCTTTTGTCTATGCCCAAATGTGTTTGTGAATGCAAATGCCACTTTGCATGTTGCACCAATTTTAGAAATTCTCATTGTGAAGTTTTAATCTGTCATAGGAGTGTTGTAGTTTGGACCAATTAAATGGCCTGAGAGCAAGTTGAGAGGAAAATCAATTTTTTTTTGAGTTCCATGTGTTCCTGCCCACAAGAGTTCAGTTGTTTAGGCAGACCAGTGTCTACTTGCACCGATGGCACATCTCCAAAGGTATCTGGCCTCAGCTCCACTCAAGATTTCCATTTTTGGTTGTCTATTTGTCAAACAAATCTATGAAACACACAGATCCTCCCATTTCAGTCTTTAGTCTTTTTGAATCTATTTTGAATCTTGTGGCAACCCAGTCAGAAGGACAGAATGCCGATTCTTATCAGAAGGGTGTTGACACATGGGGAACATTTTAATTACCATGTAAAGTCCAGCAAATATTCCCAAATGTGTAGGTGTTTTCCTTTGAAATGTAATTAAAGTATTGTAAAAGTTGAAATGTTCTATTTGGTTTTCTTTTTAGCAGTGTTATATGTTATCCAGATTTAACACAGTGCCATGAAATCTTCTGTCTGAAATGAAATTTATCCAATTATGGGTGACACTATCGCCCACTAATTAGCTCTACTGTCTCTCAGCACCAGGGACGCAGGTTTGATTCCAGCCTCAGGTGACTGTCTGTGTTGAGTTTGCTATTCGCCCTGTGTCTATGTGGATTTCTTCCAGGTGCTGCAGTTTCTTCCTACAGTCCAAAGATGTTCAGGTTGGCCGGATTTGCCAAGTTAAATTGCCCATTGTGACGAGGGATATGCAGGCTAAGTGGATTAGCCATGGCCAGTGCAGGGTTATGCCGATGGTGTGGAGGGTGTGTCTGGATGGGATGCTCTTTGAAAGGTGTGTGTGTACTCAATTGACTGCTTCCACACTCGGGATTCTATGATTCAATTCTTGCAGCAGTTGGCGGCCTCAATTCAGAATTAAGTTAAAGTCTCCCTGTCAAATTGAAAAAGTTAAAATGCTATATTCAGACACTAATTAGCTGCTCTTTTAAGATTTGATATAGACATACTTATGGGATAGTAAAGAGAGAGCATTGTTCTGTTTCTAATCTGTAGTTGGTTTTTGCTGATCCTTGAATGCCAAAATAGTAAGTGTACTATTTTTCAGAATTGTCATTATGCAAATTTACACATCAATGTAACCAACCTCTCTGCTATTAGTCTGCCTAGAAAATAGTCGTAAAAGTGAACAATATATAGCTTAATTAAAATTGCTTCATGCTTCCTTTTCTAGTACTTTACCTCCCTTAGCCAGATTAACTGATGTCTATTTTTGATGTGCAAATAAGCAAATGAATATTTGTTGCCTTAATTGTTAATTGTAAATTCGATCATTTCTTCTTCAACAAAAACACAAAAAAACAGAAGTCGGTGGAAAAGCTCAGTAGGTCTGGCAGCCTATGTGAAGAAAAAATCAGAGTTAACAACATTTTGGGTCCAGTGACCTTTCCTCAGAACAGCATCTGGAAGTCCAGACCTGAAGAAGGGTTATACCCAAAATGTTGACTGCTGCTTTCGTCCAGATGCTGCCTGGCTTTCTGTGTTGTTCCAGCCTCCTGTTTGTCTACGAGTGTTTGAGAAAGATTAGATTAGATTACTTACAGTCTGGAAACAGGCCCTTCGGCCCAACAGGTCCACACCGCCCTTTGAAGCATCCCACCCAGACCCATCCCCCTATAACCCACATACCCCTGAACACTATGGGCAATTTAGCATGGCCAATCCACCTAGCCTGCACATCTTTGGACTGTGGGAGGAAACCGGAGCACCTGGAGGAAACCCACGCAGACACGGGGAGAATGTGCAAACTCCACACAGACATTCACCCGAGGTGGGAATCAAACCCGGATCCCTGGCACTGTGAGGCTGCAATGCTAACCACTGAGCCACCATGCCGCCCAATGTGTTAACCTTTCAGGTGCAATGGAGAACTGTACGCCTGAAGTATTAATTACTGTTTCTTTCTCAAATGCTAATTAGTATGCTGCACATGTCCCTTTTTTTTAAACTTCTTGGACAAGAGAGCAGTGAATATTGCATTATCCCTATAAAATCTGCCTGTAGATAATGAAGATGAAACATGGTGTCTGAAGAATTATCTGAGTTACTCTGCTCTGAAGCTGGCTGACGTTGTCCGCTATGAATTGCTTGAACTGATGCAAAGGATTGAACTACCTATATCGCCATCGAACTTCGGACTGGAGGGAAATGTGCTTAACATAAAGAGAGCTCTGATCTCTGGCTACTTCCTTAAGGTGCGTGATCATGTTGTGCCATGACAACTCCTCCTCCAATTGTTAAAGATCTTTCATGGGCTTCAGCTATGTCGCATGCTAGTTCCTGTCAACCTTCTCTTGCAAAAAAAGCTCTGCCAGTGAACTGGTGCATCATTACCAGTAAAATGTTTGATGATTATGCTGTAGTGATGTTCCTCCACAAGGTATGTGCTACACCAAAGCCCCAATGTTTTCTGTAAACTTTAGCCCTTGGTTGCCCACAGCAATGGAAATTGTTAGCCTAAGACCCACTGCATAGTTGGAGGGCACATCTATCTGTGACAAATGCTACATTCTGATTAAGACCATTTAGACTGCAGCTGCTGACTTCTTCAGTGCAAACTAATGAAAAGGCTGCAAAAATCAATTATGGACCATGAAGGGTATTTTCAACTTTATTTTCAATATTGGAATATTCTCTCCATCCTTTAGTTCAGTATTCTACTGGTGCTGTTATAATTTGAATTGATTGACCTTTGGTACAATTTGAAAATCAAAAAATAGAGTGAAATCATTCAGAAAACTGGCCAGTATCAGCAAGCAAAATATATTTCTGACAGCCTGTTCCTGAGAATTATAACCTAAAGAGCTGCTTTCCCAATCTGAATTCAACTAATCGAAGCCAATAATGTACGGACCTCCACTGAACATGGTCTCGTTTGGGGGATGTGGGTGGCACCGTAGCAATGCTGGGGACTATCTCATTGCTGCCTTACCCACTCCCCCACCCGGTAACCATAATTCAGAATGGTGAGTAAGGTACCCCACCTTCTTTTTAGCCCTATTGCGGGCCTGAAGTGACCAATTATTGCCCATTTTAAGGCCCTTAATCCACCTCCATTGCTACAATGCACTGAGCATTAGAAGAACGGTAAGATTGAGAAGGTTTTATTTTATACCATAGAACATAGAACATTACAGCACAGTACAGGCCCTTCGGCCCTCGATGTGCCGACCTGTCATACCGATCTCAAGGTCCATATGCTTGTCCAATGATGACTTAAATGTACCTAAAGTTGGCAAATCTACTACCGTTGCAGGCAAAGCGTTCCATTCCCTTACTACTCTCCGAGTAAGGAAACTACCTCTGACATCTGTCCTATATCTTTCACCCCTCAATTTAAAGCTATGCCCCCTCACCCTCGGCGTCACCATCCTAGGAAAAGATGGTAAAAAGATAGAAAGGAAGGTAATTTCATCTTCTGGACAAACGTCCCGTGTGCCTCACTCCCCTCTCTGATTAACTGATTTAACTGACTACTTATGGTGATTTTGTTCTTTCCCCCTCTTCCCCCCCCCCCCCCACCCCCCAATTACCCCCTTTCCATCTGAAAAACCACACCCCACTTTTAGGTAGCAAGAGATGTGGATGGCTCTGGGAATTACCTGATGCTCAATCATAAGCACGTGGCTCACCTGCATCCTTTATCGTGTTACCTCACCAGGAAGCCTCGGCCCCGGCCACCTCCTTGGGTCCTGTATCAGGATTTTACCATTTTCCAAGACAACTGCATCAGCGTTGTCTCAGAGATTCATCCTGAAATGTGAGACTACTATTAAATCATCATACTGTTCAGCGTTTGAGAGTCTGTGGGAACTGAGGAGCGACAGTTACTGCAAGCATGTCATGCTTTCGTTGAGTTCATGTATCTGGAATAATTATTTTTATCAGTATCTGTCTTCTTTTTTCTTATGAGGAAGAAGGGAAGGCAGTCCAAAGATAACACTACACAAGCTGGGAGTATATTGCAGCGATTTGTCATCGTTAAAAGACTCGGTTGACACTCCAAAGTTGTGAAGATGGCTGATGTTCTTCCAGATTTAAATTCATTTTCCTGCTAGTGACTCACTTCAAATGATTACTTATTTTTTCATTTAAGCTGACTTGTAGAGTTTTCATGATAACCATCACTTCTCAGCAGTTCTAAGCAAAATGCTCATCAAGTGATCATGGCATTCCCATCTACTGTGCTGTTTTGACGAATGATTTAGTGTTATATTTAGTTTTGATTTCAAGTTTTTAATATTACTAGAAATGGGAAGAATCTATTAATTGATCTGTGGGACCTACATCTAGCATCACAGTCCAACCTTGGTACCAACTATCCCACTTCAGCCAACTCCAGAGAGTTTACCTTGAGCCTCACTCCTAAGTTCTTTCTCGTATGACACTGCAACACAGTTTTTGCTAGTGCAGTTAGGCTACATCATAGGGTTTTCCAGAGTTCGCTTGGGGTGTCACTTCCTAAAAAAAAAATTAGGGCATTGGTCAGGTGGGATCTTCCCTTTTCTGAATCTGTCTTAATGGCTATTTGCTTTAGCTGTAATCTTGAAGCTGCTTTATACCCTGCAGTTTGATGCCTGAGTGCGTTTTGTCATATCATCTTGAAATATAAATTGCCGGTTGCTGAACCCACTTCCTTCCAAAGTAATATTTGGTGAACAGTAGTTTCCAGATACAGACTATAACTTTGCTACTTTGTTTTAGTTTGGATTTATGGTCACTTAATCCTTCTGTGTGTTGAGCTGACAAAAAAAATTATATCCAGGTATAAATCTGAAGCAGGAGATGAGGGCCTGTGATATTGGAGCAATTTTCTTTGGAGCTAGATATATTAATGAAATACATAGTAATGGTGTAATGATAGTTTCTTAAACTGTCAGATTGAATTTTTTTAAATCTTCATGTTGCTGTGTTGGAGAAATGACATTTATATTTTACAACCAAATGGCCAGCTCCTTGACAAAGATGATGTGAGTGGGAACATTTTGATAGAAAGAACATCCTCCTTTGACACGTAGCTTAATTGGATAGAAGGATCAGAGATACACAAAACTTATTGTAACAGTGCAGGCTGATGCCATTCTTTTGAAAACAAACAAAAAAAGGGAATCAATTTCCAAAGGATCAGAATTGAAAAGCCATAATATTAAACATGTCACTAATCTTGGTTAACTCACATTTAGTGTCACGTCAATAGTTGCGATCTTGATTATATGAAGGATATGTGACAGTGAAGGAAGTGCAAACAGAAAATATTTATCAGGATGATAGCAGGACCAAGACCTGTATAGATGAAGAAGGGAGATAAAAGGCTCAGGTGGAGCATTAATGTATTTTTCACTTATAGAAGCAAATAATTTAGAACCAGTGAATTGCAAACTGTTTTTAATCAGGAAAGATGATACAGGCTGAAGCATGAGTTATCAGAGAGTAATTCAGATTGAAGCTGTAAATTCTAATATGAGACTATTAGATTTTGCTTTTTTTTTCTTTCCTCTAGGCTGATTGAGTTAGTACCACAATACTACCTTAGCAACCTACCAACCAGTGAGAGCCGTGACCTCCTTACGAAGCTCCGCGAGAAGGTGACCAGCACAGAAACAGAGTCAAACGAAGAGGCAGGCAACACCTTGAAGGAAGACGAAGAAACAGAAGAGATTGAAAATGAGGAGCTCTGCTTGCTTCAGTGAATGGAAAAGGAAGACAGTGGCACCTGGGGGCAAGTGATTGGTCATTGAATTTATTCGCCAATGACATGGGAACCTTATCCATCGTTTCAACAAAATCACTTTCTTCTCGAAACTAGACAGAGGAGAAAATGGGGAGAATTTTTTTTTCTGTGAATTATAATCTGGAATGCGCTGGCTGATGGTAGAAGCAGATTCAACAGTAACTTGCAAAATAAATTTAACCTCTGCTTGAAAAGGAAAAAATGTGGGGAATGAGCACAGCAATGAAACTACTTAAATCATTTTCGCAAGGAGCAAAGGCAATAGGCTGAATGCCTGTCTCCTCTGCTGTATAAAGTCATTGAGGTACTCTCAATAGCAGGGACTCCACTGACTTCTCTTTGTCCATTCTCCATCAAAATAGAAACTGATGGGTGATGCAGTGAGCTGGTATACAGTCCTTTCACCTTCCAGAACTCCATCACGTAGTAAAGGAACTACATCGAACGCATATTAGTGTGAGACTACTGCAATTTACAATAATATATTGGGATCACTTTGTGATAGCTGCTGTGGAGCTAATGAAATACTGTATGGATACAGGAGCAGGTACTATACTGATATAGCTACGGAGCTAAATATTTCAGGTAGTGTAGAGGTTACATTTCTCTGTCTCTCACAGTGCTGTATTCATTTTGCTTGAGCGTGAGATTCTAACAATGGGAAACTATTTCATTTGCCAAATTTAACGTCACACTGTGAGCGCAAAAAGATAAAATTGTTTAAAATGAGAATGGTAGCACAGGCCCAAAGGAGTTTTTTTTTAAAAAAAGACTTCAGATTTCTTCATTAATTCTTCTTAGAGTATCAGGTTATAATAGTTCAGGATACGGGAATTAAATGAATATTTGCATAGATGGTTGATGATGTGAAAAAGAATCAGGTTTAATTTTCTGAATAGTTTTTTGTTCAATGCTGTAATACTCTATTTCCCCTGTGTGTGTGTGAGTATTATCATGTGTCTGGATGTTTCAAAACTCAAATCAGAAAGACTGACCCTTGGCAGATTGTACAAGAGGCGTGTAAAATCTGGACAGAAGTGAAATGGCAATATAGTAATGTCTAGAGTGTAAAGCACTATTTGTCTTTTTAAAAGCTTAGGCAGTATATTGATTATATAGTTAGGACAATTATATTACATGACTGGAATATAACTTTTCCCATGCTGCTTTTATAAAAAATTAATGGCATTCTCAGCATCATTGTTGCACTTTTCAAACACTAAGCTTACTGAAATGCAGAACAAGCTGGGGCCAGGTGTGGTGCAAGTAAACACAAGTGTAGGTTGTACATCGTAACAAAGTTAAATGAATTGGCCATGCCAAATTTCCCATAGTGTCCAGGGTTTGCAGGTTAGATAGAGTGACTGCGTTCAGTTGCCCTTGTATCCAGGGTTTGCAGGTTAGGTGGAATGGCCAGAGGACGTTGCAGGGATGGGGTGGGTCTGGGTGGATGTTGGTCAGATATTGTTTGCTGTCCGATATCAAGTACTTCCTAGTAACAGATGGGCTTAACATTGCAGGTTTGATTTGATTTATTTATTGTTATGTATTTTGTTACAAAATACAGTTAAAAGTGTTGTACAGTGTCACCACTCACTGGCACCAACTTAAAACACAGAAAAATAAATCAAAACATAGAATAAAGGAACCATTTTTACTCAAGAAGGACATGAGCATGCTGCTGGATTGATTGCAAGTCATGCTCTCCTACAGAACTGTGCATTTTTCTGGAGGTGTATTCTGAGAATGTAACAAAGGTTGCAGTTTCCTGGCATCTTTCTGTTTCCTGGCATCTTTCTACTTGCTGAGTTTGTCTTTCACATTTTTTTGAAATTGATTAACTGCATCTTGGTATGGAGTGAAGTTTGATGTGGTAAGTGGCTGTTTATTGCAAAACTAAACTGGTACATTGATGTTTTTCTGTTTTTTTTTCATAACCTGAATCCTCAACTGAAATTTTAGAAACAAAACTGCGAATTCTGGAATCCAACCAGTTGTAGCTAACACGTTTTATGTGTTGCACATTTTTAGATTCATTCATGTAAATTGCAACTGTGATTTAGTTTTTTTACTTCCTCCTTTTGTGTGTTTGTCTGTGTAGGTTTGAACTCAGTTTATTTAGTTCTTATTGCAGCTGAATTAGGATTTTTAAATGAACCCAAAACGCTCATTACCTTTCGGTTTCAATTAGGCACTGCCATAACAAGCAGTAAGTTACTATTAGCAGATTGGGCGTGCGTTTGCAATCTGTCAGGACGTTGGCTATTGCCTCCAATATAGATATTGATAGCTTCTTGCATTGCACTCCAATTTAGGCTATCCAGGATCAACAGACAAACGGCTGATTTGCTGCAGTGTTGGAAGTCTGTTGACTGTAGAATTCATTGCTAGCAGCCGCAACGCCTTGAGAGAAAACTGAATCGAGAAAAATAAAAATAACTTTTTAAAAGTAGCATTTCAACTCTTAGTGGTAATGATGAGCTCAGTTGTTCTATCTTGGCAAGCTTAAATAAGTATGATTTTGCTTCAGGATTTTAATGGTGAGATTAACTAGTTTACCTCAAATACAGCATGGATATTAGCTTCTTAAAGTTGAGAAATCCTGGAATTCCCTCCCTCAGGACATTGGTGGCCTGCCTACAGCACATGGACTGCAGCAGTTCAAAATAACAGCTCATAACCAAGAATGAGCAATAAATGCTGGCCCAGACAGTGATGCCCCAAATTGCACAAATGCACTTAAAAAAGAATGCTACACAACATATATATAATTAGTACGATTTAGTACCTTTTGAAAATGGGCTCTGAACTTGTAGAATTAGTGTGTTCTAAATTGAATTTATAAGTATTGTTGTAACTTGTTTAGTTCTATGAATGTTTTCATAATCATTTCATCTCCTTGAAGGAGAAAAAGTCTACAATGAACTTACAGGCTGAATGGCTGCTTTAAAACTGGTGGAGTCAGTGGTGGAGCTTCAATGAAAAATCCCACTGTAATCCTCCAGGATCTACAAATCCAGCTTGCTGGAACGTCGTACTTTTGCCGAATTTAATGAAGTTGTGAGTTTGCATTGAGATTTAGCTTTGTATCAGGGCTGGTGGTTGTGACAAAACCAAAGCTCAGTGTTAAACTGGTAATTTGTAAACACAGGGACTAGAAGGGAGCTTCACATCGAGACAATGAAGTGTTGTCACATCCTGCAAAGTGCCAATTCAGGCAGTTTTTCTGATTATGAAAATTTATTGTTGAAAAAGTGACATGGGTCAGGGAAGCCTAGGGGTGCATTTCAAAGCTGAGTTTTACTTCACCATTTAAGTTAGAATGCACTTTTTTTAATCCTCTGGTTGGGGAAAACTTGCACATTTTTAGTCAAATCTTTAATTTCTTCTGCCTGCTGATGTAAATGTCATGATTTTCTTTACCAGGAATATTCTATATATAACACTGACAGCTCCAGCAATAAATGAATAGACAAATTTATATCGAGCCTTGTTGCTCTGTAATGTCAGATACTATGCTTCAGATGCTTCTAAGAATCTTTTCTCATAAACTAAAGTGGCTTTATATGTATGAATATTGTTTGTCAAACTTTTATTGGAGTTCTTGCCTTGCAGGAAAGTCATGATTTACAGGGAAATTGCAAAATAATTAGAGTGCGGCCAGAATCCTCCATACAACAACAACAGATTTGTTAGTATTTATTAGGATGGGTTTCAGTCAGTAAGGTCCATTTGTGTTTAAAACTAAGGCTGTTCAACAGCCAGAATGACCTGTAGATTGTGTAGAACTCCAGTTCCTAATCTAGTGAAATCTTTGTATATTATTTGTAAGGATAGTATAATCATTAGAGATAGTAGGAATTGCAGATGCTGGACAATCTGAATGACAAGGTGTAGAGCTGGATGAACACAGCAGGCCAAGCAGCATCAGAGGAGCAGGAAGGCTGATGTTTTGGGCCTGGACCCTTCCTCAGAATTAGTTTTCTGAAGACGGATCCAGACCCGAAACGTCAGCCTTCCTGCTCCTCTGATGCTGCTTGGCCTGCTGTGTTCATCCAGCTCTACACCTTCTTATCTTAGTATAATCATTAGTTTGTTTCTTTGTGCATAGTTTCAGATTTGGGGGCTTTATCCTTACCTTCATAATTTATTTTCTGTTCCAGAGCCAACTGCACAGGTAGTAGGCAGGATGCTGTGCTACAAATGATTTGAGGGCTTGTAGAACATACTGGAGTTGCTGCTGTATTTATTTCTGATGCGGCTTTCTTCCCTTTTCTTGAATACTGGTCTTTTAAGCACAAATTTTAGGAACTGTGAGCAAGAACCTGCTATGTAATTATTGTACTTTCCTGAATGTTGGATAATATTTAAAATGAATATTTTAATGCATTGCCAATATCAATTTTAATGACTGCAAAGTCTTGCTTTATTGTATTTTGTTTACAGAATACATTATACTGTAAAATCATTATAATAAATTTGAATGTGTCGCTGAGTGGTTTAGTAGTAGTTTGCTAACTTCCATAAATTGTTTCTGTGCTCCTTATTGTGCCTCAGTAGACACACTGATAAATGTGAACTTCTGTAATAATATTGGCATCGCTGTATCCCCAAGTGAAAGAATATGGCACATTGAGTCTTTCTAACGTTGGAGGAGGAGAATGTCCTCCAGCAGTTGGAATTGTACCTAATACAAAAGATGATGGTTGTTCAAACCCAGCTCTCATAGTTCTCAAGATATTGCTTCAGGAGTTCCTTTGGGATTTACCCTCATCACAATCAACATGCACTGACCAGTCCACACGTACGAGTTAATTTGCAGCTGCTCCAATCCTGAAGCATCCCGTGTCAATTGCACCATTTCTCGTACGATATTCGCACTGGAATTCAAAAGGATCTGTGACTGAAACCACGCCTATCAGTAGTTGGAGGCGTTTGAGGATTACTTAAAGCTCAGAACAAGGAAATAACTACAAGGATAGCTTTGTTGGTTGAGTCTCTACTTCTGGGTCAAATGCCCTGGTTCAAGGACCACCTGTTCCAGAGGTATGCTTTTACAAACACAGTTATTTTAATCGATCTGATGAGAGCCTGTGTTCAAATCTTGCTTGCCCCAGAAGTATATTAACAACAGATTAACCCACACCATCTATACCACAAAGGTAATGAGGATTTGCAAACCTCAAACCTGCTTAATGTTGTAGATTAGGATAAGTTTTGGGGAGGGGTAGGGCTGGAAGACTTGTTAGGTGCCAAGAACTCAGTACATTAGTATGAAGAGGTTTATGATAAGTTCAAAAGAGTGACAGAGAAATATTAAAAGGAATTAGAAAAGGAGAGAAAGAATGTAAAAGTTTTGGCAAGTAAAATCAGGAAAGTCAAATTGTTCCTATAAGCAGGCAAATCTTGGGAGAATTACTATGGAAAGATTTGACACCAAAGAGGAAATCTGTTTGGAGCATATAATGTGGGCATTTCTCTTTATTTCAAATTTGTTTTCATAAGGAGATGGTGACAATGCAGATACTGTAATTAAGTGCAAAATGTAGCTTTCTTTAAAGTAGATAATGTCATTGGGCTGACCTGAAAGATATCCACGCTCCTAAGAGAAAGTAGGGAGGAAGTAGTGGAGGCTTAGAACATAGAACATTACAGCACAGTACAGGCCCTTCGGCCCTCGATGTTGTGCCGACCTGTCATACCGATCTCAAGGCCATCTAACCTACACTATTCCATGTACGTCCATATGCTTGTCCAATGACGACTTAAATGTACCTAAAGTTGGCAAATCTACTTCCGTTGCAGGCAAAGCGTTCCATTCCCTTACTACTCTCTGAGTAAAGAAACTATCTCTGACATCTGTCCTATATCTTTCACCCCTCAATTTAAAGTTATGCCCCCTCGTGCTCGCCGTTCCCATCCTAGGAAAAAGGCTCTTCCTATCCACCCTATCTAACCCTCTGATTATTTTATATGTTTCAATTAAGCTTTGACTATCATTTCCCAATCCTCTTTGCCTGCAAATGTGTTGTGAGACTTCTACTAATGTTGTGCTGTAGTTTAGAAATGGAGGAAAGGATAGCATGAGAAAGTACAGGCCAGTCAGCCTAAAGTTGGTAGTGAGCAAATTATTGGGAAGTATTCTGAGATGCATTATAATTTGAAGATAATAAAATGTGAGGCTGGATGAACACAGCAGGCCAAGCAGCATCTCAGGAGCACAAAAGCTGACATTTCGGGCCTAGACCCTTCATCAGAGAGGGGGATGGGGAGAGGGAACTGGAATAAATAGGGAGAGAGGGGGAGGCGGACCGAAGATGGAGAGTAAAGAAGATAGGTGGAGAGAGTATAGGTGGGGAGGTAGGGAGGGGATAGGTCAGTCCAGGGAAGACGGACAGGTCAAGGAGGTGGGATGAGGTTAGTAGGTAGCTGATCTGCCAATGTGGTATACTGCATCCACTGTACCCGGTGCGGCTTCCTCTACATTGGGGAAACCAAGCGGAGGCTTGGGGACCGCTTTGCAGAACACCTCCGCTCAGTTCGCAACAAACAACTGCACCTCCCAGTCGCAAACCATTTCCATTTCCACTCCCCCTCCCATTCTCTAGATGACATGTCCATCATGGGCCTAATGCACTGCCACAATGATGCCACCCGAAGGTTGCAGGAACAGCAACTCATATTCCGCCTGGGAACCCTGCAGCCTAATGGTATCAATGTGGACTTCACCAGTTTCAAAATCTCCCCTTCCCCTACTGCATCCCTAAACCAGCCCAGTTCGTCCCCTCCCCCCACTGCACCACACAACCAGCCCAGCCCTTCCCCCCTGCCCACTGCATCCCAAAACCAGTCCAACCTGTCTCTGCCTCCCTAACCGGTTCTTCCCCTCACCCATCCCTGCCTCCCACCCCAAGCCGCACCCCCAGCTACCTACTAACCTCATCCCACCTCCTTGACCTGTCCGTCTTCCCTGGACTGACCTGTCCCCTCCCTACCTCCCCACCTATACTCTCTCCACCTATCTTCTTTACTCTCCATCTTCGGTCCGCGTCCCCCTCTCTCCCTATTTATTCCAGTTCCCCCTCCCCATCCCCCTCTCTGATGAAGGGTCTAGGCCCGAAACGTCAGCTTTTGTGCTCCTGAGATGCTGCTTGGCCTGCTGTGTTCATCCAGCCTCACATTTTATTATCTTGGAAATCTCCAGCGTCTGCAGTTCCCATTATCTCTGCATTATAATTTGAGACAGGTTTGGATTTGTTAAGAGAACAAAAACGGAAACTGATGATAGAACTCAGCGGGTGTGGTAGAAGAAAATTTCCCTCCCCACCCTTATCTGCTTTCCAAAGGGACCACTCTCTCCGTGACTCCCTTGTCCGCTCCACGCTCCCCTCCATCCCCACCACACCCGCCACTTTTCCCTGCCACTGCAGGAAGTGTTACACCTGCCCCTACACCACCTCCCTCACTCCTATCCCAGGCCCCAAGATGACTTTCCACATCAAGCAGATGCTCACCTGCACAACTGCTAATGTGGTATACTGCATCCGCTGTACCCGGTGTGGCTTCCTCTACATTGGGGGAACTAAGCGGATGCTTGGGGACCGCTTTGCAGAACATCTACGCTCGGTTCGCAATAAACAACTGCAGCTCCCAGTCGTGAACCATTTCAACTCCCCCTCCCATTCCTCAGACAACATGTCTATCCTGGGCTTCCTGCAGTGCTACCCCAAGGTTGCACGAACAGCAACACATATTCTGTTTGAGAACCCTGCAGCCCAATGGTATCAATGTGGACTCGACAAGCTTCAAAATCTCTCCTCCCCCTACCGCATCTCAAAACCAGCCCAGCTTGTCCCCACCTCCCTAACCTGTCCTTCCTCCCACTTATCCCCTCTTCCCACCTCAAGCTCCACCCCCACTTCCTACCTCCCAACCTCGTCCTGCCCCCTCGACCTGTCCCTCCTCCCTGGACTGACCTATCTCCTTCCTAATTCCCCACCGATACTCACCTTTACTGACTCCATCCCTGCCTCTTTGACCTGTCTGTCTCCTCTCCACCTATCTTCTCCTCTATCCAACTATCTGCCTCCCCCTCTCTCCCTATTTATTTCAGAATCCCCTTCCTCTCCCCCATTTCTGAAGAAGGGTCTAGGCCTGAAACATCAGCTTTCCTGCTCCTCTGATGCTGCTTGGCTTGCTGTGTTCATCCAGCTCTACATCTTATTATTTCAGTTAACATGTCAAGTCTGGTGACACCATCAGAACTAGTAGCAGGTAGGAAAACTGGTATTTATGCTGAAAACAAGGTTTGATGATGGGTAAAGAGAGATGTGAGCAGAAATTAGGCCATTCAGCGCATTGAGTCTGCTCCACCATCCAATCATGGCTGATGTGTTTGTCAACCCGATTCTCATGCTTTCTCCTTGCAACCCTTGATAATCAAGGACCTATCTATGTCAATCTTAAATGTACTCAATGACCTGGCCTACACAGCTTTCTGTGGCAGTGAATTCCATAGATTCACTGCTCCGGCTGAAGAAGTTTGTTCTTATCTCCATTCTAAAAGGTCTTCCCTTTACTCCAAGACTGTGCCCTCAGGTCATAGTCTCTCCTACCAATGGAAACATCTTCCCAACATCCACTCTCTCCAGGCCATTCTAAAAGTTTCAATTAGACCCCATCCTTCTAAACTCCAATGAGTATAGTCCCAGAGTCCTCAAACGTTGTGATAGGTCATGATGGAGCCCAGAGAGAGAGAGAGATGAAACGGGTAGATAAACCAGGCGATTATGGATGGCAGACCAGGACGAAGAGAAGCTGAATAGGGTGATATCGAGAGTAGAGTATAACAGAGAATGGTTAGTCTGCACTGAAAGCAAATCACATAATATGATAATAGGCCTGAAAGTGGGTGCAAATGAGTTGAATTAGAATTAGCTTTATTGTCACGTGCTCAAATGAGTACAGGGAAACGTTTACAAATCACGATATACAGCACCAATTTAGGTACAGATTATTCAGTTCAGATTCTTAGAGGGGGGGAAAAGATTAGAAAAAATAAAGAAATAAAATGCCCAGCATTACATTGTGGCTTAAAGTACAAATTTATAGTAATAAATCCAAAAAATAAAGAAACAAAATGTTCAGAATAACAGTCCTTCCATGATAAAAAATAACCCAAGTCATAGCAGAATTGGGTATGGGGTGTGTCAAAGGACATAGAAGAATGGAATCAGACCCTCAATTTGTTCAATGTGATGTTGAGCCCCAGAGGTTGCAGGGTCTCCAATCAAAAGTTCAGCTCTGATTTGACTGAATTTTTTGAGTAATCCACCAAGATTATTTTCACAATCTTTGCTGCAAGATGTCTGCCACCAAGTAGGACAAACTGTATTGGGAATAGCATTATCTCCCATCAGAGATCCTGACTGGGACGTGTATTGTCATGACTTCATCACCACAGAGTCAGTGGGGGTCCTCGACTGGTGCAGAGGCAGTGGCACCCTGGTAGTGTCACTGGACAAGATTACCAGGCAAACGATCTGGGGCTATGTGTTTGAATCCCACTGTGGTGGATGGTGAAATTTGAATGCAATGAAAATGTGAGTTTCAAAACCGCATCTGTCAGTGCTCATGTAGCCATATTCAGAAGCAGCAGTGTGTTGGCTGTGTCTCTGGACCGTAATCCAGAAACCCAGTCGAATGTCTTAGAAACATGGGTACATTGGCTACCTTGGCAGGTGGTGAAATCTGAATTCAAAACATTGTCTGGGGACAGGCCATTCAACCTGTCAATCCTGCTACGCTATTCAATGTGTTTTTGGCTGATTGACACTGTACTTCAGTGTCACCTTTAAAGAAGTGAAGTACTGCAGGTGCTGGCAAACTGAAGCGAGTTCGAGAGAAACTCGGCCGGTCTGGTAGCATCTGCGAAGACAGAAATGGAGTTAATGTTTCGAATCTAGTATAACTTCTTCAAAACTGAAAAGAATAGAAAACTGGGGGTTTCTCCAGCATTTTCTGTGTTATTTCATTTCCATCCTTACCTGGTCTGGCCTATATGTGACACCAGACTGACAGCAATGTGGTTTGCTCTTAACTGCCCTCTGCGCAATTAGGTCTGGGTATATATTAGTATATGTTAATCCTTACCAGTGATACTCATATCACATGAATGAATTAAAAAATGAGTATGGCTTCCATTTGACGAACTACTAGGTAGTTGTATCTCTGTCACTTTGCCAAATCTTTTCTTCACCAGAAGGTAATGGAGAAGTTGCACCATGGACCAGAAACAGGGAGACAAAGGCCTTGTGGCTAGACTGTTAATCCAAAGACCCAAATAACGTACTGGGGACCTGGGTTTTAATCACGCCATGGCAGATGGTGGAATTTGATTTCAGTAAAATATCTGGAATTATGAATCTAACAATGAGCATGAAACCATCGTTGGTTGTTGGAAAACCCCATCTGGTTCACTAACGTTCTTTTAGGGAGGGAACCTGCTATCCTTACCTGGTCTGGCCTACATGTGACTCCAGACCCACAGTAATGTGGTTACTGTGAACTGCCCTCTGGGCAATTAGGGATGGGCAGGAAATGTTGCCTGGCCAATGGTGCCCCCGTCCATTTAATGAAGAAACAAGAGAAAAAAGCTCAACTTGTCTGAACTTGAAATTCTGTGGCTACAAGAGCAGGTCAGAGGTTAGGAATTCCAAGGCATAAGTCAGAAGTGTGATGGAATACTCCCCACTGGCCAGGTTAGATACAGCTCCATCAACACTCAAGAAGGTTGTCACCATCCAAGACAAAGCAGCCTGCTTGCCTGGCACCACATCCAAGCATTCACTCTGTCTGTTACTCTACCTGCCTCATTGCACATTACAAATTCAAAATGGCTCAATGCCTGATTGAGTCCACAATATATCGATCTGGCAATGGTCCAAAATACACTCTATAATTTCATCCTTGGGCTACTGCCTGCATGGAGTGTGCATGTTCTTCCTGTGTCTGTGTGGATGCATTCCTCCGGGTGCTCTGGTTTCCTCCCACAGTCCAAAGATGCACAGATCAAGTAAATAGGCTGTGCTAAATTGCCTATGTGCAGACCAGGTGGGTTAGTCAAGGTAAAAGCTTGATTACAGGGATAGAATGGGGTGGTGGGACGGGGTGTGGGCCTGGATGGGATGATTTTCAGAAGGCAGTGTGGACTCGGGCCAAATGATCTGCTTCCACATTGTAATAATTCTATGGTTCTATGACCTATGACTAAACTAGATGACCTTGACTCAGAGATTATGCTGTCTGACCCGAAGCCCTCCCAAAAGGGAAGTAATCTCCCAGAACCGATCCTATCATGGAATCCAATATGTTTCAATAGTCTTTCTCACTTTAAAGGACAATTCTTTAAATGTGCTAAAGCACATGATCCTACATTTTCCCACATTATATACAACCTTCCAAATTTTCTCAATCTACAAGACAATTTAAATCACCCATGGTTAATGTACTTCTGATTTACTCTGTGTCCGGCACCTTATAGACTACTCACACCATCATCTTCCTCCCTTTATTAATTCTTACCCCTCCTCATATGGATTCTCTGCCTTCTAACCCAAGATCATTTCTTGCTTATTTCTCTTACTTATTCTGTCTCACAATAACAGTGCTACCCCCTGCCTTTCACCTTCCTGTCTCTGTTTGTGAAAAGTCACTTACATCTGCATATCTAGTTCCCAGCTTTGACCCCCTTTTCATGTAATGACCGTAAGATCACATTTTGGTTCTGTCTTCACAGATGCGGGCTCAAATAATTTCCCAAAAATATTAAGGAACATAGAAGGAGGAATTGAAGAAAACCATTGTCAATAACACAATGGCCCAAGAAAAATTAATGATCTTGAAGGCTGCGCAAAACCCCCAGGATCTGAAAAAATGACTTCCCAGTGTAATAGAGGAAGTGGGCTTGGAAGAATTGAATGCGTTAGTTATGACCTTCCAAAATTTCATTGACTCTGGAGCAGTACCCAAAGACTGCAGAGTGGTAAATGTAACCCCGATATTTAAGGGGGAAGGAAAGGGAAATACACAGAATCCTACACTAATTAGCCTACCAACCTAATAGTTGGGAAAATGCTGGAGTCCATTATAAGAGATATGATCCAGGAACACTTGGAAAACATTAACGGCATTGGGCAAAAGAAAGGTAAGGCATGTTTTACTCGTCTGCTGGAGTGGATTAGAATTAAAATTAGATTTTTTAGACTTAGAATTAGATTTACTGTCACGTGTACTCAAGTACAGTGAAAAGTGAACAAAGTGCCATTTTCCAGTTCCATTCAAGGTATAATAGAATAGAATAAAAATATATAGTCACCCTTGTATTTACATGCAAAATACAGTGAAAAGTTTTATAAGTCACCCCGACACAGCACCTACATCAGTGACAAAAGTCATACGTAACTTTTAAAAAGTAAAATTAAGACGAAGTTCATCACAGTTTGGTTAACAGCTCCTAGGATCAGGGAAAGCCAATTTAGGACCAGTTGAATACCTGGAAGATGCAGCTAGTATCTCGATACGAAATTTTCAGTATCAAGTAGAAAAATAGAGAAATAAACTTACAAGTTCAACACTATAGTCCTTCTGAGTGGTTTAGCCATGGGCCAGGATCCAAGCACCTTCACCTTGATACCGAGACCATCACAAGTACAGAGCAGTCAGCCAGCCTCGAATCCCCTCACCAGGCCGCTGCCACTAACCATTTCACCATTCTTCTGCACCATCTTATCTCTAAGGATGCTATTGTAGCAATGAGTTGAGTTAGTAGGCAAGCACATGGCAGATGCAGTACTATGTGGGTAGATGTAAATTGTGAAAAACAGGAAAGCGGAGTACTGTTTAAATGGTGATATATTGGGAAATGTGGATCTACAAAGGGATCTGGCTGACCTTACGCACCAGACAGTGACAGTAGACATGCACCAAAGCAGAAGTTGCTGGAAAAACTCAGAAGGTCTGGCAGCATCTGTAGAGAGAAATCAGAATTAACATTTCAGGTCTGCTGACCCTCCCTGAGAACAGAACGCTGGACCCAAAATGTTAACACTGATTTCTTTTCACAGATGCTGCCAGACCTGCTGAGCTTTTTCAGCAACTTCTGTTTTTGTTTCTAACTTACAGCAGCTGTAGTTCTTTTGGTTTTTATATGGTAGACAGGCAAGTGCAGAAAGCAATTCAAAAGGCAAATGGTATGTTAGCCTTCATTGTGAGCACCCCACTTCCACACACACTCCCACTCCCATATACATGCACACATGCACTTGCACCAAGAGAGTAGGAACTGCTGATGCTAGAGTCTGAGATAACAAGGTTTCAAGCTGGATGAACGCAACAGGCCAGGCAGCATCAAAACTGCTGTTTTGGACCTGGACACTTCTCCTGAAGTGTCTGCTTCATCTTCCAGGTATTCAGCCCAACAAGTCCACACTGCCCCTTGCAGCATCCCACCCAGACCCATCCCCCTATAACTCATACACCCCTGGACACTACAGGCAATTTAGCATAGTTGATCCACCTAACCTGCACATCTTTGGACTGTGGGGGGAAACTGGAGCACCCGGAGGGAACCCACGCAGACACGGAGAGAACGTGCAAATTCCACACAGCCAGTTGCCCGAGGCTGGAATTGAACCTGGGTTCCTGGCGCTGTGAGGCTGCAGTGCTAACCACTGAGCCACCGTGCCACCCTAATTGTGATACTGAGTTACAAATGCACCAAATAGTGGAAAGTGTCAAAATTGTTCACAACCTGGAACATCACCCCATAATCTTCTCTGCTCCAGAAGAACTTCATTAACTAGCACAATATAACATTGTAGTTGAAGAGGAACAGTGCTAGATAGAGACTGGAGAAGTGCAGGTTGAAAGGATGGAGCAGACACTCACTGAGTACTCTGTCTGGGCTTTCTCAGTTGGGTGCAGTGAAAAGTGCACCGTGCTTAAGGGAGGTGAAACATGAACAATCAGAAATGTGGAAATAACACTGAGTAAGAAACAGAGAAATCAGAAAAGTTAGCCAGCCCCGATGGTATCATTCCCAGAATATGGTCAGTGAGGAAGCAATCAATCTATTCACAACAGTCATTCAAACAGTCTTAGACATGGAAATGATGTGCAAGGACGAGAGGGCAGCCATTTGTAAATCCTCTGTTTGCAAAGAAGGAAGGGTCTAGGCCCGAAATGTAGGCTTTCCTGCTCCTAAGATGCTGTTCGGCCTGCTGTGTTCATCCAGCCCCACACTTTGTTATCTCGGATTCTCCAGCATCTACAGTTCCCATTATCTCTGGCTTTACCAGTGATGCCCACATCACTCAAACGAATACAAAAAAAAGTAACTGTCACGTTTCTAAAGGCTGTTATAAAAGGTCAAATTCATTTTGATCGAAACAATGGCAGGGTAATTAAAGATGGGCAGCATAGGTTTGTAAAAGGCACACCATTATTTGAGAACTCAATAGATTTTGTAATCATGCAGCATCTTGATGTAATTTTTGTGAAAATTTACTTACAGATTGAGGCAGCCACTGACTATGCAGCATTTATTGCCCATCCCTAATTGCCCAGAGGGCAGTTTAAGAGTCAATGACACTGCTGTGGGTCTGGAGTCACATGTGAGGATGGCAGATTTCCTTCCTCAAACGACATTATTGAACCAGATGGCTTTTTACAACAATGAACAGTGGGTATATTGGTGACCATTAGGTTAGTTTGTTTTTATGTTAAATTACTGAACTTTATTCAATTTAAATTTCACCCACGTCCTTCATGGAATTTGAAGCTGTACTCTCAGAACATTAGCCTGTGATGATAGATTAAACAACTCCAATGATATTATTACTGCACCACCAAATCCGATATCATACCAGCTTGACAAATGGACTGTTATCAGTTAAGGTGTTCCCATGAGGAATGTCAATCAGCCCCGATGGTATCATTCGCAGTTCTCCGTTTTGAGGAAGAGCTACTGGGCTCAAAACGTTAGCTCTGTTTTTCCCTTCACAGACACTGCCAGATCTGCTGAGTTTTTCCAGCAACTTGTTTTTTTGTTCCTCATTTACAGCATCCACAGTTCTTTTGGTTTTTATTAAAACTACTCTATATCTATTTATGACATTTCAAGTACTCATCCAAGTATGTTTCAAAGTCTGTGAGGTATCCTGCCTCAAATACCCTTCCAGGCAGTACTTCCCAGATCCTCATCACACACTGGTAAAACATTTTCCTTCAAATTCCCTCAAAACCTCCTGCCTTTCACTTTAAAATTATGTCCCCTTGTTATTGACACTTTGCCTAAGGGGGACAGCCGCTTTCTATTCATTATATCCATGCCTCGCAATCTTATAAACCCTCTCAAGCTTTCTCTGCTCCAAGGAAAGCAATTAGAGCTTATTCAGTCCTGCTTTATCACTGAAATGCTCCATCCTCGGCAACATCCTGGAGAATGTCCTTTCCTCACCATCTTGAGAGCAGCCCCATCCGTCCTTTAGTGCACAGTACTCCATCTGTGACCTGATCAAAGTTTTGTACAGCTCCGACATAACCTCTCTGCTCTTACAATCCAGACCACAACTGATAAAGGCAAGTGCCCCGCGAACCATTTCAACTCCCCCCCCCCCGCATTGCGAACCATTTCAACTCCCCCCCCGCATTGCGAACCATTTCAACTCCCCCCGCATTGAGAACCATTTCAACTCCCTCCGCCGCATTGCGAACCATTTCAACTCCCCCCGCACATTGCGAACCATTTCAACTCCACCCCGCCGCATTGAGAACCATTTCAACTCCCCCCCCCCACCGCATTGAGAACCATTTCAACTCCCCCCCCGGCACTGCGAACCATTTTAACTCCCCCTCCCATTCCTTAGACGACATGTCCATCATGGGCCTCCTGCAGTGCCACAATGATGTCACCCGAAGGTTGCAGGAACAGCAACTCATATTCCGCTTGGGAACCCTGCAGCCATATGGTATCAATGTGGACTTCACCAGTTTCAAAATCTCCCCTTCCCCCACCGCATCCCAAAACCAGCCCAGTTCGTCCCCACCCCCCACTGCATCACAAAACCAGCCCAGCTCGACCCCTGCCCCCACTGCATCCCAAAACCAGCCCAACTTGTCCCCGCCTCCCTAACCTGTTCTTCCTCTCACCTATCCCCTCTTCCCACCTCAAGCTGCACCTGAATTTCCTACCTACTAACCTCATCCTGCCCCTTGACCTGCCCGTCCTCCCCGGACTGACCTATCCCCTCCCTACCTCCCCACCTATACCCACCTCTACAGGCTCCATCCCCACCCCTTTAACTTGTCTGTCTCCTCTCCACCTATCTTCTCCTCTACCCATCCTTGATCCACCTCCCCCTCTCTCCCTATTTATTTCAGAACCCTCTCCCCATCCCCCTCTCTGATGAAGGGTCCTGACCTGAAACGCAGCTTTTGTGCTCCTCAGATGCTGCTTGGCCTGCTGTGTTCATCCAACTTCACACTTTGTTATCTTGGCTTCTTAATGATCTTATTATCCTGTTCTACCGCATTCAGCAGGGTGTAGACAGGTATACTGAAGATCTCCCTGTTCCTTTCAGCTTCCTGGTACACTGCCATTCATTGAGTCCTTCTTTTTTCCTGTTCTTTCTCACAAAATTATCAGGGTTACCAGGATTAAATTCCATCTGACACTAATTGACCAACCCGTCTCTAACTTCCAGCCTCCCAGCACCCTCTTCCTTGCTGCTAATCCCCTGCCCAATCTTCTTGTCATTTCCAAACATACTTATCATCCCCCAATATTCCCAACCATGCCATTGATGAATATCGCACAAAAAAAGGACTGGTCACTGCTATCAGTCACAAAAACAGCTTTCTCCCTGCACTGTGCCCAGTTACCCTGGATCCCATGTACATTTACCTTCTATTTCAGTCTCCCATGTGGAGCCTTGTCGAAGGCTTTGCTGAATTCCACATATATGCATCAGCTGTATTGTCCTCATCGACTCACCTTAAAAAATTCAGTCAAATTTGTTCAACATGATCTTCGTTTGACAAAGTCATGCTGATTATCCCTGATCAAACTTGATCTATCCCTATGCAGAGAAATTCTCTCCTTCAGAATTTAACCCAATAGTTTCCCTAGCACTGATGTGAGACTCCCTGGCCTGTAATTCCCTAGTTTATCTCTGCCACCCTCTTGGAAAGTGAAACCACATGAGCTGTCCTCCAGTCCTCTGGCACCTTCCCTATGGTCAGGGGGGAATTAAAAATTTGGGTCAGCCCCTGTAATTAATCTCCTCTCACAGCAGCCTGGGATACAACTCATCCGAACCCAGGGACTAGTCCCATTTTAAACTCACCAAAACCTCCAATACCTCCTCAATCCCAATGTCAAACTACTCAACAACCTCACAAAACCTCTCCCTGAACCATATACCTACATCTTCATTCTCCAATGTGAAGACAAATGTGAAGTGCTCATTTAACACTTTACCAATGTTCTCCAGCTCCATAACAATTGCACTTTTTGACCACTATCCTTTCCCTTGTTTTCTTCCTCCCTTTGATATACTTATAGAATAATTTGGGATTCTCCCTAATCTTACCCATTTGTGGTTTTTATGCCCCTCTTTGCTCTACTAAGTGCTTTCTTAAGATTCCACCCTCTCACCCAGCACCTTCTATTCTTCACTAGAGCCTCCACTGATTTGCTCCCTTTTATGCCTGCTAGAGGCCTTTCTTTTCCTTTTTAACCAGTCCCAAATAATGCCAGACATCCAGGATTCTCCGGGCTTGTTGTTCCTACACGTCACGCTGAGGTAAGCATGTTGGGCCCATACTCTCAGCAATTCCATTTTGAATGCCCCACCCCCACTGTTGTGCTGTAAATCTATCCAAACCTAGCTGTTCCCAGTCTACTGTGGCCAGATCCTGTCTTATATCAATAAAATCTGTCCTCCCCAAATCCAAAGCTGTTTTTGACATACCATCTTTCTCCTTCTCAATAACAAATCCAAAAAAGTACCATGTTAAGATTGCTATCACTAAATGCTCCAGCACTGCAACCTCAAAGACTTGTCTGGCTTTCTTTCCCAGAGTGTGGTCAAGCATTGCATTGTCCCTTGTTGGACCATCTACATGTTGAGATGAAAAGCTCTCCTGAATACATTTCAAGAAATCTGTCCCTTCTGAACCCTTTACACTGTGACTATCCCAATTCCTGTTGGGGAAGTTAAAACCCCTGCCATTACTGTGTTATTGTTATTGCACTCCTCAGTGAATTGTTTGCTTGTCTGCTCCTCTATCGTCCAGTGAATGGTTGGGTGATCTGTAAAACATCCCTGTCAGTGTGACTGCTCCATTTTTATTCCTAAACTCCACTCAGAAAGCCTCAGTTGGTGACCTGTCTGAGATATTATCCTTCCTTACTGCACAAAGTGACTCTTTATTTAATAATGCACTATCATCTTTTCTTTTGTGCCCTCCCTTCTCCTGTCTGAAGATCCCTTACCCCAGAACATTAAGATACCAGTCCTGGCCCTCCCTCATCCACGTCCCTATGATGGCATCAACATCGCAATTCCAAGTGTAAAGCAACGCCCTCAACTCATCTGTCTTACCCCTAAGACTCCCAAAGTTAAAGTAGATGCCATTCCAGCTTCACCTTACTGCCCTAGAAGTTGACATGGCTCAACGTCTTCTGCTATCACCCTTTTCCTAAGGTATACTGAGTCCCTATTGTACAAATGCTCTGTATCCTCTTCCCTAGTGTATGTGTTTAAAGTCTTCCCAAGGGCACTTAGTAAATCCTCCCACAAGGATGTTAGTCTCATTCTGATTCAGCTGCACCTTGTGCAGGTCCTGTTTTCCCTAGAAATGTTCCCAGGGATCCAGGAATCCAAAATCCTGCCGACTGCACCAACTCTTGATCCACAAAATCATCTGCTCCATTTTCTCATTTCTGTACTCGCTCACGCATGGCCACAGGAGTAATCCAGAGATTATAACCTTTCAGGCACTGCTTTTAAATATCTTGCCTGGCGTCCAAAATTCCTGATGCAGGACCACATCCATCATTCTACCAATATTGCTGATACCAATGTGTACCGTAACCCCTGCCTTATCATCCCCATCCATCAGAATGTCCTGGTGCCAGAAGTAGGATTCTGTCTGCACTCCTTTGATGCACCAGCATCCTCATCAGCTTCCACAACAGAGCACCAATTGGCAAGTGGGACCCCAGGGGACTCCTGCCTGTTCCTCTTTGACTGCCTGCTGATTGATTAATTTATTGTTGTCTCATGTACAAAGATACAGTGAAGCATGTTGTTTTGATTACTGTACGGACTGGTCATGCCATACAATGTGCACCAGAGTAGCAGAACAGAGTGCAGAATACACTGTTACTGCTGCATGCAAGGTGTATAGAGAGAGAGAGAGAGGTCAGAACTAACATTTGCGAGGTCTGTTCAAAAGTCTGATAACAGTGGGGAAGAAGCTGTTCTTGAATCTATCCATTCGCATATTCTTTATAATTATTCTTTTATATTTTCTACCTGATGGAAGACGGTAGAAGAGAGTATAACTGGGGTGGGAGGGGTCTTTGATGATGTTGGTTGATTTCCCGAGGCAGCAGGAAGTGTAGATGGAGTCAGTGGATGGAAGGCCGGTTTGGCTGACGGACTGGGCTGTGCGCACATCTCTCTGTAATTTCTTGTGGTCTTGGGCAGAGCAGTTGCCATCACCACACAGTGATGCATTCAGATAGGATACTTCCTGTGGCGCATCAATAAAAATTAGTAAGAATTTTTGTGGACATGCAAAATTTCCTTAGCTTCTTGAGTAAGCAGAGACATTGTTGTGCTTTCTTGACCACCATGTTGGTGCGGAATCTAACAATCTTGACTGTCTCCAATTCAGCACCATTGATACAGAAAGGGGGGTGCCCTTCACTCCAATTCCTGAAGTCACGGCCAAGCACTTTGCTTCGGTGACATTGATGGAGAAATTGTCTTTACACCATGCCGCTAAGTACTCAATCTCTTTCTTGTATTGTGTCTGGCAGTTGTTTGAGATCTGACCGATAACAGTGGTGTTGTCAGCAAACTTGTAAATGGAGTTGGGGCAGAATTTGGCCACATAATCATGAGTGTATAAGGAGTATAGTAAGGGGCTGAGTACACAGCCTTGTGGGACACCAGTGTTGAGGATTATAGTAGAGAAGGTGTTGTTGCCTGTCTTTACTGATTGCAGTCTATGGGTCAGGAATCTAGTTACAGAGGGGGGAATGGAGACCTCATTCACCCATTCACTTCTTCCCTCCTTTACCTACTGCCCTGGGGTCACCATCTCTCTGAGCATGCTCTGCGTGTAGCTCTTCGTCTTGCGAATATGTCACAGTATCTCCAGCTGCTGCTTGAGATCTGGAAGGCAGGGCTCAGGTCTCTGTGGTTGGGAATACTTCCTGAGCACATGGCCACCTAGGATGCTGACTTCCCAGACAGGATAGGCACATATTCCACCCGCATTCACATTTCATTTCACAATTAACCCCCAGCATTTGTTTTCAATTTATACCAGGGACATTAACTCAGGTTGGTTGGGGCCTTAGACCATAAGACCATAAAATATTGGAGCAAAATGAAACTATTTGGCCCATTGATTCTGCTGTGCCATTTGATCTTGGTTGCTTTGTCTCTCAACCTCAATCTGTTGCTTTTTACTCACAACCCTTAATCCCCTTGACAATCATGACCCTATCGATCTGTGTCTTACTTACAATCAATGGAGTTGAGAAGAATGAGGGGAGATCTGTTTGAAATTTATAGAATACTGAGAAGCCTGGATTGAGTGGACATGGAGAAGATGTTTCTACTAGTAGGAGAGATTAGGACCTGAGGGTACAGACTCAGAGAGAAGGGTCAACCCTTTCGAGTTGAGATGTGAAGGAATTTCTTCAGCCAGAGGGTCATGAATGTGTGGAACTCAATGAAGCAGAGGGCTGTGCAGGCCAAAATATTGAGTATATTTAAGACAGAGATGGACAGGTTCTTGATGAGTATAAGAATCAAGGGTTATGGAGAGAAGGCAGGAGAATGATGTTGAGAAACATATCAGCCATGATCAAATGCCAGAGCTGACCTAATCGGCTAATGGTCTAATTTTGCATTTATGATTGTATGGTATTCTTGCAAATTGTCCTTGCAGAAGCCATTTGAACAAGGTGCCGCATAATAGACTGATCCAGAAGGTTATATCCGAGGGGTTTAAAGGCAGTATATTGGATTTGGTAGAGGATTGGCTGACTGAGAGAAAGCAGAGTGTCGGGTCAGCGAACTGTAACTAGTGAGTGCCACAGGGTTCAGTTCTTAGACGTCAACGAATTGTAATCTATATAAATGATCTGCAAGCAGAGACGGAGTGTAATATAGCAAAGTTAGTGGATGATACTAAAATAGGTAGAAAAGGAGGCAGTGATGAGGAGATAAAGAGTTTACAGATGGATAATGATTGGCAAGGAGAATGGACCAGAATCTGGCAGATGGAGTTTAATTTTGGTAAGTGCCAGTTTGGTTGCAAAAATAAAAGGGCAAGTTATTATTTAACTGGGAAGCAGATTCAGACTGTCTCAGTGCAGAGGGATCTGGGTGTCCTTGTGCATGAATCAAGGAAGGTGGCTATGCAGGTGCAACATGTAGTAAGAAGTGCAGATGGAATCCTGGCATTTAGTGCAAAGGGACTGGATTATAAAACTGAATAAATGTTGTTATAATTGCATAAGGGGTTGGTGAGGCTACACCTGGAGTATTGTGTCCAATTTTGGTTTCCTGACTTAAAGAAAGATATGGTGGCATTTCAGGAAGCTCAGAGGAGGTTCACCAGATTGATTCCAGGGATGAAAGAGCTGTTGTATGAGGAGCAGTTGAATAACTTGGGCTTGTACTTGCTGGAGTTTAGAAGAATGGGGGGGGGGGGATCAGATTGAGGTATAGACAATGCTAAAGAGAATTGATAAGGTGGTTGTAGAACAGGTGGGACAGTTTTGAACAATAGGTCATAGATATAGCATGAGAAGAGGTACATTTAAAACTGAGATATGGGGAAGTGGTAGTGAGTAGATGTGAAGCCGGAAAAGCACAGAAGGTCAGACAGCATCTGAGGAGCAGGAAAATCAACGTTTCGGGCAGAATCCCTTTGTCAGGACTGCACAGGAGGTTGGAAGCCCAGAAGTAAATCGAGGGAGTGGGTGGGGCCAGGGGTACGGTAGGTGGGATAGGTGGATGAACGTAGCGGGTTATTGTGATTGGTCGGTACGAAGGGTGGAGTGGATACGTCAGTCAGGAGGTGAACAAGTTAGGACTGTTCAGGGAGGCGAGGAGAAGGGGGTGAGCTGGACATGGGATAAGACTGGGTGTGGAGGGACTTTGAAGCTGGTGAAGTCAACATTGAGGCCCTTGGGTTGTTAGCTCCAAGGTGAAATATCAAAATGAGGAGAAACTACTTCTCTCGGAGGGTTGTGAATCTCTGGAAATCAATGGCCCAGAGAGAAAGGGGGCAGAATCAATCAACAGAATCAAGAAAGAAATAGATTGGTCTCTGATAAAAAGCAGAATAAAGGGTAATGGGGAGCAGGCAGGTGAGTGGAGTTGAGACCAGGATAAGATCAGCCATGATCATGTTAAATGGAGGAATGGGCTTGAAGGGCTGAATTTCTTACTCCCACTCTTAAATCCCATGTTCCTATGTCCTGATGAGTGCAATATAAAAAACATCGACAAATTATGTCTGTTTCAGCAACATTCAAATCCTGCACAAGCAAACAACTATTCCAAACACAGTGTAACTGAGGGTGAAGTCCCATTAAGCCCGTCATAGATGTGATGGGTGCTAAATTAATGTACTTTTACTTTGCATGCAAAATGTCTTTCCATTCATAAGTAAGCAGGACTAACCAACCCAGTTTTTGATCCGCAAATGGACAGAATTGTTGTTTGTAAATGGAACGAAGGGTAAGACCATAAATAAGTGAATTAGGAGCAGGACTAGGACATTCAAGTCTGTTCCACCATTTACTAAGATCTGATTGTGGTCCCAAATCCACTTTACAGACCAAACTTCCTACTAAAGTAGTTTTTCTTCATGTACAACGGGGTCTTCTTATTTCGAAAATACACTCTATTTGTAAAAATAATCTCTTTGCATATATACTTTGTCACAAAAGCAGTATGGTTTTGTGCAGTTGCTCATCAAGTAAATAAACAAAACCTCCTCATTGGATTTTCTATTCAAAAAATCCAAAGACCTCTTCGATACATACAATACTAATAGTTACATATATTTGAGGGATTAGGAGGGTCCAATAACTGAACAGACCCCCATTTAACTTCAGCAGGAAGACCCCAGGCGATGGTCTTTCCCCACTGGCCTTGCTGACAGCTGCCCCAAGATTTAGTGCATTCCTCCCTCAGCATGTAGTCCTGTGTTAGACTGTAAAACTCAGTCGGGGTCAACTCCCTGTTCTGGAAGATCAACAAGTTTCAGGCAGACCAAAGAGCATCTTGAACTCTTCAAGTACAGTGGCTTCCAGCTCTAGTCCTTGTTCACAGCCCAAGAGGATTGAAAAGATGGTTTCTGAGTGAACCAAGGTAAAACCCCCAAGCCAAGCCTCAGCCCCATAATATCTGTGGTGTTCCCAGATGGGAGAGCAGCAATGTGATGAATTTCCACAGGCAAAAACATTTCCTGCAAAAAATAATTTCGAAAATGATTGATTCTGGTAAACTAGAAGCACTTTTCCACTTCATAATTAAGATCTGTTAAATCCAAAGAGGAAATGCTAAGTAAGGTTTGGAGTTTCAACCAATCATCACTTCCCCAGAAGTCAGCACATCTAACCATGCTGCCACATTTGAGTACCTTGCTGGCTCCAAGGTGTATGGGAATTGTGGCTTGTGATGTCTCACTTAACTGAGGGAGACGTTAAGAGGAACTAAAACCACCGGGGGCTAAAAATTAATCTCAGCACTTTCTTTGGGGCACAGACAACCATTCACAATCTGCACATGACCATTGCTCTTGATCATGCCTTCTTTTGTGTAAGATTGTACACTGGAGCCCAGTTGCACAGACCCTATCACTCACCCATTGGCAGTCCTGAGTGGGTTGATACTAACATCCAGCCTGCCAATATCAATGATGCCAACCGCACCCCCAACTCAAATATGGACCTGCAATTAATCAGCTGTGGCAGGCAAATCACGCAAACACTATGAAACCCGATCACTGACCTCAGCTCTCTCTTGGGGTGTGTGTGTGTGTGTGTGTGTACCTCTGTGTGCGTGCCTATGCACTTAGAAACATAGAAACATAGAAGATAGGAGAAGGAGGAGGCCATTCGGCCCTTTGAGCCTGCTCTGCCATTCTTCATGATCAGGGCTGACCATCCAACTCAACAGCCTAATCCTGATTTCTCCCCATAACCTTAGATCCCATTAGCCCCAAGTGCTATGTCTAGTCGCCCCTTGAATACATTCAATGTTTCAGCATCAACTATTTCCTACGGAAATGAATTCCTCAGGCTCACCACTCTTTGGATGAAGAAATGTCTCTTCATCTCCATCCTAAATGGTCGACCCCGAATCCTCAGCCTGTGGGCCCTGGTTCTGAACACACCCACCAGTTCTGTTAGAATGTTATAAGTCTCTCTGAGAACCCCCCTCATTCATCTGAACTCCAACAAAGACAATCCCAACCTCGTCAATCTCTCCTCATACATTCATCCCTGGAATCAGCCTGGTAAACCTTCGCTGCACTCCCTTGAGAGCAAGAGCATCCTTCCTCAGAAAAGGAGACCAAAACTGACCACAATATTCTAGGTGTGGTCTCACTAAGGCCCTGCATAACTGCAACAACACATCCCTGCTCCTGTACTCGAAACCTGTCGCAATTGAAGGCCAACAAAACATTTGCCTTTTCTACTGCCTGCTGTACCTGCATGCTTACCTTCAGTGGCTGGTGCACATGGACACCCAGGTCACATTGCACACTCCCCTCTCCCAATTTACAGCCATTCAAGTTGCAATCTGCCTTCTTGTTCTTGCTTCCGAAGTGAATAACCTCACATTTATCCAAATTGTACTGCTTCAACCACTGATTTGCCCACTGACCCAACCTGTCCAGACCATGTTGAAGGATCTCTGCATAGTTATCACAATGCACTGTCCCACCCAACTTGGTATCATCTGCAAACTTGGAGATGTTACAATTTGTTCCCTTATCCACATCATTAATATATATCAGATATCTATTCATGGACTTTAGCTCCACATTTAACACTGTAATTCTGACCATACTCATCTCCAAACTCGAGACCAAGGTCACGGCTTCCCCTCTGCAACCGGATCATCAACTGTGGATCCTGACCCATAGACTGTAATCAGTAAGGATAGGCAACAACGTCTTATCCATGCCGATTCTCAACCCCGGTGCCCTGCGCTGTTATGTACTCAGCCCCTTTCTATGCTCATCATACACTCATGACTGTGTGGCCAAATTCAGCTCTAATTCCATTTACAAGTTTGCTGACGGCACCAAGATCGTGGGTTGGATTTCAAACAACAATGAGTGAAAGCACAGAAGGAAATAGACCATTTAGTGGCCATGCAATCCATATCCTGTCATCAATAGCCAGCTCCTATATTTTGCTGACATAGTTGTCTTTACACCATGCCACATCCATCACTAGGAGCCTGACAGAAGTGCACACAAACATACACACGCACACATGTATGCACACAAGCAGGCACGCGCGCGCACGCACACACACACACACACATGCACACGCACGCAGACACACACACATACACACACGTACATAGAGACACACACATGCACACTAACACACACTCAGACACTGACACACACACAGACTCACACAGAGACATGCACACAGACACTGACACACATACGCAGGGTCATACAGAGACACACACACACTCTCACACAGACTCACACAGTGACACACACACACACACACACACACACACACATACATGCACACACACACACACACACACACACACATGCACACACACACACACACATACATGCACACACACACACACACACACACACACATGCACACACACACACACACACACACACACACACGTACACACATGCACACATACACTCACACAGACATACCTTCCACCCCACACAGCCTCACTTTCATGTACACACACTCTCTCTCTTATACACAACACACACATGCACACGCGTGCCCCGCTCTCACTTTTCAACAAACACAGTCAATTCTTTTGCATATGCACATGCACCTCCCTATTCTGCAAACATTTTCACACACTCCTTCTTACACACACACACACACACACACACACACTCCCAAATGTATATGCTTGAACACACTCACTCATTTTGTCACACACACTTGGACACGTTTCTTTAAATCGTTTGTGGTGAAGTGGGTGTTGCTGGCTGGGCCAGTATTTGTTGCCCATCCCTAGTTGCCCTGAGAAGGTGGAGATGAACTGCCTTCTTGAACCTCTGTGGGTTGACCCACAATGCGATTGGAGAGGGAATTCCAGGACTTTAACCCAACCACAATGAGAGACAGGTGATATATTTCCAAGTCAGGATGTTGAGCGGCTTGTTGAGGATCTCAGAGGGGTGAAATTCCCATTTGTCTGATGCCCTTGTCCTTCTGGATGGAAGTGGTCATGGGTTTGGAAGGTGCTGTCTGAGGATCTTTGGTGAATTTCTGCAGTGTATCTTGTAGATAGTACACACTGCTGCTACTGAGTGTCAGTGGTGGAGGGTGTGAAAGTTTGTGGATGTGATGCCAATCAAGGGGGCAGCTTTGCCCTGGATGGTGTCAAGCTTCTTGAATGTTGTTGGGGCTGCACTGATCCAGGCAAGTGCTGCACGCGCTTCCTTTACCAGGCACACCCTCTCTCTGTCACTCACTCATTCACTCTCAGGTACACACCACACACATGCATACACACAAATATACGCACACACACGAGCAAACACAGGCATGAGCAGACACAAGCTCACACACACACACACACACACACACACACACACACCCCAAATACTGGGAGAAGGTGCTGAGGCCAGTGATTGGGTTACACTGTGTTTGCGTGATTTGCCTGCCACTGCTGATTAGCTGCAGGTCCATATATGAGTTGGGTGTGCGGTTGGCATCATTGATATTGGCAGGCTGGATGTTAGGTTAGTAATGGTGAGTGACAGGGTCTGTGCAACTGGGCTCCAGGATACAATCTTACACAGTATGGGTGGAGCTGCAGAACATGAAAGGGAAAAGATGTGACTGGGAGTTGTGTACAGTAGTTGAGGAGTTGGGGACCATGCCAAACAGGAAATTAGAGATGTATGCAGTAAGGGTACAGCAGTTATTATGGGTGACTTCCGTCTACATATCGATTGGACTAACCAGACTGGTATCAATGTGATGGAGGAGGATTTCCTGGAATGTATAAGGAATGGTTTCCTCGGCAAATATCTTGAGGAACCAACTAGAGAGCAAGCCATTCTAGACTGGGTATTCTGTAATGAGACAGGATTAATTAGCAACATTGTGGTGTGAGATCCTTTGGGTAAGCGTCACCATAATATGGTGGAATTCTTCATTGAGATGAAAAGTGCCGCAGTTAAAACTGAAACTAAGGTCCTGAACTTAAAGAAAGCTAACTACCATGGTATGACATGGTCAGAAGTCACACAACACCAGGTTATAGTCCAACATAAACAAAAACAAAGTTGCTGGAGAAGTTCAGCAGGTCTGGCAGCATCTGTGAAGGAAAAAACGGAGTTAACGTTTCAGGTCCGGTGACCCTTCCTCACATATAGTGGCTGGGAAAGCATCAGTTTATGTACAGAAAATAGGGAGGTGGGTGGGGTAGGGAGTAAATGATAGGATAGAGCCCAAGAGAGAGAAAGACAGTTGAGCAGACAAAGGAGTTGTTAATGATGGGAGGGTGAATAGTTGTTACTGGGGACTGTTAGTGACTAACAACTGGGGTGTGTAGTGGCGGGCTATGTGGTAACAAGGCCTGGCATGTGGGGTGGGGGCTAGAACATGGGATAGTTTAGGCCCTAAAATTATTGAACTCAATATTGAATGAGGAGGAGTGTAAGGTCCCCAAGTGGAAAATGAGATATTGTTCCTGGAATTCTGCAGCAAGCCGGAGACAGAGATGTTCGCCAGGGTGTAAGGTGACGCATTGAAGTGACAGGCAACAGGTAGTTCAGGGTCTTTTTTGTGAGCAGAGCTTGGGTGTTCTGCAAAGCAGTCACCAAGTCTACGCTTCAATTCCCCAATGTAGAGGAGACCATAGAGTGAGTATGTGGAGATTTGCAGGAGCAATAGGGGTGTTATTGTGGGGGATTTTAATTTTCCTAACATAGACTGGGACTGCAATAATGTTAACAGTTTAGATGGGGTGGAATTCATTAAATGAGTTCAGGAAAGTTTCCTCCAGCAGCTTATAGAGGCTTCTACTCAGGGACTGGCAATACTCTACCTACTCTTGGGAAATAGAGCAGGATAGGTGACTGTGGGGGTACACTTTGGGATCAGTAACTACAGTTCTATAAATGTTAAAGTAGTTATGGAGAAAGACAAAACAAGTCCATCGGTTCAAGTTCCAAACTGGGGCAAGGCAAATGTTGATCAAATTAGACAGGAGCTTGCAGGGGTTGGTTGGAGTAGTCTGTTTGCAGGCAACAGGACCTCTGGCAAATGGGAGGCCTTTAATAGTGTGACAGCTAGAGTTAAAGGTCTATATGTTCCTGTGAGGGTGAATGGCAAGGTTGACAGGAAGAGGGAGCCCTGGATGACAAAAGATATTGAGGCTTTGACCAGAAAAAAGGAGGAGGCGTGTCTCAAGAACAGGCAGCTGGGATCATGAGAATCCCTGGATGTATGTGGGAGATACAGGAGTTTACCGACGGAGGAAATCAGGAGGGCGAAATGGGGGCACAGAATAGCTTTGGCTGAGAAGATGAGAGTGAATCCAAAAAGATTCTTTAAGTATAATAAAGGAAAAAGAATAACTAGGGACAGAATACGACTGCTCAAGAACCAAAGTGGACATGTATGTGTGGAACCACAGGAGATGGGCAAGGTCCTTGATGACTATTTCTCCTCTGTGTTTACTGTGGAGAAAGATGTAAATGCTTGGGAACTTGACAGAGTTAGTGGCAATATCTTGGGGACAGACCACAGCACAGCAGAGGAGGTGTTGGAAATATTAGAATGAATGAAGGTGGATAAATCTCCTGGTCCTGAACAGATATGTCCAAGAACCTGCGAGAGTTTAGAAAATAAATTGTGGGGGGGGGGGGGGGGGAACCAGTTAATATATTTGCATAATTGTTAGCCACAGGTGAGGTACTGGAAGACTGGAGGCTACCGAACGTTGTGCCCTTATTAAAGAAGGGTTGGAAAGAAAAGCTTGGGAATTATAAACCAGTAAGCTTAACATGTGTAGTAGGTCAGTTACTTGAGAAGATTCTGGGAGATAAGATATACATGCACTTGGAAAGACAGGGTTTGATTAGGAGTAGTCAGCATGGCTTATTGCATAGGAGATCATAAATCTGTCAGAGTTCTTTGATGAAGTGACCAGGAATGCTGATGAGGGCAGGGCAGTAGACGTAGTCTGTATGGATTTCATAAGGCCTTTGAATAGTTTTCACATGGTAGGCCGCCCTGGAAGATTAGATAACATGGAGTCAAGGGAGACCTAGCAAATTGGTACACAGTTAGCTGGATGGTAGGAAGCAGAAAATTATAGTTGAGGATGCTTATCGGACTGGAGGCCTATGACCAGTGGTGTGCCTCAGGGCTCAGTGCTGGGCCCATTGCTGTTTGCTTTCTATAACAATGATTTGGATGAGAATGTGCAAGGCATGATTAGTGAGTTTGTGGATGACACTAAAATAGGTGGTATCATGGACAGTGAGGAAGATTATCAGAAATTGTAGATCTTGACCTGCTGGAGCAGTGGGTCAAGAAGTGGCAAATGGAGTTTAATATAGATAAGTGTGAGGTGTTGCCTTTTGGAAAATCAAATAAAGGCAGGAGTTTTATGGTGAATGTTAGGGCCTTAAGGAGTGTAGTAGAACAGAGGGACCTTGGAGTTTAGGTGCACAGTTCTCTGAAAGTGGAGTCACAGGTAGACAGAGCAGTGATGAAGGCTTTTGGCCTTCATCAGTCAGGGCATTGAGTATAGAAGTTGGCAAGTTATGTTGCAGTTGTACAGGACATTAGTGAGGCCGCACTTCGAATTTTGGTCACCTTGCTATAGGTAGGATGTTATTAAAGTGGGAAAAGAGCAGAGGAGATTTACAAAGATGTTGCCAGGGTTCAAGGGACTGAATTGGAAGAGAGATTGGGTAAGCTGGGACTTTTTTCTTCAGAACTCTTCCCCAGGGTTGGGGAATTGAGGACTAGAGGACGTCAGTTTAAAGTAAGAGGGGACAGAATACATGGGAACCTGAGGGACAAGTTTTTTTCTCAGAGGGTAGTATGCATTTGGAATAAGCTGCCAGCGGAAGTGGTTGAGGCCGGTACATTAACAACATTTAAAAGGCTATACAAAAACCCAAAGACCTGCGGGTACTGTGAATCAGGAACAAAAACAAAGTTGCTGGAAAAGCTCAGCAGGTCTGGCAGCATCTATGAAAGAAAAACAGAGTTAACATTGACCCTTCCTCAAAACTGATGCTGCCAGACCTGCTGAACTTTTCCAGCAACTTTGTTCCTGAACATTTAAAAGGCATTTGGACACAAACATGGATAGGAAATGTTTGGAAGGATATGGGCCAATTGCAGGAAAATTGGGTTAGTATGGACCAGTTTGGGCCGAAGAGCCTATCTCCACGCTGTAGGACTCACTGACTCTGTGGAGACAAATGTAGGTCCCTTGCAGTTAGAGATAACAAAGTGTGGAGCTGGATGAGCAGGCCAAGCAGCATCTTAGGAGCACAAAAGCTGATGTTTCGGCCTAGACCCTTTTGAGGCATAGAGTTGGAATAAATGGATCATTTTCGGAGTGGCAGTCAGTGATGAGTGGGGTGCTGCAGGATTCAGTGCTGGGACCTCAGCTCATCAATACGTACACTAACAATTTGGGCAAAAAAACCGAATGCAATCGACTCTAAATTTGCAGATGACACTAAGCCGGGTGGCAGTGTACACTGTGAGGAGGATGCTGAGAGGCTGCAGAGTGACTTGGGTAGATTGTACGTTTCTGAGATTCCCCCTCATTCTTCCAATTTCCAGCGGATCCAGATGGATAAGCATATGGACGTACATGGAATAGTGTAGGTTAGATGAGCTTCAGATCGATATGACAGGTCAGCACAGCATTGAGGGCCGAAGGGCCTGTACTGTGCTGTAATGTTCTATGTTCTATTGGACTGAGTGGGCAAGTACTTGGCTAATGCCATATAATGTGGGTAAATATGAGGTTATTCACTTTGATAGCAAATAGAGGAAGGCAGATTATTATCTGAATGATGGCAGTTTAGGTAAAGCTGAGGTATAACAAGACCTGGGTGTCATGGTGGGACATTTACTGAAGGTTGGAATGCTGGTGCAGCAGGCAGTGAGGAAATGGCCATGCCGCATTCACAGTGAGAGGATTTGAATTTCAGAGTAGGGATGTCTTGCTGCAGTTACACAGGGCCTTGGTAAAGCCACATCTTGAGTATTGTGTGCAGTTTTGGTCTCCTAGACTAGGGAAAGGCATTCTTGCTGTTGAGGGAGCCCAGCGGAGGTTCACCAGACTGATTCCCAGGATAGCAGGATTGACATGTGAGGAGCCTGGATTGACTGGACTGTACTCGCTGGAAATTGAAAGAATGAGAGGGAATCTCAGAAACGTACAAAATCTTAATGGGACTGGAAAGGCTCAATGCGTGATGAATGCTCCCAATGTTGGGGAAGTCCAGCACTAGGGGCCACAGTGTAAGAATAAGGGGTAAGTCATTCTGAACTGAGATGAGGAAGAATTTCTTCACTCAGAGAGCAGTGAACCTGTGGAATTCTCTCCCACAGGGCCATGTAGGAGGTGGTGGAGGCACTTTGGGGAGTTCAGAGTGAGGGCTTGCTCTAGCCTCCACAACCTTTGACCATGGAACTTGTGTGGCTGGTTTAGTTGTGATCCATTTAATGATGTCTGCTCCTAAGAGGTTGTTAGTGCAGGATTTAGGAATGGATCTACCACTGACAATCAACCCACATTAGATACTCTTTTTTGGGGTGGATGATCATTATCTGACATTTGTTTGGCACAAATGTTACATGCCATTTGTCAGACCTAACCTTAATGTTGTCCCCACCTTGCTGTGAACAACCATAAAATGTAGATGCAGGAGTAGGCTATTTGGCCCACTCTGCCAATCATTAAGATCAGGACTGATCTGATAACTCTCAAATCACTTTTCCCCGTAACCCTTGATTCCCTTACAGATTAAGTAAGTGTCCAATTCAGCCTTAGGTATCCTTAATAATCCGGCCTTAATAGCCCTCTGCAGAAAAGAATTCCACAGATTTACAATCCATTGAGAGAAGAAATTCCTCTCCATCACGACCTTATATGGGTTACTGTGTATTCTGAAATTATTCCCATTGGTCCTAGATTCTGCCACATCTTTCCATATCTCCATTATGAAGTCTCCTAAGAATCTTGCATATTTCCATAAGGCCTCCTGTCTACAAACACAAGTCCCAGACCTCGCATTATCTTGGAAATATTGAATGGGATGACTGCTTAACACTGCAATGATCAGCCAACAGAACTACTGTTGACCTTCGGATGGATGGAATTGGCCAGTGAAGTAAATTCACTGATGAATCAACTGAAATCATGTTAATCTTTTCACAAAGAATGTTCTGAAACCAATTGTAACTTTTTCACTAATTTCACCCAGTATTTCCCTGTGTTCCTCTCACTTTTCATTTAGGTATTGTTGAACAAAGATGCATTTTGTCATAGATATTCACCTTGAGGTCTTCAAGGTAATTCACAAAGATATTGATTTCAAAGGAAAATCAACATTTATATTGCATGAGGAGGCATTAACAGATAATCAACAGGAACTGGTACATAGCCCTAATGTCATAGAGATGTATAGCATGGAAACGAACCCTTCGGTCCAACTTGTCCACGCCAACCAAATATTCTAAATTAATTCAGTCCCATTTGCCAGCATTTGGCCCATACCCTTTCAAACCCTTTCTTTTCACATACCCATCCAGATGCCTTTTAAATGTTTAAATGGAATTGTAATTATACCAGCCTCCACCACTTCCTTTGGCAGCTTATTCCATATACCCACTGCCCTCTGTGTGAAAAAGTTGCCCCTTAGTTCCCTTTTATTTCTTTCTCCTCTCACCTTAAACCCATGCCATCTAGTTTTGGACTCCCTTACCCTCGAGGGAAAGACCTTGGTTATTCACCCTATCTATGCTCCTCGTGATTTTAAAAACCTCTATAAGGTGATCCCTCAGTCTTCGACAGTCCAGGGAAAATAGCCCTAGCCTATTCAGCCTCTCCATCTGGCTCAAACCCTCCAACCCCAGCAACCACATTTACTGAGCCCTTTCAAGTTTAACAACTTTTTTCTTGTTGCTGGGAGACCAGAATTGAATGCAGTTTTCCAAAAATGGCCCAGCCAATGTCCTCTACAGCCACAACATGACCTCCCAACTCCTAAACTCAAATGATAGTAGGAACTGCAAATGCTGGAGAATCTGAGAGAACAAGGTGTAGAGCTGGATAAACACAGCAGGCCAAGCAGCATCAGAGGAGCAGGAAGGTTGATGTTTCGGGCCTACACCCTTCTTGTAGACCCTTTTCTGAAGAAGGGTCTAGGCCCGAAACGTCAGCCTTCCTGCTCCTCTGATGCTGCTTGGCCTGCTGTGTTCATCCAGCTCTACACCTTGTTATCTCCAAAACTCAATGCACTGACCAATAAAGGAAAACCTATCAAACATCGTCTTCACTACCATGTCTACCAGTAACTCCACTTGCAAGCAACTGCAAACCTGCACACCAAAGTCACTTTGGTTGGCAACATTCCCCAGCACCACATTAAGTGTCTATGTCCTCCTGTGATTTACTTCATGAAAATGTAACACCTCCTCTCTGTGGCCACACCTCTTATAATCAGAGTCAACTCGCCAGCTTGTATAATATAAAAGTTGGTTTTCCAGTTAAATTGGTATTCTTATTTTTCAGCAATACAAACAACTGGTTCAGCGAATTTAAAGGAGTATCTCAGTTTATCATTCCACGCTCTCTATTCTTCATTTTGGAGGCAAAGTTGAAAAAGCCCGAGCATTTCCAGTCTCTTCAGAGGAAGAGACCATGTACATGATGCTTCACCACTTTGAGACTGCACACTATGAGCTTCAGACTATGGGAAATCACTGCTTATTCAGATCCAAATGACATAGCTACTGAAGAAAAATAGCGATTTAGAAACATTTGCATTTTACAAAGAAACACTGCAACCGCTTCCTTTTTACATAAGCTATCTTTGACCACAATATTTTTTCAGTTTCTATTCTGACACCTCTAAACGGTGACTAATGCAATTCTAGGTATTTAGTTTAAGAATAAGGGCAAACAAAAATTTGGTTAGGATCAGTAATTGCCTTCACTTTACTGTAACTACCTTCCCACCAAAAAAAAAGTCCCATACATGAATTGAAGGTCGAGCTAGCCTCCAGCAAAACATGTGACTTTTATTGCTCAGGATGCTGATTGTGTACGGGCACAGCGAAACTTCCCACAGGGATGCAAGAAAATACATTTTTCTTCTCATCTTTTAAAACTGTGAATCAAAGTCCAGGGCATGCATCCTAATTTCGAATATATCCACGGCACACTTGTCCACTGACCTCTCTGCTTGCTGACTTACATTGGCCATGGGTAACTTTCAAAAGCGCTGTCCTGGCTTTCAAATGCTTTTAAAATCTCATGCTCCCAAGTCCACTCTCTGCACAGCCCCCTTCCCCTTACCACTTCATCTCAATCTCTGTGTCCTCTTCTAGAACTCTGATAGCTCTGCATTCCTCTAATTCTGGCCTCTTGTTTATACTAATGGTTCTAATGGCCTTGGAGTTAGCCAGAGTGTGCACAGCTTGCTTAACACAGCTCCTGCCCAATTTTCCAGAAGTGAACCATGCTGGGTTACTAATTTGCTAACTCCTAGCCTGCACATGATACTCTTCCCAGCCTCACATGGTTGCAGTTCTTATGTCAAAGCTATCATCCACATTTCTTCATAACCATATTGAATATCCCAATTTACCATGGCAAAATATTATTAAGCTTTGTTTCACTATAATAAACTATACTTAATGTTCACTTATATTCTATCCACTATATCTTCATATCCTGTTCTTATCTTTGAAATGCAGTAGTTGGGAACATTATATTAAATTTTTCCGTTATCAATGAAGAGTGGTCAGAAACCCATGACCATGTCCTTAAGGCATATTCTTGATCTGATTTGATTTATTATTGTCACATGTACCTAGGTACAGTGAAAAGTTTTGTTTTACGTGCAGTATCTTCAGATCAATACATACAAAGACATGAAGGTCATACAGTGACCTTCAGCAACTCATATTCCGCTTGGGAACCCTGCAGCCCAATGGTATCAATGTGGACTTCACCAGCTTCAAAATCTCCCCTTCCCCCCGCATCCCAAAACCAGCCCAGTTCGTCCCCTCCCCCCACTGCACCACACAACCAGCCCAGCTCTTCCCCTCCCCCCACTGCATCCCAAAACCAGTCCAACCTGTCTCTGCCTCCCTAACCTGTTCTTCCTCTCACCCATCCCTTCCCCCCACCCCAAGCTGCACCTCCATCTCCTACCTACTAACCTCATCCCACCTCCTTGACGTGTCCGTCTTCCCTGGACTGACCTATCCCCTCCCTACCTCCCCACCTATACTCTCTCCACCTATCTTCTTTTCTCTCCATCTTCGGTCCGCCTCCCCCTCTCTCCCTATTTATTCCAGTTCCCTCTCCCCATCCCCCTCTCTGATGAAGGGTCTAGGCCCGAAACGTCGGCTTTTGTGCTCCTGAGATGCTGCTTGGCCTGCTGTGTTCATCCAGCTTCACACCTTGTTATCTTGGATTCTCCAGCATCTGCAGTTCCCATTATCACAAGGTCATACAGTGAATGAGAGCAAGGGATACAGAGAGGTGCACGAAAAGTAAGATCAACATTAGATTTGAAATTTGAGAGATCCATTCAGAAGTCTAATAACTGTGGGGAAGAAGCTGTTCTTGAACCTGTTGGTGTTTGTATTTAAGCTTTTGTATCTTCTAGCTGATGGAAGAGGTTGGAAGAGATTATAACTGGGTGACAGGGGTCTTTGATGATGTTGGCTGCCTTTCTGCATCAACAAGAAGTGCAGATCAAGTCAATGGATGGGAGGTTGGTTTGCATGATGGTCTGGGCTGTGTTCACACCTTTCTTTAGTTTCATATGCTCCTGGGTTGAGCAGTTGCCATTCCAAGCTGTGGTGCACCCAAATAGGAAGCTTTCTATGGTGTATTTGTAAACGTTGGTGAGGGTCCTTATGGACATGCCAAATTTACTTATCCTCCTGAGGTAGAAAAGGCCATTTTCAAAACGGTTTGAGATACTGCCATTGATAAATTGGATGATCTGGGGATTGAATAACGTTGCTCTGAGCCAAATGCTCGGGACTTGATGGAGAAGGACATGTATAAAATAGCCAACATATTGAGCATGAAGGGGAAAATCTTTCCAACGGATATCAACGGCAGGCAATAAAGGCAGGAAAGATTCCTGGTCAGCCATGTGATGGGAAGACCATTGAAGCATCACTACCTAGATCTCCTGAGACCGATTTTAAAAGTGACGAATGTAAAGTTGACCTTGCATGCACGCCAACATTGTATGCTCACCCTATGGAGAAATGAATGCTTGCAAAGGCCGACACAAGGTGAGGACGGTCCACATGTCACCAGGAAAGACAGTGAAGTTATAACTTGCTTCAAAGAAAATAACAATAGAGAAAAAAAGTCCAGGGGAGAGAGTTACATGCCAGTGAGCCTCATCAATCATGGTAAAAACTCCAGAGTCATTGACCTGGCATCAAAATTAATTTGCATTTGAATAAAAATTACCATTATAAATGAAAGTCAGATAATAGTTGTGAGAAAAGAACTGATCTTTTGGAGGACTTGCAGCTATTAGATTTCTAATACACCAAGGGGAGGATGAGGCAACCATGACTGACAACGATGATGTCAGGGACCGCCTAAGAGGCTAGAGAGAAAGCAAACAATGTGGTGAAGATTAACGTGAAGCCAGAGGGCTGGGGAAACTCTAAAAACCAGCAGAGGATAGCTAAAAAAACAACATGTGATAAAGAGATGAAAGTGAGAGCAAGCTAGTTAGTAATACAAAAAAAATTGCAAGAGTATTTTTAGATATCTAAAATGTAAGAGAGAGGCAAGGGTGGGCATTGGACTCTTGGAAAATGAGGCTGGAGAAGCAGTGTTAGAGAACAAGGAAATGGCAGAGGAACTGAATAGGTACTTTGCATCAGTCTTTACAATGGAAGATACCACCAGCAGCGTACCAGAACTTCAAGAGAATCGGGGGCAGAGTTAAGAATAGTGGGCATCAATAAGGAGAAAGTGCTGAAAGGACTGAAGGAGGATAAATAACTTGGGCCTGATGGAGTACAAGATGAAGGGTCTAGGCCCGATATGTCAGCTTTTGTGCTCCTGAGATGCTGCTTGGCCTGCTGTGTTCATCCAGCTCTACACTTTGTTAACCCAGAGTTCTGATGGAGTTAGCTGAGGAGATTGTAAAGGCGGGATTGTAAAGGTGGTAATCTTTCAGGAATCAGAAGACTAGAAAATGGCTAATGTTACACCCCTGTTTGAGATGGAGTGGAGGGAAGACAGCAAACTGTAGTCCAGTTAGCCTGACCTTCATTGTTGGAAAGTTTTAGAGTCCATTATTAAGGATGAGATTACAGAGTTCTTGGAAGTGCATGGTAGAAAAGAGCTGAATCAGCGTGGCTTCATCAAGGGGTGCTCATGCCTGACAAAACTGTTAGGATTCTTTTGAGTTGATGACGATCTAGTTAAACAAAAGAGAAGCCAGTGGACATGATCGATTTGGGTTTCCAAGAGGCCTTTGACAAAGCGCTGTACAGGAGGCTGCTAAATAATATAATAGCCCATGGTGTTCAGAGCAAGGTACTGTCATGGAAAGAGGAATAGATGACTAGTAGAAGGCAGACAGTGGGGTAAAGGGGTTGTTTTCAGGATGGCAACTGGTAACCAATGGAGTTTCACAGGTGTCAGGGGATGTAACTGTTCATGTTAAACATTAATGATCTGGATGCAGGAACTGAGAGCATTATTGCTAAGTTTGCTGATGACACAGGGATAGTTGGAGGGACAGATAGTACTGAGCAAGTGGCAAGGTTGCAGAAGGATTTGGACAGGTTAGGAGACTGGGCAAAGAAGTGGCAGATGAAATACACCATGGACATGTGTGAGGTTATGCACTTTGGTAAGAAGAGTAGAAGCATAGACTATTTTCTAAAAGGGGAAAGACTTCAGAAATCTGATGCACAAGCTGACTTAGAAGCTTCAGTTCAGGATTCTCTTCAGGTTAACCTACAGGTTCAACTGGCACTTAGGAAAGCAAATACAATGTCACAGTTCATTTCAAGAGGGTTAGAATACAAGAGCAGGGCTGTAAGATTGAGGCTGTACAAGGCTCTGGTCAGACTGCATTTGGAATATTGTGAACAGTTTTGGGCCCTGTATCTGAGGAAGGATGTGTTGGCGTTGGTGGGGTCCAAAGGATGTTTATAAGAATGATCCTGGGTTAAAGCATTTGTCAAATGAGGAGCAATTGAGGACTTTGTGTCTGTGCTCTGTGACATTTAGAAGAATGAAGGGGATCTGATTGAAACTTGCAGAAGACTGAGTGGCTTGGATAGAGTGGATGTGAAGAAGATGTTTCCACAAGTAGGAGAGACTAGGACTTGAGAGGCAGAGTCAGAGTGAAGGGATGAACTGAGATGAGGAGGCATTTCTTTAGCCAGAAGCTAGTTAATCTGTGCAAAACATGCCGCAGAAGGCTGTGGAGGCCAATTCATTTAAGACAGAGATAGAAATATTCTTGATTGGCAGGTGGATCAAGATTTACGGGGAGAAGGCAGGAAAATGAGATTGAGAAACATATCAGCCATGATTGAAAGGGGGAGTAATTTCAATGGTCCAAATGGCCTAATTCTGCTCCTTTTTCTCATGGTCTTATGGTCACTACACTCTTGGTTGATCATTTCCCCCACAACATTGCAAATAATAGTTTGAGGGGAATAGGGAAAAGTCAGGCAGCTATTTTCTCTGGGCTGGTACCATCTTAGTCTTATATCCTTCTCTATTCAACAATATTTACTTCACTTTGAATGTAACACTGTATGTAAAGTCCTTTAGGGATGGATATCTGCTGATCTTACCAAGTCTGACCTACCTGAATAAGAGAGAGACATAAGATTCCAGACCCATTGCAATTGTTAACTCATCCCTGAAATGGTCTAACAGGTTTCTCAAGTTGTACAAAACTGTTACAGATAAGTTGGGAAAGATCAAAAGCCGGTGACTGTTCCAACTGTTCCTCTGTTTGTCCATTTGTGGGATGTCACTTTTGCTGGCAATCCATCCCTAATTGCCTATTTGAGCTGCAGTTATTAGTATAATGGAGAGAATCACAGCAGCTAATTTGTACACAGCAATACACTAATAGCAATGTGATGATGAGCAGATATTGCTGAAGATCACTTATCCAGTCAATGAAGAAATATTGTTTGTTTTTGACAATTGGACAAAAGCGATACTGTTAGCTGACAGGAACCTAATTGCAACAATCAGCTTTTTAAGTAAGTAGGCTGGTTAATTTGTTCATGAGATGTGGGTATCATGGCACAGGCCAAGTATTTATCGTTCATTCCAAATTATCCTCAAGAAAATGCTTATAAGTCGCTTTGTTGAATAGCTGTAATGTGATTTACTCTCAACTGTCCCTTGTAGTGGCCTAGCAATTAGTTTTAAGGGAAAATAGGGATTGGGAACAAATAGTGACCTTACCAGTGACACTCACGTCCTGTGAAAGAATAAAGAAAGCTGGTGTAGGCAAACTCATGGATTTTGACCCATTGACATAGAATATTTTATTTTCAAGGGAAGGTTGACTTAGAGGGGAACATGAAACAGGAACAAAAACAAATTTGCTGGAAAAGCTCAACAGGTCTGGCAGCATCTGTGAAGGGAAAAGCAGGGTTAACATTTCGGATCCGATGACCCTTCTACTGTTCTTCCTCAGGGTCACTGGAAACATTAGTTCTGTTTTTTCCTTCACAGATGCTGCCAGACCTGCTGAGCTTTTCCAGCAACTTTGTTTTTGTGCATTGAGCACAGGAGTTGGGATGTCGTGTTACTGCTGAGCAAGACATTGGTGAGGCCACATTTGGAGTACTGCATACAATTCTGGTGCCTTGTTATAGGAAGGATGTTATTAAACTGGAAATGATGCAAAGTAGATTTATGAGGTTTCACTGAGACTGGAGGGTTTGAGACATAAAGAGAGGCTGGATAGGTTTTATAAAATCATGAGAGGTATTGATGAGGTGAGTGGCCAATGTCTTTCCTCAGGAGTCCAAAACGAGAGGGCATAGGTTTAAGGTGAGAGGAGAAAGATTTAAGAAGGACCTGAGGGGTACCTTTTTCACACAGAGGATGGTGTGGATATGTAACCAGATGCTGCAACAAGTAGTGGAGATGAATACAATTGCAACATTTAAAAGACATTTGGACAGTACATGGATGGGAAAGGTATAAGGGGATATGTGCCAAGCTCAGTGAAATGGAATTCATCTTTGGAGGTAATTGCAATCTCTCTTGTTCATGGTAATTACTGCACTTGTGGTGTATATGTTCCTTAATATCCCACATGTGGATGTTATGCAGGTCTTACAACATGTGAGAATGGACTATGCCATCATTTGAGGAACTGTGAAAGGAATTAAACACTTTGTAAAGCCTGCTAGGCCTGAGGAAATTTAGATTCGACAGCCGCAAGTGGATCTGTACTGGTGGCATGGTCCTATCCCAGAATTACATCAGTGAGCCACTTTGCTCTATCCAGAAATCTGATACTTTATCTGGCGTAAACTTAGAAACAAAAAGTGATCATTGTGTCTTCTTTGGTTACACTCTCACCTCTGACATACAAAGTCAGGAGTACAAGTCCAAGTCCTGAGATTTGAATCTAAAATTGACTGCTCCTGGTGAAGCAAGGGACACGGCCAAGTCTTACAGCAGTAATGTGATAATAACATGGTAGTCTGTTTAGTATTGGGTTTGTTGACTGATAGATATTAGCCAATACACCAGAAGAAACTCCCCTTTTCCTAATCTTCCGCGTTGACATTATCGTTCAATGTTGAGTGAATGCTGCACTACCTGAGGGACCTACCTTCAGATATGACATTAAAGCAAAGCCTCATTTGTCATCAGAGGCAGACCTGAAAGATTCCATGGAAGAAGAGCTGAGGAGATCTCTTTAGTATTTTTGCTAACATTTATCCGTCTACCAACAGAAATAAAACATTTCATATAGCTGTAATTAGCTGTTAGTGAGATTTTGCAATGCATAATTTGGCAGTTTTATGTCTTGCATTAAACAGTAACTACACTGTCACTGGTTGTAAAAGTGCTTTAAGTGACTTGCAGTTATGAGAGGTGCTACATTAATACAAGTCTTTAGATCTGTTTTATTGAATTCAGTTTGCAGTTGCGGGGTCTGATGTTGTGATCTTCAGGGTAGTGTTCAGTATTTGATGAGTGTATGACTTTACTTTTTAAACATCTTTGTTACTTTCAAAACCTTGTGCCCATTGATACGTTTGTTGGTGTCTCTGTGGGCTGCTAGTTTCAGTTTCTGATGTTGCAGTTTCAACCTGCCTGCTGAAATTAAAAAAAAACTTTGTCCCCTCCTTCCAAGATAAATCCTAACACCTGGTAGGCACCTATCATAACTCATAAATAATTGTGGGCAGCAATGAATCAAACTTGAGGCAAAATATCACATCAGGGCACAGATTGCTCAGTAAGGACTCAAAAGCCAGCTGTGAAATGCATTAATTGAAATAAGCAATGAATTAAAAAAAAGGGGAATCTCCCACAAGCAAGTAATAGCTATACCAGAAACCCCTTCTGCTACGTAGAAACCGTAGTTTCAAACAATTCGAATCACTTTGGACCTATAAAATTACTTTGTTACTTGGAATCAGGTATTTCATATTTCACTTACACTATTGTCCCTTCTTACCAAGTACTTTCAGAAAACTTCCATCTGGACATTTCAAACTGTTTCAAAGTTTCAACTTTTTTGTGTCCCTGTTGCGTGTGCGTGTGTGAGATCCTGGTTTGGGGTTAGCCCCCAAATGCAAGGCAACTTGGTTATTTCTTAAACATTCCCTCACAAAGATTGGATGAATATGGATTCACCAGTTCAGGAGTACCCAGTATTAAAAGAGGCTTATTACAGATATAGAACGACCTGGTTTATATTCTGTTCAAAACTCCCTCCCATGAATATTCAACTTCACTTCTTTCAATTAATCACTTGCCGCCCTCAAAACCAGGGCTGGCTAAAGCCTGTGATAAGAAATGATCTATAACTTTTCTCAAGGGTCTGTTTTACATCACTGATTCATATGCTTTCTGGAAGTCCATGTACACCACATCATCAGCATTACCCTCACTGACCCTTTCTGTTATATCTTCAAAAACTCCAGGAAGTTAATGTCACCACTCTCACGAGCAGCGACGTCCCGGCCAAATGCATAAAAATGTCATTCCTTCATCTCCTTTATACCTCTTGCCATCACTGTAAACATTTCCCCTTGGTCTATGCATCATTGGTGATGAGGACAGCTTTTGTGCATGTCATCTTAATCCTCAATCCAAGGAGAACGAGCCCAGCTATTCTTCTGACCTTACACTGCAATTACAATCTCCTAACCCTTGAATCTTTCTGATCAATCTCCTCTGCGTAATCTTGAGGACCTTCATATCTTTCCTAATGTATGTTGATTATATTGATACAATATTTTAGTTGTTGTCCAGCCAGAGTTTTATATATCTTCATAACTTAAGCATTGTATTCACTGTCTGTATTTATTAAGGTCAAGTTTACCTTTTTTTTACAAACTGCAGTCTCAATATGTTGTGTTAACTTCAAAGCTGTGACCATATGAACTCCTAGGGTCCTTTATCTCTGAACACACTCTAAAATAGTGCTCTTAAGTATACGTTGCCTCTCCATAGCCCCTTCTTTTAAGATTCTGTATTGCAGGTGATCAGGGGAGTTCTTTAAACAATACTTTTTCTCTACAGACAGTGACTGTTCTGAGTACCTCCCTTACATTTTCTTCTGAATGTCCAACTGTCCTTAGGATGTCTTTTGTGCCTTTTTCTATGAAGGTAGTTCACAAAACCCTTGTTCAAAGTCTCTGCCATCTCCTAATTTTCAATTATTAATTCCTATGTCTCACCAGCGAAAGCAATGGCCTAGTGGTATCACCTGACTAACATTCTGGGGACCTGAGTTTGAATCCTGCCATGGCAGATGGTGGAATTTGAATTTAATCTTTAAAAATTCTAGAATTAAGAATCTAATGATGACCTTGAATCCATTGCTGATATCAAGAAAAATCCATCTGGTTCACTAATGCCCTTTAAGGAAGGAAACTGCCATCCTTACCTGGTCTGGCCTACATGTGACTCCAGACCCACAACAATGTGGTTGACTCTGAACTGCCCTCTGGGAAATTAGGGATGGATGATAAATGATGGCCTAGCCATTAATGTTCCTCATCCCATTAATGAATAAAGACTCACTATGGCATCAATGCTCACATTAGCTATGTAATTTTCCTTTCCGTATCTTTTCTCGAAACATTTTTTTTTCGATTTTTGTATTTATTGCTAACTTTCTCTTACTCTAATTTGTACGTCATTGTATTTTTAGTCATTCTGTGTTACTTTCTAAATCTTTCGCTATCTTCTGGCCCACCCCTGAACTCAACGTCTCTTTCGAGTTTTATTAACTTCCTTAGTTAGCCAAGGTTAGCTATCATTCTGAAACAGTCTTTCTGACATTTTTTTTATTATTTCAAGTGATTTGGAGATCTCTGGCTGGACAAACATTCAATAGCCATTATTCACTGCCCTCGTGAAGTTGGCGCTGAGCTGTCTTCTTGAACCGCTGCTGTCTATTTCATATAAGGACCCCCACAGTGTCATTTGAGTGGGAGTTCCAGGATTTCAACTCAGTGAAATTGAAAGAACGGCAATATATTTCCAACTGAGGATAGTGTATGGCTTGGAGGGGAGCTTGGGATGGTGGTCTTTTTCCTTCTAGATGGCGGTAGCCTTGGGTTTGGAAGGTGCACTGAGTTTCTGAAGTGCAGTTTGTCACTGGCACACGTGGATGGTGGACAGGATGAATGTGGTACCAATCGAGCGGGCTGCTTTGTCCTGGATGGTGTCAAGATTGTGTTGAGTGTTGATGGAGCTGCACTTATCTCGGCAAGTGAGGAGTATTCCATCACACTCCTGACTTGTTCCTTGTATAGGAAGGGAATTGGGTTTATGAGTTTGTGAGTTACTCATTGCAGAATTCCCAGCCTCTGACCTTCTCTTTCATTCATAGCATTTATAAGGCTACTCTAACTCAGTGGGCCAATGGTATCCCGCAGGCTGTTAAGTGTGGAGGTTCAGCGATGGTAATCCCATTGAAAGTCAAAGGCGATGGTTAAATTGTCTTTTATTGGAGATGGGAATTGCTTGGCATTTCTGTGTTGTGAATATTACTTGCCACTCGTCAACTGAAGCTTGAATATTTTCCAGATCTTGCTGCATTCGGACATTACTGCTTCAGTATCTGAGGAGTCGCAAATGGTGCTGAGCATTGTGCAATCATCGGTGAACTTCCCCACTTCTGACCTTATGTTGCAAGGAAGGTCATTAATGAAACTGTTAAAGATGGTTGGACCTAGGACACTACCCTAAGGGGCTCCAGGAAATATCCTGGAACAGAGATGGCCTAATAACCATGACCAACTAAAGTAAAACTAAGAACTGAGGACACTGGAAATCTGAAATGAATACAGAGAATGCTCAACAAGTCTGGCAGCATCAGCGGAGTGAAAAACAGAGTTAATATTTCAAGTCCGGAGACCATCTGACTTTGTCCTAGGTTTGATTCCAAACAAAGGAGAGCTTGTCCCCAACTCCTATTGATTCTAATTATACTCGGGCTATTGAAGCCAGGCTCGGCCAAATTTTCTTTTATTCATTCACGGGATGAGGGCATCGCTGCTAGGCAGCATTTAATGCCCATCCCTAATTGCCCAGAGGGCAGTTAAGAGTCAACCACATTGCTATGGGTCTGGAGACTCCCATAGGCCAGACCAGGTAAGGATGGCAGTTTCTTTCCTTAAAGGTCATTATGGAACCAGATGGGTTTTTCGAACAATTTGCAATGGATTCATGGTGATCACTAGATTCTAAGTTCCAGATATTTATTGAATTCAAATTCCACCATCCACTGTGGCAGGATTTAAACCCAGGTCCCCAGAAGAATACTTGGGTCCCTGGATTAACAGTCCAGCAACAATACCACCTCACCATTGCCTCCCTTGCCACCTTGATGTCAAAGGCAGCTCCATTCATCTCACCTGGAATGTGTCTTTGTTAAAAATTATGAAATACCTCCTTGAACATCTGTCATTATATCTCTACTCTCTTCTCACTCAGCTTGTTTTCTCAGTCCACTTCAGCCAACTTTGTCTTCATACTCTTTAAACTGCCTTCATTTAAATTTACATCACTAGTTATGGAGCCCATTTCTCACACTCAAACTGAAATGCCATGAAATGCCCACTGTTGCAAATGGGCCCTTTAGTATGTGGTCTTTAAATAATCCTACAATCCTGCAAAAATTCCTTGCACAAAGGTTTTTATTGCCTTTTTTGTATGAGATGTCTATATAAATTTCCCCTGTCCTGATGCATCATACGATCTGAAGGTCTGCCTTCAGCTCATCAACTCTGAGCCAAAAGCCCTTGATCGCCAGATATGTATAGTAGATAAAGTCTATATGGAACTCACAGGTGTCCATCAGTAACCCTGTGCTGCAGCTGCAGCATAGCACCATTGCAAATTGCATTAAAAACATTGCAACGAAGACACACTAGACTACTAGATGAAGTTGCATTGAGACAGGGTAGTGAAGAAGGCATTTGGTACACTGGCTTTTATTGGTCAGCGCATTGAGTACAGCAGTTGGGAGGTCAAGTTGCAGCTGTACGGGACATAGTTTAGGCCACCATTAGAATAGTGCATGCAATTCTGGTCTCACTGCTATGAGAAAGATGTTGTGAAACTTGAAAGGAGTCTGAAAAGATTTACAAGGATGTTGCCAGGTTTGAAGGGCTTGAGCACTCGGGAGAGGCTGAATAGGCTAGGGACATTTTCCCCGAAGTATCCAAGGCTGAACTTTACAAAATCATGAGGGGCACGGATAGGGTGAATAATCAAGGTCTTCTCCCCAGGACAGGGGAGTCCAAAACCAGAGGGCGTAGATTTAAAGTGAGAGGAGATAGATTTAAAAGGTACCAAAGGGGCAATGTGTTCACACAGAGAGTGGTGGGTGTGTGGAATGAGCTGTCAGAGGAAGTGGTGGAGGCTGGAACAATTACAAAATTTTAAAGGCATCTGGATGGGTACATGAATAGGAACTGTTTAGAGGGATGTGGGTCAAATGTTGACAAATGGGACTCGGTCAGATTGGCATGAGTTGGGCCGAATAATTTGTTTACCTACACTGTGACTGATTCCTGGATGAAGATATTGTTCCTAAACAAAAGTTTGGGCTTGTATTGATTGAAGCTTAGAAAGATGTGAAATGATCCCATTAAAAACAGATTCTGAGGAGACTTGGCAGGACCATCCAGTCATGGAGTCATAGAGCTTGGAAACAGACGATTTGGGCCAACTCATCTGCGCTGACCAAACATCCCAATCTGATCTAGTCCCATTTGCCAGCATTTGGCCTGTATCCCTCTAAAATCTTCTTATTCATATACCCATTCAGTTGCCTTCTCAATGTTGTAATTGTACCCACCTCCACCACCTCCTCTGGCAGCTCATTCCATACTCGCACCATTCTCTGCATGAAAATGTCACCCCTCAAGTCCCTTTTAAATTTTTCCCCTCTCACCTTAAACCAATGCCCTCTAGTTTCGGACTTCCACACCCTAGGAAAAAGACCTTGGCTATTCACCCTATCCATACCCCTCATGATTTTGTCAAACTCAGTAAGTTCACCCCTCAGCCTCTGATGCTCTCGGGAAAAAAAATGCCCTAGCCTATTTGTCTTCTCCCTATAACTCACATCCTCCAACCTGAGCCACATCCTTGTAAATATTTTCCCTTTCAAGTTTAACAAACATCCTTCCTACAGAACGGTGACCAGAATTGAAAAAAAAGTATTCTAAAAGTGGCCACAACAATGCACTGTTTGGTTGTAGCTTGACGTCCCATCCCCTACACTCGATATACTGACGTTGAAGGCAAGGATGCCAAAAGCTTTCTTCACCACTTTCAAGAAACTATGCACCTGCACATTTAGGTCTCTTTTGGACACGGAGAGGACGGTTCTCCTCATGGGAGACAAGCACTCAAGGATACAGTTTAAAAGTAAATGGTTCCCCTTTTAAAACAGGGATCAGGAGAATGTATTTTCTTCTCAAAAGGGCATTGGTCTGTGGTCTACTCTTCTCCAGAGAGGGATGGATGCAGGGTTATTGAATATTTTTAAGATTGAGTGTGAGATATTCTCAAATGACGGGTCCTCAGGGTTGTAAGAGACAGGCAGAAAAATTGAGACCATAATCAGATCAAATGTTATTAAATTATTAAACGACCAAATAGCTTGAGCAGGGGGATGGTTTCTTTCTTTTTCCAACTTTTGTGTTTATACATCTCTCAGTCATTATTTGTAAATGGCTTCACCCATTAAGCCTCAAATTTCCTCCTGTGAGACAAAAAGTGCTTAATAATAATCATCTATTGATCCATCTAATTGATGCTTTTCTGTTTCAGCTCTCATGTTCCACTGCTCATCTGTAGCTTGCTGTCTTGTGTCGCACGTTTGATGTAAATGTCATTTAACACCTCCACTCTCACCACACTAAACTCCCTCACTTACCAAATCTCAAACTCCACTCAATGCTGTCATCCTCGTATGTGGTTACTACTTAATGACACGAACTGCAAATTCTACAGGTATGAGTCAGCACTGCTGGTGAGAGAAACGAGTTACTATACTATCCTGACACTGTAGCTGAAACTATTAGTGGAAAGGTCAGAGCAAAAGTGTGGAATAAAAGGAACTGTTCTGAAAGCTGTCATGTTTCCGTTTATAAAACAGCGAATGGCCAATTTACTGTGTAAGGCAAGCTGGAGGAGAGATGGAAGAGAAGCCATTGTTTTTGGAGACTGTTACCCAACGATCACACAAGCATTTACAGCTTGTTCGGTACAATGGTAATGTCCCTGCCCCTGTGCAAGAAGGCCAGTGTTCAAATCTAGATATATGTTATAATACGCCAAGGTCTTTTCCCTGGGGCAGGAGAGTCCAAAACTAGAGGGCTTAGATTTAAGGTGAGAGGGGAAAGATTTAAAAGAGACATAATGGCATCTTTTTCACACAGAGGGTCGTGTGTGTATGGAAGGAGCTGCCAGAGAAAATGGTGGAGGCTAGTACAATTACGACATTTAAAAGGCATCAGGATGCCTATATAAATGGAAAGGGTTTAGGGAGATATGGGCCAAATTAAGGCAATGGGGCGAGATAAATTTACGATATCTGGTTGGCGTGGACAAGTTGGACAGGAAAGTCTCTTTCCATGCTATATAGTTTTACGACTCTATGCCCCATTACTGAAGAAGGGTCCCGGCCTGAAACATCAGCTTTTCTGCTTCACTGATGCTGCCCGGCCTGCGGTATTCATCCAGCTCCACACTGTGTTATCTTTGACTTCAGCATTGGCAGTTCTTCCTACCTCTCACTCTATGTTGATAAAAATGGCCCAAATATGGCAAAAAAACATTGTGCATTTACAAAAATCGTGTACAAATATTGGCATATTCGGACGTTGAAGTTGTTACAACTGAGATGAAGGAAGAGCATCGCTGCATCTAGTCCCATGACTTCACAGATCAAATTTAATTGACTTACGCAGTTCCTGAAATGGCCATAAATAGGCTTCCCCTATTTTAGACACAGAATTGAAACATCCATCAACCTGGATTCTTGAACAAATCAATCATTTGTGCTTAATAAAAACGGAAAGAACTGCAGATACTATAAATCAGAAATAAAAAAGAAGTTGCTGGAAAAGTTTAACAGGTCTTGCACCATCTGTGGAGAGAAATCACGTTTCAGGTCTGGTGATCCTTCCCCAGAACTGATGGTAACTCGGAAAATGTTGGTTTATTTGCAGAAGATAGGGTTGGGCAGGGGTAAGGAGTAAATCATAGGTGGGGATGGAGACCAAAGAGAGAGAGGACCGCTTAGACAGACAAAGGAGTAGGTAACGATCTGGCTAGGAGAGTGAATAGCCGTTAATGGAAATTGTTACTGGCTAACAATAGGTAGTGTGTAATGGCAGGCTATGTGGTAACAAGGCTTGTCAGTTCTGGGATGTTGTAAATCAGGAACAAAAACACAAGTTGCTGGAAAAGCTCAGCAGGTCTGGCAGCTTCTGTGAAGAAAAAAGTCAGAGTTAACATTTCAGGTCGGGTGTCTGTTCTTCAGAACACTTTTCTTCACAGACTTTTTCTTTCCAGATGCTACTAGACCTGCTGAGCTTTTCCACCAATTTCCGTGTTTGTGCATGTGGCCTGTGTGGGGTTGGGGGCTGTAGGACATGGAAGAGTTCAGGCCCTAAAATTATTGAGCTCGATATTGCGTTCAGAGGGCTGTAGGATCCCCAAGTGGAAAGTGAGGGGTTGTTCTTCCAGCTTATGCTGAACTTTGCTGGAACACTGAAGCAAGACAGAGACAGAGACAGAGACAGAGACTTTGGCCAAGGAATGGGGTAGTGTGTTAAAGCAGCAGGCAACTGGAAGCTCAGGGTCTTTTTTGCGAGCAGAACACAGATGATCTGCGAAGCAGTCACCCAGTCTACGCTTCATTTCCCCAACATCGAGGAGAGCATATTGCGTGGAACGAATGTAGTAGACTAGATTCTGAGAAGAGCTGCTTCACCTGGAAGGTATGTTTGGGCGCTTGGATACTGGGGAGGGAGGAGGTAAATGGGAAGGTGTTGCACCTTCGCCGGTTACAGGGGAAGGTGCTTTAGGGCTGTGGAGTCGTGTTGGGGGTGAAGGAAGTGTGGACCAGGGTGTCTTGGAGGGAACGGTCCCTGCAGAAAGCAGACAAGGGAGGGGAGGGGAAATATGTGTCTGGAGCATCTTGCTGGAGGTGGCAGAAATGGTGGCTGATGGTCTTCTGGGTGTGGATGTTGGTGGGATGGTAGGTACGGACCAGGGGAACCCAATTGCTTTTGTGGGAGGGAAGAGAAGGGATGAGGACGGAAGTGCAAGAGATGTGTCGGACCTGGTTGACAGCCGAGTTGACAAGGGTGCTGGGGAATCCTCGGTTGAGGAAGAAGGTGGACATTTTGGAGGCTCCCTTGTCAAAGTTGGCTTCAGAATGGAGGAACTGGGAGACTTGAATGGAGTCTTTACAGGAAACAGAATGCAGGGATGTGTAGTCTAGGTAGCTGTGGGAGTTGATGGGCTTGTAGTGGATATTAGTGGCCAGTTTATCCCTGGAAATGGAAACAGAGATGGTGAGGGTGTAAAGGGAGGAGTCAGAGATAGACCAGGTGAAAGTGAGGGCAGGTGGAAACTGGAAGCAAAATCAATAAGTTTTCAATTCTGGAGAAAGAGGGAAGCAGCACCGATGATATCATCGATATATCGAAGAAAGAGTTGTGGGTGGGGGCTGGAATAGGACTGGAACAAGGAATGTTCCCCATACCCCACAAAGAGGCAGGCATAACTGAGGAGCATGCAGGTACCCATGGCCACCTCTCTGACCTGAAAGAAATTAGAGGAGTTAAAAGAGAAATTGTTCAGGGTGAGGACAAGATCAGCCAAGCGGAGGAGGGTGGTGGTGGGTAGGGATGTTTCAGGTCTTTGCTCTAGGAAGAAGCAAGAGCCCCAACACCATTCTGGTGGGGGATGGAGCTTTGATTCCAATGGATCTTCATTGGCAATCCCTGTCAAGTGAAGAGCAGGGTCAACCTGTCCAGCAGCATGTTAGTTGTAATTATCAAGGGCCCAATCTCTGCAAACTGGGGAAACATTTCCACATAGTAAGGATATCCTGGTGCACCACCATTGTTTTTGATCAATGTTCCACAGTCCTCTAACATTCTACTAAATGATTCCTCAAAAATGGGTATAATAAGGAATACTCTTTTAAATCTGAAAGGTTGTACTAGATGTTATGATTTTCACATGACCTGGCACATGTGGACATTTTGCAAAAGCTGTACCACAATCTTGTGAAGACCCAGTCCATAAAAATATTGCCTTTTATGTCTTTGGGCCTTTTAGAATCTTATCTGTTCTGGGAAAGAAATTTCTTGAGCTATGATGAACATTTCTTGATGGTATTTGAGTAGTACCACAAATTGTAGCACTTCTTTGTATGCGGCTTGAAAGGAGGTCACTAATTCCTTATCTGCATCTCATTTTTAACGTAATGGCCTTCTGGAACTCCTCCTGATCCAGCTTAGGTTTGAACTCACTCAATTACATGACCTAGCTTGGGATTAGCTTGCTCAGATTCATTAAATTTCAACTGCGTGTCCAGTCCCTTTTCATTGGAAATGCCTTGACAGAAAGTGCCAGAGATAATGGGAACTGCAGATGTTGGAGAATCCAAGATAACAAAGTGTGAAGCTGGATGAACACATCAGGACAAACAGCATCTCAGGTGCACAAAAGCTGAGGTTTCGGGCCTAGACTCTTCTTCAGTAAAGGGGGATGGGGAGAGGGTTCTGAAATAAATAGGGAGAGAGGGGGAGGCGGATCGAAGATGGATAAGGGAGAAGATAGGTGGAGAGGAGAGTAAAGGTGGGGAGGTAGGGAGGGAATAGGTCAATCCGGGGAGAACAGACAGGTCAAGGAGGTGGGATGAGTTTGTAGGTAGGAAATGGAGGTGTGTTTTGAGGTGGGAGGAGGGGATAGGTGAGAGGAAGAACAGGTTAGGGAGGCGGGGACGAGCTGGGCTGGTTTTGAGAGGCAGTGAGGGGAGGGGAGATTTTGAAGCTGGTGAAGTCCACATTGATACCATTGGGCTGCAGGGTTCCCAAGCAGAATATGAGTTGCTGTTCCTGGCATCATTACGGTACTGCAGGAGGCCCAGGATGGACATGTTGTCGAAGGAATGGGAGGGGGAGTTGAAATGGTTCGCGACTGGGAGGTGCAGTTGTTTACTGTGAACCAAGCGTAGGTGTTCTGCAAAGCGGTCCCCAAGCCTTCGCTTGGTTTCCCCAATGTAGAGGAAGCCACACCGGGTACAGCAGATGCAGTGTACCAACTGCCGTCGAGACATCAACCGCCTCAACCTCTCCACCCCCCTCACCCACTCCAACCTCTCCACCGCAGAACGGGCAGCCCTCCGCTCCCTCAACTCCAATCCCAACCTCAACATCAAACCTGTAGACAAGGGTGGCGCAGTTGTAGTATGGCGCACTGACCTTTACATCGCTGAGGCCAGACACCAACTCTCCGACACCTCCTCCTACTGCCTCCTTGATCATGACCTCACCCCTGAGCACCAAACCATCGTCTCCCAAACCATCCACAACCTCATCACCTCAGGTCACCTCCCACTCACAGCCTCCAACCTCATTGTTCCCCAACCCCGCACCGCCGACTTCTATCTCCTTCCCAAAATCCACAAACCCGCCTGCCCTGGTTGACCTATTGACTCAGCCTGCTCCTGCCCCACCGAACTCATCTCCTCCTATCTGGGCTCCATGTTCTCCCCCTTGGTCCAGGAACTCCCTACCTACGTCCGTGACACCCACACCCTCCACCTCCTCCATAACTTCCAATTCCCCGGACCCCAACACCTCATTTTCACCATGGACGCCCAGTCCTTATACACCTACATTCCTCATGCAGATAGCCTCAAGGCCTTCTGCTTCTTCCTGTCCGGCAGGCCCGACCAGTCACCCTTCACCAACACCCTCATCCACCTAGCTGAACTCGTCCTCACCCTCACCCACTTCTCTTTCGATTCCTCCCACTTCCTACAGACTAAGGGGGTGGCCATGGGTACCCGCATGGGCCCAAGCTATGCCTGCCTCTTTGTAGGTTACGTGGAACAGTCCCTCTTTTGCACCTACAATGGCCCAAAACCCCACCTCTTCCTTCATTACATTGATGACTGCGTTGGCGCCGCTTCATGCTCCCAAGAGGAGCTCAAACAGTTCGTCCATTTCACCAACACCTTCCACCCCAACCTTAAGTTCACCTGGACCATCTCCGACACATCCCTTACCTTCCTGGACCTTTCTGTCTCCATCTCAGGCAACCACCTACAAACTGATGTCCATTTCAAGCCCACCGACTCCCACAGTTACCTGGAATACACCTCCTCCCACCCCGCTTCCTGCAAAAACTCCATCCGCTATTCCCAATTCCTTTGCCTCCGCCGCATCTGCTGCCAGGATGAGGCATTCCACTCCCGCACATCTCAGATGTCCTTGTTCTTCAAGGATCGCAACCACCCACTCCCCACCCCCACAACTTGCAGTGGTCGAGAACGTCCTCGACCGGGTCTCCCACATTTCCAGCACCTCATCCCTCACATCACGCCCCCCAATAACCGCCAAAAGAGAATCCCCCTCGTCCTCACGCACCACCCCACCAACCTCCGGATACAACGCATCATCCTCCGACACTTCCGCCATCTACAATCCGACCCCAGCACTAAAGACACTTTTCCATCCCCACCCTTGTCTGCCTTCTGGAGAGACCATTCTCTCCACGACTCACTTGTCTGCTCCACACTCCCCTCCAACCCCACCACACCCAGCACCTTCCCCTGCAACCGCTGGAAGTGCTACACCTGGCCCCCACACCTCCTCCCTCACCCCCAGCCCAGGCCCCAAGATGACTTTCCATATTAAGCTTTGTTATCTTAGAGAAAGAGCCATATATTTTCACACCTATAGATGCAAACTTCAAACAACAGTCCTTTAAATGGAGTGATGCAAGTTAAAGGAATTCTTTCTAATCCCTGATAACAAACTGCGAAGCTGGATGAACACAGCAGGGCAAGCACCATCAGAGGAGCATAAAAGCTGATGTTTCGGGCCTAGACCCGTCATCAGAAAAGGGACTCTTTTCTGGTGAAGGATCTAGGCCTGAAGCGTTGGCTTTTGTGCTCCTCTGATGGTGCTTGCCCTGCTGTGTTCATCCAGCTCCATACTTTGTTATCTCGGATTCTCCAGCATCTGCAGCTCCCATTATTTCTTTCTGATCCCTTGTGCCTACAAACCCTCTTCAAAGGGTTAGAGCAGACCGGATGGGCTGAATGATCATGAGCATCTCTGAAGTCAATGACCATGGCCATCCAGAAGAACAAGGGCAGCAGATACATGGGATCAGCAGCACCTGCAAGTTGCCCTTCAAGCACAGTCATGACATCCCTACTGTGCAGATAGAGGCCATTCGGCCCAGTGAGTCTGCACCAGACCCCCAAACAGCATCCACCCTATCTTCATAACTCCAAATTAACCACACCTGATAAACCTCACCTACACATCCCCAGATACTATGGGATAATTTACACGGTCATTGCACCCTAACCTGCACACCTTTAGACTGTGGGAGGAAACTGGAGCATCCACACAGCCGCGGGGAGAATGTAAAAACTCCACACAAGGCTCACCAAATGGCAGTTCCATGCAAAGTAGGGATGCTCTGTTCATCCAAGAAGGCTCAAAGTGAGGAATTGCAAAGGGAAAAGCGAGCAGTCCTGTATGGACCCCGCCTGTCTATCCTATTGGACGTACAAAGAACAAAGAACAAAGAAACCTACAGCACAGGAACACGCCCTTCGGCCCTCCAAGCCTGCACCGATCAAGATCCTCTGTCTAACCTGTCATCTATTTTCTAACGGTCTGTGTCCATTTGCTCCCTGCCCATCCACGTACCTGTCCAGATATATCTTAAAAGACGCTAACCTGTCTGCGTCTACCACCTCCGCTGGCAACGCGTTCCAGGTGCCCACCACCCTCTGTGTAAAGAACTTTCCAAGCATATCCCCCTTAAACTTTCCTCCTCTCACTTTGAACTACTACATTTAGCTCCTCTCTCTTGTCAATCATTCCACATGCTGACCTGCTGTTCTGGTTCCCACACCTGTGCTATTTTCTAGCTTAAATCTTCCCAAGTGATACTAGTAAGCCTCCCTGCCAGGATATTCGTGCCCCTCCAGTTTAGGTGCAACCCCTTCTTCTTGTACAATTCCCAGCTTCTCTGGAAGAGATCCCAATGATCCAGAAATCCGATGCCATTCCTCCTTAACCAGTTCTTTACCATGTATTCAACTGTATTACCTTCCCATTTCAGGCCTCACTAGCACATGGCACAGAGAGTAAACCTATGATTACAACCCTAGAAGTCCCGCTTTTCAAGTTCCTACCTAATTCCCCAAATTCACTTTGCAGGACGTCATCTCTCTCTGTCTATGCTGTTAGTACCAAAAAGAATCACAAATTCTGGTTGCTCACCCTCCCCCTTCGGAATATTCTACTCAGAGACACCCTTGACTAAGCTTTACACTGCACTTTGGTACATGTAACAACAAGTCATTCAATCAATCAAATGAAATCAAATCTAATCAAGTCTGGCTCAGTACATATCATCAAATCCAGAACTGCCTGTTCCCAGGTATGCTCTACCACAATCTGCTCCAAAACAAAATCTTGTAGACATCCCACTAATTCTTTTGGAACTCCTCCCATGATTATTGTAGGGATACCTTTCTTAATGTGCCCAATCTATCGCCAGATTTATTTGCTGCCCCACATCCTGAACACTGCTAGGAGGCCTGTACACAGATCCCATCAGGGAGCTGTTCCTTTGCATTTCTTCACTTCTAGCCACACAGATTCCACACCCTCTGACTGTTTATCACTTCTTGCTATTGATTCTATTTCATTTCTAACTGACTAGGCAACCCCATCTCCTCTTCCCACCTATCCGTCCTGCCGATAAGACGTGTATCCTCGGATATTTAGCTCCCACCCTGATCCATTTGCAGCCTAATATCCTTTCGAGAAGGAAATTACTGTCCTTACATTGTCTGGCCTACACGTGAATCCAGACCCCCAACAATGTGAGGTAACAAAGTGTGGAGCTGGATGAACACAGCAGGCCAAGTAGCACCTTAGGAGCACAACAGCTGACATTTCGGGCCTAGACCCCTCATCAGAAATGGGGGTTGGGGAGAGGATTCTGAAATAAATAGGAAGAGAGAGGGGGAGGCGGATCGAAGATGGATAGAGGAGAAGATAGGTGGATAGGAGTTGCAGTGGGAGAGAGATCCCCTGAGGTTTATCCAGAGGGAGGAAGGTAACTACTGCAGGTTAGGCATCCCCAGAAGAGGCTTCACAGTGAGGTTAAAATTGTATCAGGGATAATGGGAACTGTAGATGCTGGAGAATCCGAGATAACAAAGTGTGGAGCTGGATGAACACAGCAGGCCAAGCAATGTATCAGAGATAATGGGAACTGCAGATGCTGGAGATTCCAAGATAATAAAATGTGAGGCTGGATGAACACAGCAGGCCAAACAGCATCTCAGGAGCACAAAAGCTGACGTTTCGGGCCTAGACCCTTCATCAGAGAGGCTTTTGTGCTCCTGAGATGCTGCTTGGCCTGCTGTGTTCATCCAGCCTCACATTTTATTACCCTCATTCCTGTGTTGACTGCACCCTCCCCGCTTCTCAAATTTGTCCTCTTATCTGCTGTGCCTGAAGTTGGATTCCTGATCCTTTCCATACTATCTATCATATTATTTGTTCTGCAAACTTTAGTTACCTCTTGTAAGGCCTCCCCTCCCTTCTTTAACTTTTTTCATAATTTTCCATGCAACTGAACCCACTCTCCCACCATTAAGTTTAAAGCCTTATCCACAGCCCCAGTTTTGTGATTCACCAGGACTTTGATCCCAGCATGATTCAGGTAGAGCCCATCCCATTGGAACAGCTCCTTCCTTCTTCAGTACTGGTGCCAATTTCTAATGAATTTGATTCTAATTTCTCCCACACCAATGTTTGAGTCATGCATGCACCCTTTTCATTTTGTTGACCCGGTGCCAATTTACTCATGGCTCTGGTAGCAATTCAGTGATTGTTACCTTTTTGGTTCTGCTTTTTAATTTAGCCTCTAGCTGCTCATATTGCCTCAGCAGAGCCTCTTTCCTCTTTCTGACTGTATCATTGGGACCTAAGAGAATTGCAACAACTGGATCCTTCCCCTCCCACTCCAAATCTAGATGAGTTATCCTGAACCTCAGCATTAAGCAGGCAATACAGCCTTTAGGACTCGGTTATGATCACACAGAACAGTATCTATTCTCCTGACTATGGTACTCCCAGTGACAACTACAATTCTCTTTTCCCCCTCTTGAATGACCATCTCCTTGTAGCCTCCACACAGGGAGCCAGAATCTCAAGCTTGTTAGACAGGACCTATTAGGTGCTTCAGCTCTACCTCCTGGGTCCCTTTCACTTATAGTCACACTGTCCCTGACTCTAGTGGTTCCTGAAAGATCATCACCAATGTCTCTACAATCTCCTCAGCTATCTCCTTCAGTACCCTGGGGCGTAGCCCGTCAGGCCCAGGTGATTTATCCATCTTTAGACCTTTCAACTTCCCCAGCAACCTCTCCATAGTGACAGCCATTGTCCTCACCTCTACCCCTCGGTGTCTTGAAGTTCTGGTGTGCTGCAGTGGTTTCCACTGTAAAGCCTGATGCCAAGTAACTATTCAGTTCCTCTGCTATTTCGTTGTTCCCCATGGCAAATTCTTCGGCCTCATTATCCAGTGGTTCAGTGTCCACTCTTGTTTCTGTCTTAACTTTTGTATATTTTCTCCCCCCGTATTGCTTTCTTAGTTGTTCTCTGCTGGTTTTTAAAGACTTTCCAATCCTTTGGCTTCCCACAAATCTTCACCCGCACTGTATGCTCTTTCTTTTGCTATTACAATGTCTCTGACTTCCCTTGTTAACCATGGTTGCCTTGTCTTCCCTTTAGTGTATTTCTTCTTTCTTGGGATGAATTTCTGAGGGAAATAAACTTATGGATTTAGGCAGGGGTGTGGGATTGATTAGATTATTCTGAGAGTCAGCATCATTAGATGAACTAAATGTGCCTGACGACTCTTCACCTTCTAACCTCTCCTGATTTTAAAGAGGAAATTGGCCATTCTTATTCTGTCCCATCTATAGGTATTAGCAGTCTTACAACAACATAGATGTTTAGTTTGATGAAGAGTCACCGGACCTGAGACATATTAAGAAGGCAAATGGAACATGGTCCTTCATTGCTAAAGGGATGGAGTTTAAAAGCAGTGAAGCTATGCTGCAGCTGTATAAGATGCTGGCGAGGCCACATCCTTACTTGAAAAAGGATGTACTGGCACTAGAGGCGGTGCAGAGGAGGTTCACTAAGTTGATTCCGGAGTTGAGAGGATTAGCTTATGAGAAGAGATTGTGTAGACTGGGATTTTACTCATTGGAATTTAGAGGAACGATAGGAGATCTTACAGAAACATACAAAATTATGAAGGGAGCAGATTCGATAGAAGGAGGCAGTTTGTTTCCACTGGCATTGAATGTTTTTAAGGCAAAGACAGATAGATTTTTGAACAGCCAATGAATTAAGGGTTATGGGGAGCTGGTGGGTAAGTGGAGCTGAATCCATGAAAAGATCAATCATGATCTTATTGAATGGCACAGCAGGCTCAAGGGGCCAGATGGCCTATTCCTTCTGTTATTTCTTATGTAATTATGTTAACTGTGCTTTCTCCCCATAGATGCTGCCAGACCTGAATCGACAACAGTTTCTGTTATTGTTTGATCACCAGCATCTGCAGTTGTTTAATCATGACCTTCCGAAACATTCCCTCATATCAAAATACTAAAAGGAATGACAAAATCCAACCCCTCCCCACCATGGATTGCAGTGATTCAAAAAGAAGGCAGAACACAGAGACAAATCAGGGCAGGACTTACACTTAATGGTAAGGTCCTGGGAAGTGTTGCTGAACAAAGAGACCTTGGAGTGCAGGTTCATAGTTCCTACAGTGGAGCTGCAGGTAGACAGGATAGTGAAGAAGGCATTTGGTATGCTTGCCTTTATTAGTCAGTGCATTGAGTGTAAGATTTGGGAGGTCATGGTGTGGCTGTACAGGACGTTGATTAGGCAACTTTTGGAACACTATGTGGAATTCTGGTCTCCCAACTGTAAGAAGGATGTTGTGAAACTTGAAAGAGTTCAGAAATGATTTACAAGAATGTTGCCGGGGAGGAGGGTTTGAGCTATAGGGAGGGGCTGAATAGGCTGGGGCTATTTCCCCAGGGTGTTGGAGAGTGAGGGGTGACCTTATCGAAGTTTGTAAAATCATGAGGGACATAGATAAGGTACATAGACAAGGTCTTTTCTCCAGGGTGATGGAGTCCAACACTAGAGAGTATAGGTTTTGATGTGAGAGGGGCAAGATTTAGAAAGGGCCTAAGACATAGCCTTTTCATGCAGAGGGTGGTTTGCATATGGAATGAGCTGTCAAAGGACATGGTGGAGACTAGTACAATTACACTTAAAAGGCATTTGGCTGGGTACATGAATAGGAAGGGGTTAGAGGTAAATGAGCCAAATGCTGGTAAATGGGGTGAGAATAATTTATGATATTCACTTGATGTGGATGAGTTAGACCAAAGGGCCCATTTCCATGCTACAAGTTTCTATGACTCTATGACCGAATGATCAGAGGTAACCTGGAATAGGCAATAAGGAGTTGAAACTCAGGAATGCGTTGAATGGTCATGTGTGGCTTCTTCATATTTTTGAAAGCAGAATACGCATGCCCAAAGATTTGTAGTAAGATCGAAACCAACTGATACTTCCTCAGTCTCCAAAAAAACGTTGACACTGCACCTCAAGGACGTGTGGAATTTTTTTTTAAATTTGACACAAGAGCTTTGATTTAAAATGATGCACAATTTCTCCATTACAGCTGCAGATCCTTTCTCTATATTGTAGGGGCAGAGAGAGGAAAGGGAATGAATTTCTTGAACAGTATGAGGAGTGTAAAGGCATTCTTAAGAAGGAGATCAGGAAGGTAAAGAGGATAATAGGTTGGCACAGCATCATGGACAGAGGATCTGCACTGTGCTGTACTGTCCTCTGTTCAAAGAGACGATATGTGGTAGCCTTGGCAAATAAGGTTAAGATAATCCAAATAGATTGAGGGGAGATGGCAGCCTAGTGATATTATCACTGGATTGCTTAGACCTGTAGACCTAGATTCAAATCCTGCCAAGGTGGATGGTGGAATTTGAGCTCAATTTAAAAAAGAATTTAAACTATATTGGTGGTCCTGAATCCATTGCTGATGGTTGTAAAAACCCATCTGTTTCACCAATGTCCTCTAGGGAAGGAAATCTGTTGTCTTTACCTGGTCTGACCTACATTTGACCCCAGACCCACCTGTTTAACCCTTCTGGGCAATTAGGGATGGGAACTGATTTCCCACATCACATGAATGAATTAGAAAAAAAGTACATTTGGAGCAACTAGAGCGGGAGTGCTCCTTCTTAAATATCAAAGAGATCATCTCAGTGCTTAACTTTAAGAGATGAAATAAATATTAAATGAATATTTCACAGCAGTTTTTACTGTAGTGGAAGAAATGGAGGGTAGAGAACTCTGAGAAATAAATACTAATGTTTTGAAAACAGTTCACGTTACAGAAGAGGAAGTGCTGGAGTCTTAGAAAATATAATGGTGGATAAATCTCCAGGACCTGAGCCAGAGTATCTCAGGACTTTTTGTGAAGTTATAGGAGGAAATTACAAGGCAGAAATATTTGTATCAACTATAACCAAAAGTGAGGTGCCAGGGGACTGGAGGATGGCTAATGTGCCTTTATTTAAGAAGGGATGCAAGGAGAAGCCTGGGAACTATAGACCTGTGAGTTTGACTTTGGTTACGGATAAGTTGTTTGAAGTGATTCTGAAAGATAGAATTTATTTACGTTTGGAGAGGCAAGGAATGATTAGGGACAGTCAGTATGGTTTTATGCAAGGGAATTGTTACTCACAACAAGATTGAGTATTTTGAGAAAGTAACCAAGAAGATTGAAGAGGGCAGAACAGTTGACATTGTTTACTTGGATTTTAGTACAGCCTTTGAGAAGGTACCACATGGTAGAGTAATCAGTAAAGTTAGGTCACATGGGAATCAGGGTGAGCTTGCCAATTGAATACAAGACTGACTTAATAGAGGTGGCACAGTGGCTCAGTGGCTTAGTGGTTAGGACTGCACCAGGGACCCAGGTTCAACTCTTCGGTTGATTGTCTGTGTGGAGTTTGTACATTCTCCCTGAGCCTGTGTGGGTTTCCTTCAGGTACTCCAGTTTCCTCCCACAGCCCAAAGATATGAAGGTTATGTGGATTGGCCATGCTAAATTGCCCATTGTGCTCAGGGATGTTTGGGTTAGACATGGGAAAATTCAGGGATAAGGGAATGGGTCTGGGTAGGATGCTCTTCAGAGGGGCAGTGTAGATTTGCTGGGCCTGTTTCCATGCTGGAGGGATTCTCTTCCATTAATGGCTGGAGACAGAGTGATTATGGAGGACTGGAGGCCTGTGCGCAGCGGTGTATTTTTTCTATTCATTTTTGTGGGAAGTGGGTGTCGCTGACTGGACCAGCATTTCTTGCCCATCCCTAGTTGCCCTTGAGAAGGTGGTTGTGAGCTGCCTTCTTGAACCACTGCAGTTCTTCTGTTATGGTTTGATGCACAATGCTATTAGGGAGGGAATTCCAGGATTTTAACCCAGTGACAGTGAAGGAATGGCGATATATTTCCAAGTCAGGATGGTGAGTGGCTTGGAGAGGGAGCTTGGAGGTGGTGGTGTTCCCATATATCTGCTGCCCTTGTCCTTTTAGATGGAAGTGGTCATGGACTTGGAAGGAGCTGCCTGATGATCGTTGGTGAATTTCTGCAGTGCATCTTGTAGATAGTACACACTGCTGCCACTGAGCATTGGTGGTGGAGGGAGTGAATACTTGTTCCACAGGGATCAGTGCAGGGTCCACTTTTGTTTGTCATTTATATAAGTAATTTAGATGAGAATATAGGAGGTATGGTTAGTATGTTTGCACATGACACCAAAGTAGTGGCTTAGTGGACAGCAAAGAAGGTTATCAAAGATTACAAAGAGATCTTGATCAATAGGGTAATTTGGGTTGAAGAGTGGCAACTGGAGTTTAATTTGGATAAATATGAGGCATTGCACTTTGGTAAGGCAAACAAGGGGAAGACTTATATAATGAATAGTAGGGCCTTAGGTAGTGTTGTAAAACAAAGGAACCTAGAGTTTCAGGTATATAACTCTTTGAAGCTAGCATCACATCTAGAAAGGGTTGTTAAGAAGACATTTAGCTTCATTGCCTTCATTACTCAGACCTTTGAGTCTAGGATTTGGGATGCTGTGTTGTACAAGATGTTGGTGAGGCCTCTTCTGGAGTACTTTGTCCAGTTCTGGCTGCCCTGTTACAGGAAGGATATGATTAAATTGTGGAGAGTTCAGCAGAAATTTACCAGGATGTTGCTGGAAATGGAGGGTTTGAGTTATGAGGAGATGCTGGATAGGCTGGGACTTTATTCACTGGAATGGCGGAGATTGAGGGGTGACGTTATAGAGGTTTATAGAATCATGAGGGTTTTAGTTAAGGTCAAAGGCAGGTGCCTTTTCCCTAAGGTGGGGGATTTCATGACTAGGGGTATATTTTTAAGGTGAGAGGATAAAGGTTTAAAACTTACATGAGGGGCATTTTTTTCACCCAGAGAGTAGTTTGTGTATGGAATGAACTTCCAGAGGAAGTGTTGGATGCAGGTACAGTTACAATGTTTAAGAGACATTTGGATAATTACATGAATAAGAAGTGTTTGGAGGGATAATGGGCCAAATACTGCTAGGTGGGACCAGTTTAATTTAAGATTATGGATAATGGGAACTGCAGATGCTGGAGAATCCAAGCTAACAAAGTGTGGAGCTGGATGAACACAGCAGGCCAAGCAGCATCTCCTCTGATGAAGGGTCTAGGCCCGAAACATCAGCTTTTGTGCTCCTAAGATGCTGCTTAGCCTGCTGTGTTCATCCAGCTTCACACTCTGTTATCTTAATTTAAGATTATGGTCTGGTGGACAAGTTTACTGAAGAGTCTGTTTCTATGCTGTATGACTCTAGAAAGGCACACTTCAAAATTATTGACCTCAGATGCAACATGCCATGATGAAATTCTGATGTTGACCTGAAATTTAATCTCTCATTCTCAAGTGATAAGTTAGAATTTAAAAATATGGGACAGCCTCTAAGGTCTGAGCTGAGGAGAAATTATTTTGTTAGCTAAAGGATTGAGAACATTTGGAATTCTGTCCCACAGAGAGCTGGGATGTGGGTGCGACTGGATAGGCCAACATTTCCTAACCATCCCTAATTGCCCAGAGGGCTGTCAAGAATCAATCATATTTTTGTGGGTCCTGGGGTAACATGTAAAGACAGCAATTTCCTTCCTTGCAGGGCATTCATGAACCACATGGGTTTTTCCTGACAGTTTCATTGTCAGAATTAGACACTTAATTCTAGATATTTTGTTGAATTCAAATTCCACAAACTGCCACAGCAGGATTCGAACCTTCACTCCACAGAATAGTAACAAAAACAGAAACAAAAACTGAAACAGAAACAGTTCTTTGTTTCATTCCCCGAAGATGACTTGGTTGACTAGGTTAATAGGCCAGCGATAATGCCACAAGGTCATTGACACTCCCAAAGTGTATGCTTAAGGTAAACCATCTTAGAATCCCCCGATGTGAAAGCAGGCCATTCAGCCCATCAGGCCCACACCACCCCTCCAAAGAGTACCCCACCCAGACCCATGCCCCTAAACTGTCCCTGTAGCCCTGCATTCCTCATGGCTAATCCACCTAGCCTACACATCCCTGGACACTACGGACAATTTAGCATGGCCAATCCACACAATCTGCTCATCTTTGGATTGTGAGAGGAAACTGGAGCGCCTCAAGGGAAACCACACGCATACATGGGGAGAGTGTGTGGAGTTTGCACAGACAGCAACCTGAGGCTGGAGTCAAACCCGAGTCCCTGGCACTGGGGGTTAGCAGTGCTAACCACTGAGCCACTGTGCCAACCAGCATTGCAGCAAAGTTCAGTGGTGATACAAAGGAGAACTTCCTCATACAAAAATATATGGCAATCTGGAGCTTCCCTTTTTGCAAACTGAGGTTGATTTGGAAATTGGGGGATGGGAGGGATGGGGAAGGGGTCGTGAGAAATGTGTGGAGAAGGCTCAGTTGGAAATTCCAGAGCTAAGATGGTTTGAAATTTATCGGGAAAGTGTTTAAAGGGTTATGGAACCAAAGTGGGTGAATGGAGCAAGGTACACAACAGTTGTAATTGGACAAGTAACGGGAGCCTGATAATGGAGTATAATTACATGTTTCAAAAACCATTTGATCAAGGGCAACTTAAAAGGTTAGAAGTCACACCTGTTACTATCCAAAAGGTTTATTTGAAATCACAAGCTTTCGGAACATTGCTCCTTTGTCAGGACTTCATCTGATGATGGAGCAGTGCTATGAAAGCTTGTGATTCCAAATAAGCCTGTTGGACTACTACCTGCTGTTATGTGACTTCTGACCTTGCCCATTCCAGTCCAACACTGGCACCTCCACATCATACAAAAGGTTGATACACAGAGTTAGGCATAATGGATGGAGAATTGATTACTAGATGGGAAACAGAGAGCAGAGGTACACTGGGCATTTTCATATTGACAGGCTGAGTGCTAAATGCAGTGCTGCTAAGGTCAACATGATGGATTCAGTCACTTGCATTGCCATCAATGACTTAGATAAAGAGACCAGGTGTGATATATCAAGAGAGATAGGAGGAACTGCTGATGCTGGAGTCTGAGATAACAAGGTTTAGAGCTGGATGAACACAGCAGGCCAGGCAGCATCAGAGGAGCAGGAAAGCTGGCATTTCGGGTCAGGACCCTTTTCTGAAGAAGAGTCCTGACCCAAAATGCTGGCTTTCCTCCTCCTCTGATAATGCCTGGCCTGCTGTGTTCATCTAGCTCCACATCTTGTTACATGTAATATCTCAAGGTTTTTTTGTTTAATTCACTTGCAGGATGTAGAAGTCCCTGGCTGGGCCAGCATTTATTGCTTGCCCCTAGTTGGCCTTGAGAAGGTGGTGGTAAGCTGCTTTCTTGCACCCCTGCAGTCCTCCTGCTGTGGTCCACGCACATTTGCTCTTTGAGAGGGAATTCCAGGATTTTGACCCAGCAACAGTAAAGGAACGGTGATATATTTCCAAGTCAGGATGGTGAGTGGCTCGAAGGGGAACTTGAAGATCGTGCTGCTCTCATATATCTGCTGCCCTTGTCTATCTCAAAGAACAAAGAACAAAGAAAGTTACAGCACAGGAACAGGTCCTTCGGCCCTCCAAGCCTGCGCTGATCAAGATCCTCTGTCTAACCTGTCATCTATTTTCTCATTGAAAGTGGTCACTGGTTTGGAAAATGCTGAGGAATTTTGGTGATATCTGCAGGGCATCATGTAGATAATACATACTGCTGCTACTGAATGTCAGTGGTGGAGGAGTGGATGCTTGTGAATTTGGTGCCAATCAAGCAGGCTGCTCTGTCCTGAAAGGTGTCAAGTTTCTTGAGTGTTGTTGGAAGTGCATACATCCAGGCAAGTAAAGGCACTGGTGATGTAGCATAAGTGTCTGAAAGGATTAATACTGAGGAGTACCTGCAGCTCTACCATTACGATGATGTACTGATGGGAAGTACAGTTTAAGATTTCAAGGACTCAGTGAATTCATTCCATTCTCCAGTTTTTGTTGAGCTTCATCAAAACACAGCAGCAGACCTCCTTGACCTGTCCATCTTCCCTGGACTGACCTATCCCCTCCCTACCTATCCCCTCCCTATCCCCACCTATACTCTACTCTCCACCTATCCTCTTTTCTCTCCAGCTTCGGTCCGCCTCCCCCTCTCTCCCGATTTATTCCAGAACCCTCACCCCATCCCCCTCTCTGATGAAGGGTCTAGGCCCGAAACGTCAGCTTTTGTGCTCCTGAGATGCTGCTTGGCCTGCTGTGTTCATCCAGCTTCACATTTTATTATCACGCAGGCCTATTGGCATGGGAGCAAGAGACTGTTTTGAAATACCACGTAACTAGAAGTTTGATCTTACACTCATGGAGGTATTCTGTAAAACAGCCGCATTTGTTCTTGAGAATGTCACATTGACAGTTTTCAATGAGGAGAAAAGGACACAGTTCATGGTAGCAGAGGAGTGGTATAGATGAAGAATAGGTGTTAATGGTAGGTGTGCACGCTAGAACATGGATCAGCTCTACGGTGAGAAAACACATGTAAGCAAGAAGTTACAGGAGGGTGAGAAGGCCTATAATAAAAATGGAGGACGAACTTCATGGCCTGAAGTCTTGAAGGTTGTAAAATGCCTCAGTGAAAATTGAGGTGCTGTTCCTCCCAACTGGCTTGCACTCCATTGGAACTCTGCAACGGACCTAGAGTAGAAGTGTTAACATGGGAGCACGGTGGTTTCTCTGGTAAGTTTCTCCAGTGTGTTCTGAATTTATTTCAGATCACCAGCATCTGCAGTACTTTTTTTTTGTAAGATCATTGAACGCTGAAAACACACAGCAGTTAAGGCAGCATCAGCAGAGAGTGCTTTTTTTGATTCAGTTTGTTGACCTTGCATCAAAAGGGAGTAAACACATTGAGCTCAGCTGGTGACTCCTTCCATATGATATTGGCCTGGTAACACTGACACAATTACATCACTTGTGTTACTTCTTGTCCCACTCATTATTACCACTGAATTCAGTATTAGCAATCATTTCCATCACTATTCTCAAGCTAGTAACACTGACTGAATTGTGAGCAACTCTGGACATTGGGTGAGGCCAGGCCTACACTAGATGTTGAAGATTAAAAGGGAAATGGCAATATTGAATTGGGCGGCTCAGCGCCAGGGGCCTGGTTCGATTTCAGCTTTGAGCAACTGTCTGTATGGAATTTGTACGTTCTCCCCGTGTCTGCGAAGGTTTCCTCTGATTTCTTCCCACATTCCAAAGATGTGCGAGTTAGGTGGGTTGGCCATGCCAAATTATCCCATAGTGTCCAGGGATGTGTAGGTTAGGTGAATTAGCCGTGGGAAATGCAGGGTTACAAGGATAGGGGTATCGAGATCGATCTGAATGGGATGCTCTTCAGAGGGTAGGTTTGGACTAGAGGGGCCAAATGACCTGCTTCCACACTGTGGGAAAATATTGTTGGGATGGACAATGCTTCAGTTAAATGGTGTATGAAAGAACCAAATGTCTTATTTAAGCATCTGCCTCCTGAAATCATGAGATGCTAATCACAGCGTTCTGCCAATTCTGAAATGGGTGACCCTGTAACGGCCCACACTCTGTCGTATTGCACAGTGTCATTCTATCTAAACCTGCATGGTATCGTGAGAGCAGAAAAATCCCTTGAATGCCCCTTTATACAGATTCATTTTCAAACAGAGAGGTAAGCAGTTTCTGAGTTTCCTTTCTTCAGTAGGTTATTCCCCCAATTCTGTCTTGGGATTAACTGAGAAATATCTCAAGAGATTTATGATCTCTGCAGCTTAAAGGTCATACAAATGAAATCACTGCTGACAGATCTTGTCACTTTTCCTCGAAAATTGGCTCCCTGACAAGACTCTAGGACTGTTACTCTCTGGCTATGGAGTCATTGATGTCTGCAGCACAGAACAACAGGCCCTTCAGCCCAGAAACTCTGTGCCAGTCAAAAACAACCACCTACTCTAACCTATTTTCCAGCACTTATCTGATAGTTTTGTACGACTTGGCATAACAAGTGCATATCTAAATGCTTTTTAAATGTAATGAGGGCTTCTGCCTCTATCACCCTTATGGGCAGTGAGTTCCAGATTCCCACCACTCTCTGGGTTAAAAATATTTTCTACCCATTCCTTACCTGAAATCTATGCCCCCCAAGTCCACTGATCCCTCCATCAAGGGAATATGTTTCTTCCTCTCTACCCTATCTATGTCCCTCATAATTTTATACATCTCAACAATGTCCTCCCTCAGTCTCCCGTGCTCTAAGGAAAACAATCCCAGTCCGTCCAGTCTCTCTACGCAACAGAAACTCTCCAGGTGGGAATGTCCTGGTAAATCTCCGTTGCATCCTCTCTGGTGCTATCATACCCCTTGTCTATTGTGGATTCCAGAAATCCACACAATGCTCTAGAAACGTTTCTATGCAGTTCCAGGATAACCTCCCTGTTCTTAAATTCCATGTCTTGGCCAATAAAGGTAACTCTGCCAAATGCCTTCTTAATCACTTTATCCATCAGTCCTGCTACCTTAAGGGAGTGGTGGGCACATACGCCAATGTCCTCTAATCCTTACTGTTCTCAGGGTCTCACCATTCAGCATGTATTTCCTTGCCTTGTTTGTCTGCCCAAGTGCGTACTTGTTTGCATTGAATTCCATTTGCCACTGATGAGCCCAACTGACCCACCCACCCTTCTGTAATCAAAGGCTATCGTCACTATTTACCACCCCATCAAAATTTGTACCACCTGAGAACTTACTGATTAACCCTCCTGTATTCAAATCTCAGCAGTTTATATGTACCACAAACGGCAAGGGCACAAAACTGATCCTTACTGCTTTAGCTGTGCAAAACCTCTCTATTCCATTTCCTATTTTACATTCCACAAGCATTTTACAGAACATAGAACATAAAATACAGAACTGTACAGTACAGGAACATGCCCTTCAGCCCATAATGTTGTGCCAAATATGATGCCAAATTAAACTAATCCCTTCTGCCTGCCATTGGTTCATATCTCACCATTCCTTGCATATTCATGTGCTTACCTAAAAGTCTCTTAAATGCCCTTCATGTATCAGCTTCCACCAGCAGCCCTGGCAGTGCATTCCAGTCTCCTACCACTCTGCATGTAAATATAGATGTGCCCCTCACACCACCTTTGACCTTTCCCCCTCTAACCTCAAATACATGCCCCTAGTATTAAACATTTCAACTCTGGGAAAATGATTTTGACCGTCAACCCTATCGATGTATCATAATTTTACAGACTTCTATCAGGTCTCCCCTCAGCCTCTGCTGCTCGAGGAAACAACCCAAGTTTTTCTGTCCCTCCTTATAGCTCATACTGTCAAAACCAGGCAGCTTCCTGGTGAACCTCTTCTGCACCCTCTCCAAAGCCTCCACATCCTTCTTGCAATGTCACAGCCAGAGTTGAATGCTCTAAGTGTGGCCCAACCAAAGTCTTACGGAGCTGCAACATGTCATCCTGACTCTTGTACTCAATTCCCTGACTAATAAAGACAAGCATGCCATAAGCCTTTTTTATCACCCTATCTACTTGCATGGTTACTTTCGGAGAGCTTGAACCTAAGATCCTTCTGTACATCAATGCTGTTCAGAGTCCTGCCATTAATAGAACATTAATAGAACACAGCATAGTATAAGCCCTTCGACCCATGATGTTGTGCCGAACTATTACCCTAACCCTAAAAACCCATCTAACCTCCACCCCTACCTTATACTATCATCCATATGCCTATCTATTAGCCGCTTAAATGCCCCTAATGAGGCTGACTCCACTACCCTCTCTGGCAATGCATTCCACGTCCCAACCACTCTCTGAGTAAAGAACCTACCTCTGATGTCTTAACAGTATACTTTTCCTCAACATGTGATCTCCCAAACTGCAGCACATCACACTTACCCAGATTAAACTCCATCTATCGTTTCTCTGCTAATATCTGTAATTAATCTATATCCTGCTGTATCCTTTGACAACCATCTATAATATCCATAACTCCACCAATCCTTGTATCATCTGCAAACTTACTAATCTACCCATCCACATTTATATATCTCACAAACAGCAGAGGCCCCAGAATGCATCCCTGTGGAACACCACTAGTCACAGACCTCCAGTCTGACAAACTACCCTCTACGTCTATGGGTAAGCCAATTCTGAATCTACGCAGCCAAGTCACTGTGGATCCCTTGCACCTTGTTCTTCTGGATGAGCCTATAATGAGGGACCTTGTCAATAGCCTTACTAAAATCCATGTAAACAACATCCACTGCTCTACCCTCATCAATCACCTTCATCACTTCTTCCATAAATTCAATCACGTTAGTAAGATATGACCTGCCCTGCACAAAACCATGCGGACTGTCCCTAATTCGGACAGGCTTTTCCAAATATGAATAAATCCTATCCATAAGAATTCTCTCCAATAGTTTCCCAACCACTGACGTGAGACTTACCGGTCTGTGGACTCCTGGATTATCCTTACTTGCCTTCTTGAATAGAGGAACAACCTTAGCTCCTCGCCAGTTTTCTGGGATCTCTCCAGTGGCTAACGAGGAAACAACAATCTTGGTCAATGCCCCAGCAATCTCCTCTCTTGTCTCGCTCAACAACCTGGGGTAGATAGCATCAGTCCCTGGGGACTTATCCACCTTAATGCTTTTCAAGAGACCGAACATAACTTCTTTCTTGATCTCAAAATGCCCCGGCATATTAGCATGCTCCTCACAAACCTCACTGTACTCCATAGCCTTTTCCTGGGTGAGAATGATGCAAAGTGCTCATTTAGGATCTCTCCTTTATCTTTCAGTGGTCCTCTTGTTTTTAATGTAACTTTAGAATGCATTGGGATTCTCTTTACTTGCCAAGGTCATTTCATGGCCCTTTCTTGCTCTCCTAATTTCCTGCTTGAGTACTTTCCTTATATTCCTCACAAACCCCAATTTTAGCTTCCTAAATATGTCTTCTCCCCTGTAAGGCCCTTTGTCCTTTGCTTCTCTGTGAGAGAGTGGGAGGAAAGGATGGAGGTACAAGTGTGTGCACATGTGTGTGCGTTTGTGTTGGAGTGTGTTTTTGTATGTGTCTGTGTGTGTGTTCTCTTATGTGAATGTATATGTGTGGAATTGCATATGTGTATGACGTTTGTGGTTTGTGTGTGTGTGCCTTTCTGAGAGTGTGCATGTGTGAATGAATGTCTATGTGTGTAAGTAAGCATCTATGTGTGTGTATGTGAATGTGTGAGAGTATGTGAATGTGTGAGAGTGTGCCTGTGTTAGTGTGTGTGTGTCTGTGTGTGTGCATGTGAGTATGTGTGTGGTGCATGCGAGTATGTGAATGTATTTGTGTGGGAGTGTGTGTACGATTCTGTGTGTGGGTCTGTGCCTGCACGTGTGTGTAAGTGATTCTCCGTGCGTGTGGGAGTGTGTGAATGTATGTGAGAGTTTGTCAGTGTGGGATTGTGTCTGTGAGTGTTTGTGTGTGTGTGTGTGTGTGTGTGTGTGTGTGTGTGTGTGTGTGTGTGTGTGTGTGTGTGTGTGTGTGAGAGAGAGAGTGGAGCATGTGTGTGTGTGTGTTAGTGAGTATCTAAATGTTTGTATGAGCACGCATGAGTGTGAGTGTGTGTATGTGTGGGTGTGATTGTGTGTCCATGTCTGTGTGTATATATGAGAGCATGTGAATGGATTTGTGTAGGAATATGTATGTTTGTGCATGTGTGAAAGTCTGTGTGTGAGTGTGTGTGAGAGTGAGTATGTGACTGTGTGTGTCTGTGCTGTGTGTGGGAGTTGTGAATGTGAGTGTTAGCGTGTGAGAGTGTTATTGTGTGTGTGTGCATGTGTGCACATCGAGTATGTATGGAATGAACATCTGGAGGTTCTCATACGTCACACAGTTTAAAAACCAATAATATGACACTAGCCTGAAAACAGAATTGAAATCTCTCTGGATTTGCGAAACTTACACATGATAAGCTGCTCTTTCACAGCAACGTGTCGCAGTTTGCCTTTATTTTTGTGAATCATTCTGACGGCCGCTGTCTTGATGGAAATGATGTCATTCTGGCAATCCTCCAGAAATAGATTCCTGAGCAATTAATAATAGACAGCTACTTCAATAGGCACCTGCAACTCACAAAGGAAGAGGAATTTTAAGCTTTCGAGCCTACTCGCACCCAGTGGCAAAGAGAGAGGTAAACTGTTACTGAGCTGCTGGTTATTTCCCCAGTCCTCATTTAGGATGAATTGAGAAATCTTGGGAGATTCATGAGCTGATCCATCTTAAAGGTCAAGATGGCACCAAAAGGATGGGATCATCATTTCTGGATCTGGGTTTCACTTAAGCTTCTGTAGCCATTGAATAGCTAGTCATTAACGCATTGTGGTTATGACAGCCAATGGGCATTTAATAAAGTGAGGGGTGGATTCCTTAGCCCTGCTCAAGAAATCCTTCTCAAAACTTACACAGATATTGTAACCGCAAATATAGACACACTGTATTCGTCTTCCTAATGTTCACAATGTTGGTCTGACATACAATTTGTTTTATATTATGACTGCTTTTCATCTCACTGGCATTAACAGGAGCACCTTATTGGTCAACATTTACAGAATAATTCATGTTTCAACAATAACCCTTTTAACTGCTGCTATGTGCCACTGTTGATGCACACTGACTGTTGTCAGGCAAATATTTTCAGTATTTCAAGAAGTATTTCAAAAGGAAAACTTTCCTGTTCCAAAGCAGAAGCTAAGGCCATTCAGCTTCTCAAACCCGTTTTTCCATTCGATCAATCATATCAATCTGCAACTCAACTGTATCTGCCAACTTATAGTGTCGTAGAGCTGTACAGCATAGACACAAATTAGATTCCCTACAGTGTGGAAACAGGCCCTTCAGCCCAACAAATCCACACCGCCCCTTGAAGAATCCCACCCAGACCCATCCCCCTATAACCCACACACCCCTGAACACTACGGGCAATTTAGTATGGCCAATCTATCTAGTCTGCACAACTTTGGACTGTGGGAGGAAACCGGAGCACCCGGAGGAAACCCACGCAGACACTGGGAGAATATGCAAACTCCACACAGGCAGTCACCCGAGGCTGGAATCGAACCCGGGTCCCTGGCGCTGTGAGGCTGCAGTGCTAACCACTGAGCCACCGTGCCGCCCGAATCCTTTGGCCCAACATGTCCATGCTGACCAGATATCCTAAATTAATCTAGTCCCATTTGCCAGCATTTGACCCATATCCGTCTATGCCCTTCCTACCCACTAAACCAATCCAGACGCCTTTTAAATGTTGTAATTGTACCAGCATCCATCACTTCCTCTGGCAGCTCATTCCATACATGCTCTGTGCTCTGCATTGCAATGCTAGACCTCAGATCTCTTTTAAATCTTTCCCCTCTCACCATAACCCTATGCCCTCCAGTTTTAGACTCCCCAGTGCCAGGGAAAAGACCTTGGCTGTTCACCCTATTCATGGCCAACATGATTTTATAAACCTCCATTGGGTCATTCCGATGCTCCAGGGAAAATGGCCCCAGCCTATTCAGCCTCTCCCAATAGCTCAAGCCCTCCAATCCCACCAACATCCTTAGAAATCTTTTCTGAATCCTTTCAAGTTTAACGCCATCTTTACTGTAGGAAGGAGACCAGAATTGAATGCAGTATTCCAGGAGTGGCCTAACCAATGTCCTGTACAGCCTCAACACAACCTCCCAACTCCTAAACTCAATGCAATCAGGACAAGCACAAAAAGGCCTTCTTTGCTATCCTATCTACCTGTGGCTCTACTTTCAAGGAACTATGCACCATACATCCTGATCCTCTTGCTTCATAACCTTCTATCTCTGTCTTTAAGCTCTAATTAATCCAGCTTTCATCTCTTTCCAGGAGGATGGATTGCATGCTTCCTGATGTTAATCCTGAATTGGATCATTCTAATTTTCCAATGATATTCAGACCCTGATGGAAGTGTTGGATTTTATTGGAATGGCTTTCAACTATTGATATTTTGATCAATACAATGAGACCAACAGTATTTGGAGGTATTTGTGGCTGTCACCATTCATTATCTCCCCACAGTTAATGGCTGCCATACTTTGCCAGAGTTTATGGTCATTTGCTTGCGGGAAAAATGAATGCATGCCACAAAATGTTAGTGTGAGACTATAGGATCAATTCAACAATCCCCTGTTTCGGATAGAGTGCTGTACTCAGTAAGGATTGAGCTTATGAGAGATTGTTACAATGATGGATTTCCAACTCTCGTCTATTTACCCAGATTAATGCTCCACAGGAAATGTGCAAACCTAGTTAGGGTAGCTGGTGGAATTGAAATTTAATTACTCAGTGAGCCAAGTACAAAGTGCCAGTCTCATTGACAATGAATTGCCACATTGTTGTTTGAAACCATACGATGCAGGAGCATAATTAGGCTATTCTTTCTCAGTTCAATCTCTCCCTTCTTAAACAGGACTCTAATATTGGCCATCTTCCAATCCTCGGGTATCTTCCTTCACTCCAGTGATTCCTGAAAGATCACCAATGTCTCTACAATCTCTTCAGTTATCTCCAACACGACTCTGGGGTGTAGCTCACCTGACTCGGGTGATTTATCCACGTTCAGAGCTTTCAGCTTCCCCAGCACCTTCTCCTTAGGGATGGGCATTACACACATTTCTGCCCCCAACTCTTTTGAAGCTCTGATATGCTGCTGGCGCCTTCCACTGTGAAAGCCGATACAAAGTACCTAATCAGTTCCTGTGCCATTTCCTTTTCCCCCCATCACTACTTCTCCAGCCTCATTACCCAGCTGTCCAATGTCCATTCTTGCTCCTCTCTTATCTCTCAGGTGTCTAAAAAAAATTGCAATCTTCTCTTATGTTACTAGCAAGGGGACTCTCATTTTCATCTTTCTGCCTTTTTACTTTTTTAGCTATCCATTGTTCATTTTTCAAGGCTTCCCATTAATCTCCACCACGTTGTATGATTTTTAAAAAAAATTCTTTTTATGCCATCCCTGACTTCCTTTGTCCTTCCCTTTGTATGGTTCTTCTTCCTTGGGATGAATTTCATCCAACAATGCTCAAATAGTTTGACGACATCCAAGACAAATTAAACTTGTGTGACTAGTGCCACAAACATTCACTCTCTCCACCATGGACGCTCAATAACAGCAGTGTGTACCATTGACAGGATGCACTTTGCAATTTCCAACTCACAACCACTGCCATCCAGAAGGACCAGGGCAACAGACACATGGGACAATCACCTGCAAGTTCTGCTCCAAGCCACCATGCTGACTTGGAAATATAATGCCATTCCTTCATTGTCGCTGGCTCAAAATCTTGGAGCTCCCTCTCTAAGGACATTGTGGGTTAACTTTTTTTAAAATTAATTGATGGGATTTGGGTGTTGCTGGCTAGGCCCGCATTTATTGCCCACCCCTCATTGCCCAGAGATGCAACCATATTACTGTGGGTCTGGAGTCACATGTAGGCCAGACCAGGCAATGAAAACAGTTTCCTTCCCTAAAGAACATTAGTGAATCAGATGGGTTTTTCCACCAATTGACAATGGATTCATGGTCTCGTTAGACCTTAATAACAGATTTTTTTTTTAAAATTTGCCATGGTGAGATTTGAGCAGGTTCCTCAGAACATTATCTGCATCTCTGGGTTAAAAGTTCAGTCGTAATGCCATGAGGGGATTGCCTCCCCTACTACACCAAATGGACTGCAATTTGTCAAGAAGGCAGCTCACCATCACCTTCTCAAGGGAAATTCGGGATGGAAAATAAATTCTGGCCCAGCCACTCAGCATTAAGGAATTTTAAAAAATATAAAATGACATGGGTCTCGCTTATTAGGAGAATGTCCCACTCTTACCGTTGGTGGGAGGCGTATTGGAAGGATTTTGAATGTTATATGTAGCCTGTTTGGCTGAGTTATCAGGGCACCTTCCATGGCCATCAGGTCCTGGAGCAGCACTTGAGTCTGAAGCTTCTAGCTCTGAGGCAGGGTCATTACCCATGGTGCCACAAGATCCTTGCATAGCTGTTCCCACATCGCTGCTGGAAGAGGGACACAGTGTGACCATGCATAACATCACATGGACCTCTGTAGATGGAGAAGCTAACTCCCTATTACCTACTCAAAGACAGTCAGCAATGGGCAATAAATGCCAACAACATTCACATTCATCGAATGAGTAACTAAAACTCTCAAAATATCGCTTCAGAAAACTCAGTTTGTCGTAAGCACGCTTTGAGTACAAACTACTATTCACATTTCCATCCATAAGCAGGTTAATCACTCATCTTATGTATGGGGTATGTGGGCAGCTGTCGACCAGAAGAGCAGAAGCATTCCTTGAATGTACATTTTTAAAGACTCTCAGTAACCTGCGAGGTAAGCAGTATCTTTATGAGTTTTGTTTGCTTCCCTGATCAGGTGACTTCCCCCATCCTGTCTTTAGATGACGTCATATTTCTGTAATGATCCATTTTAAAAGTCAGGCTGAAGCCAGAATGATGAGATCAGTGTTTTGAGTTCTAGTTTGCCTTTCTTTGCAAACAGCTACTCCTTAAAGTTTTGCAGGGGCATGAATGAGGTGGGCTATGCTGGGATTTATGGCAGAATGACACAGTAGTTTCTCATTGTACCTGTGTTTCTGATGATACAGCAGGGAGTTACCAATGAGTGGGAATTAGAACTTATTAAATGCCTTATTAATCACAACACTTGCCTCATTAACTTGTAGGGTGCTTAGGTAGAGTCTACTGATGACCATGTATCCATTGCTGATTGTTGGGAAAAACCCATCTGGTTCACTAATGTCCTTGAGGAAAGGAAATGGCCAACCTTACCTGACCTGGCCTACATGTGACTCCAAACCCACAGCAATGTGGTTGATTCTTAACTTAAATAGGGATAGGCAATAAATACTGCCCTCACCCTGTTAATGAATAAAGAGCATTGCAAAGTGCACCAGCAACTAACATCGCACGGCTGCTGCCAGAACAGGCAGCCAAGGATTGGAGCAGGTTCTGTCTCAAGGCTATGTTTTTAGTCTCTTAGCACTTCCTGGCCTTGGCTGGTCCTGCAAATGTCCAGTCAAACAAAGAGAGCCTTTGCAACTCAGCAGGCCTCAATCAGGAGCAGGGGTAAGAGGGCACACATCTTGCTGTATGGGTAAGACAAGGGCTGGCCTCCCATACGAGGCCAGGGGTTTGGCAAGGTCAGGTGACAGTTGGGCTGATCTCGGTCAGGACGTCTGCTGTCCTTGGTCTGTGGCCAGGCTTGCTCGGGGAGATATGCACAAATTATTGCCCAGGGATGTCTGGTTGGGTTGTTCAAGTGAAGAAGCCATGGTCAGTCTGTCGAAACTGAGGTGGGGGTGGTGGGAAGGGTGCCGGGTATGGCTGGGAGAAGGTACTGCAGGGGATGAGAGAGGTCTGTTTGGGAAACAAGAAGGAGGAGCCATTGTCCTGGCATGGAGATGAAGGAAACTATTTGTTGGGACTAATACCTGCAGGCTGAGGTGAAAGGGTGGGAAGAGCAATGGCGTTTATAATTTGGGGAGGGATCCAGTAAAAAATGGTTTAGGAATGGGAGTCGGTGGGGGGATGGGGAGTTTGGGGGGGTATGATGTTGGGGGGATTCCATAGTCAAGAGAGCCCTAACTTCAAGATTGAGACATGGTATGACCACAGCTGGCAGGGGGAGGTCAGATACCAGGGGCGGAGGAAGGAATGTGGGCAGGTGAAGGCTGATGTTGACAGGTTGGGTGAGATCCTGGACCGGGGCGAAGGCTAGGCTATTCATAGGAAGAGCTGTCAGGAATGGGAGGGAGGCTGGAAGCAACTGACTGTGGAGTACACACTGCCACCTTCCACCTGGCTGGTATTCAAAAATATACAATGGGAGCAGGAATAGGCCATTAGCCTAACTCTGGCCTACAGTCAAGGTGCAGTGGATTAGCTGTTGTGAAGATTGTAGGCGTTCCAGCCACATCATTGCAACTTCACTCTGAAAGGGTCTATAGTCTAAAGGAGAGTCAAAAAGATTCAAGCCGACTTGTGGGTCTACAGTTCTCCAAAGAGGGACCAGCTGAAGACAAAAGAGAACTGCAGATGCTGGAACCCAGGGTTAGACGAACAGGAGGCTGGAAGTACACAGCAAGCTCGGCAGTCAACGTTTTGGGTATTACCCGTCTTCAGGACTGAAGGGATGAGCTGCCTGTAGAATTTATAAATTATGAGCCAAATCCAAGGGACATTGGGCTGAGAGGTGAAGATAATGTAAGGATAGCAACTAAATTAAGTGAAGTTTATTCACAATGGGATTTGGACTTGTTAAGGACAGTCTGAATGGCTCTGATTTGATTTATTTATTGTCACATGTATCTTGTAACAAAATATGGTGAGAAGTGCTGCCTTGTCTCAATGGGACCACCTTAAAACACAAAAAATTAAAGCAACATAGAATATAAAGGCAGAAAAATGAAGAAATAAAGCAAGTGTCCATCTTTACACTCCTTTTTGTTAATTGCTCTGCCGTGGGCCTGGTGGTTAGCTGTGAGCTCCCTTCACTGCACCACTAGAACAAAAGTTGCCACTCCAGTGCCATCTCACCTCCACCTCGCCATTATGAGCCCTCGCTGTGCCTTGCCAATGCATGCTGCCGCTACTTCACTGGCCCAAACTCAACTCCATCAATATGGTTTCCCTCTGGGCCCACCTCGCTGATGCTGACATCATTGCCACAACTGAGCTCTTCACCAAGGGATAAGTAAAACAAAATGGAAGGGAAAGAAGACAAGAGAAAAAAAGTAAAGAAGCGAAAGGAAAAGTGGACGGAGCAGGCGATCCTCACGCTCTGGATCCTACTCCACCACCATCTCATTGGGGTTGGGTGTAGGTGGGGTAGGTCCTGTGGTTGTGCCAGGGAGTGTCTTGTCTCACGAATTTGGTTAAGTGTTTTGAGGAAGTGACAAAGATGATTGATGAAGTTAAGGCAGTGGATGTTGTTTACATGGGCTTTACTAACGCATTTGACAAGGTCCCTCATGGTAGGCTGGTCCGGAAGATTAATTCACATGGAATCCATATTGGTGAGTTGGTAAATTGGATTCAAAATTGCCTTAGTCTTACATAACAGTGGGTCGCTGCGGGGGGATGTTTTTCTGACTGGAGGTCTGTACCAATGGTGTTTTGCACAGATCAGTGCTGGGACCTCTGTTGTTTGTAATATATATGTATATAAATAATTTAGATGAAAATGTCGGTGGTCTGATTAATAAGTTTGCAGGCACACAAAAGTTGGTGGAGACATGGATGGCAAGGAAAATTGTCAAAGGATACAGTAGTATATAGATCAGTTGAAAAGTTGGACAGAGGCATGGCAAATTGAATTTGATCTAGGCAAGTATGAGATGAAGCATTTTGGGAGATCGATCGCAAGAGGAGAGTATACAGTAAATGGCAGGACCCTTAAGAGCACTGGTATACAGCAGGATCTTTGGGATCCACGTCTACAGCTGAAAGTGACAACACAAGTGAATAAGCTGGTAAAGAAAGCATATGGTAGGCTCACCTTCATCGGTCAGGTCATCAAGTATAAAAACTGGCATATCATGTTACAGCTGTATAAAACTTTGGTTAGGTTACATTTGCAATATTGTGTGCAGCTCTGATCACCACATTATAGGAAGGATGTGGAGTCTTTGGAGAGAGTGCAAAAGAGGTTTACAAGGATATAACCTGTACTGGAATGTATTTGCTATAAAGCGATAAGAACAAAGAAAGTAGCAGCACAGGAACAGGCCCTTCAGCCCTCCAAGCCTGCACTGACATGCTGCCAGTCACAATTAAAACCCCCTACCCTTCCAGGGACCATATCCCTCTATTCCCATCCTATTCATGTATTTGTAAATACACCCTTTAAAAGCCACTATAGCATCTGCTTCCACTACCTCCCCCAGCAGCGAGTTTCAGGCACCCACCACCCTCTGTGTAAAAGATTTGCCTCGTATATCACCTTTAAACATTGCCCCTCGCACCATGGCCCATGGTAACTGGCTCTTCAACCCTGGGAAAAAGCTTCTGACTGTCCACTCTGTCCATGCCCTTCATAATCTTGTAGACCTCTATCAGGTCACCCCCTCAACCTCTGTCGTTCCAGTGAGAACAACACAGGTTTCTCCAACCTCTTCTCATAGCTGATGTCCTCCATACCAGGCAACATCCTGGTAAATATTTTCTGTCCCCTCTCCAAAGCCACCAAATCATTTTGGTAGTGTAGCGACCAGAATTGAACACAATGTTCCAAATGTGGCCAAAGGTTCTATAAAGCTGCAACATTACCTGCCAATTTTTAAACTCAATGCCCTGGCCGATTAAGGCAAGCATGCCATATGGCTTGTTGACTACCACCTCCACCTGTGTTGCGACTTTCAGTGACCTATGCACCTGTACACCCAGATCCCTCTGCCTGTCAGTACTCTTAATGGTTCTGTATATTTACTGTATATTTGCCATCTGGATCAGACTTTCCAAAATGTATCATCTCATATTTTTCTAGATTAAACTCCATCTGCCATCTCTCTGCCCAAGTCACCATATAGTTGTCTGTATTCTGCTGTATCATCTGATGGTCCTCATCGCTATCTGCCACTCTGTCAATCTTTGTGCCATCTGTAAATTTACTAATCAGACCAGTTACATTTTCCTCCACATCATTTCTATATGTTACAAACTGCAAAGGTCCTAACACAGATCCCTGAGGAATGCCACTAGTCACAGCCCTCCATTCAGAAACGCACCCTTCCATTGATACCCTCTATGACTGAGCCAGTGTTTTATCTATCTCGCAAGCTCACCTCTGACCCCATGTGACTTTATATCAGCCTGCCATGAGGGACCTTGTCAAAGGCCTTACTGAAGTCCATGTAATCAACATCCAATGCCCTACCCTCAATGATCATCTTCATCACTTCCTCAAAAACTCAACCAAGTTAGTAAGACACGACTTCCCCTTAACAAAAGCACATTGCCTCTTGCTCATATGCCTACCTATTTCCAAGTAGGCGTAAATCCTGTCTCAAATAATCCACTCCAATAATTTCCCGCCCAGTGACATAAGACTCACCGGCCTGTAATTAGCTGGATTATCCCTGCCACCCTTCTTAAACAAGGGAAAAACATTGGCTGTTCTCCAATCCTCTGGGACCTCCCTTGTAGCCAGTGAGGACACAAAGATTTCTCTCAAGGCTCCAGCAATTTCCTCCCTTGCCTCTCTCAGTATTTTGGGGTATATCCCATCAGGCCCTAGGCACTTGTCCACCTTAATGTTTTTCAAGACCCCCAATACCTCCTCCCTTTTGATCTCAACGTGACCCAAGCTATCTTACACATGTTTCCCCAGGCTCATCATCCACCAAGTCCTCCTCTAGAGTGAATGCTAACGCAAAGTACTCATTTTGTACCTCACCCATTTCCTCTGGCTCCACACGTAAATTCTCTTCCCTGTCCTTGAGTGGGCCAACCCTCTCCCTGGCTACCCTCTTACTCTTCACATATGTCTAAAAAGCCTTGAGATTTCCCTTAACCCTCTTGGCCAATGACTTTTAATTACCCCATTTTAGCCCTCCTGACTCCTTGCTTAAGTTTCTTTCAACCTTTCCTGTATTCCAGTCTTGCTTCGTGTTTGATGGACAAACTTGGATTGCTTTTGCTGGAGCGTTAGATGCTGAAGAGAAACCTGATGGAAGTGTATAAAATTATGAGAAGCGTGGATAGGTCAGATAGTTGAAGTCTTCTTCCCAAGGTGAAAATGTCAAATACTAAAAAATGTCAAATCGGGAGTTGGTCACTCCTAAGGCTCAGGACGAGGATAGATGGGTTACAGTTAGGGGGAGGAAAGGGGACAGACAGACAGTGCAGAGATCCCCTGTGGGCATTCCCCTCAGCAATAAGTATACCGTTTTGGATACTGCTGGGGGGGTTGACCTACCAGAGGAAAGCCATAGTAGTCAGTTCTCTGGCACTGAGCCTGACACTGTGGCAAAGAAGGGAAGGGGGCAGAATAGAAAAGTACTCGTGGTAGGGGACTCGATAGTTAGGGGAATCGACAGGAGATTTTGTGGGCAAGATCGGGATTCCCGGAAGGTATGTTGCCTCCCTGGTGCCAGGGTCCGGGACGTCTCCGATCGGGTGTATAAAGTTCTGAAAGGGGAGGGTGAACAGCCAGAAATCGTGTTACATATTGGCACAAATGATATAGCCAGAAATAGGTTTGAGGATATAAAAAGTGATTTCAGGGAGTTAGGATGGAAGCTGCAGAGCAGGACGAACAGAGTAGTGTTCTCTGGTTTACTACCGGTGCCACGAGATAGCGAGGTGAGGAACAGGGAGCGGGCGCAGCTGAACACGTGGCTACGCAGCTGGTGTAGGAGGGAGGGTTTCAGATATGTTGATAATTGGGATGCCTTCTGGGGAAGGTGGGACCTGTACAAGAAGGACGGGTTGCATCTGAACTGGAAGGGGACCAATGTCCTGGGTGGAAGGTTTGCTCGAGTAGTTCGAGAGGGTTTAAACTAGTATGGCAGGGGGGTGGGAACCTGAGCTGTATACCAGAGGTGAGCGTTGATGCAGGTGAGGCAGTAGCAAGAGGTAGACCAGCTAGTGGGAAGGATTTTCCTGGGAAGGAACCAAGGGATCGGTTAAAGTGTGTTTGCTTTAATGCAAGGAGTATCAGGAATAAAAGTGATGAACTTAGAGCATGGATCAGTACCTGGTGCTATGATGTTGTGGCCATAACAGAGACATGGGTTTCTCATGGGCTGGAATGGTTGCTGGATATTCCAGGGTTTAGAACATTTAAAAAGAATAGGGAGGGGGGAAAAAGAGGAGGGGGTGTAGCACTACTAATCAGAGAGGGTATCACAGCTACAGAGGCTTCCTTTGTCAAGGAAGATCTGCCTACTGAGTCAGTATGGGTGGAAATTAGGAACAGCAAGGGAGTAGTCACCTCGTTAGGGGTTTACTACAGGCCCCCCAATAGCAGCAGGGAGATTGTAGAAAGCATAGGTCGACAGATTTTGGAAAAGTGTGGACGCAGTAGGGTTGTTGTAATGGGTGACTTTAACTTTCCTAATATTGATTGGAACCTCCTTCGAGCAGAAGATTTGAATGGAGCTGTTTTTGTAAGGTGTGTTCAGGAGGGTTTCCTAACGCAGTACGTTGACAGGCCGACGAGGGGAGAGGCCATTCTAGACTTGGTGCTCGGAAACGAGCCGGGGCAGGTATCAGATCTTGTGGTGGGAGAGCATTTTGGTGATAGTGACCATAACACTCTCTCATTCTACATAGCTATGGAGAAGGAGAGGATTAGGCAGAATGGGAGGAAATTTAATTGGGGAAGAGGAAACTATGATGCGATTAGACACGAGTTAGGAAGCATGGACTGGGAGCAGTTGTTCCATGGTAAGGGAACTATAGACATGTGGAGATGGTTTAAGGAACAGTTGTTGGGAGTGATGAGTAAATATGTCCCTCTGAGACAGGCAAGACGGGGTAAGATAAAGGAACCTTGGATGACGAGAGCGGTGGAGCTTCTAGTGAAAAGGAAGAAGGTAGCTTACATAAGGTGGAGGAAGCTAGGGTCAAGTTCAGCTAGAGAGGATTACATGCAGGCAAGGAAGGAGCTCAAAAATGGTCTGAGGAGAGCCAGGAGGGGGGACCAGAAAGGCTTGGCAGAAGGAATCCGGGAAAACACAAAGGCATTTTACACTTACGTGAGGAATAAGAGAATGGTCAAAGAAAGAGTAGGGCCGATCAGGGATAGCATAGGGAACTTGTGTGTGGAGCCTGAGGAGGTAGGGGAAGCCCTAAATGAGTTTTTTGCTTCTGTCTTTACGAAAGAAACGACCCGTGTAGTGAATGAAACCTTTGAAGAGCAGGTGTGCATGCTGGAATGGATAGAGATAGAGGAAGCTGATGTACTGAAAATTTTGTCAAACATTAAGATTGACAAGTCGCCAGGCCCGGATCAGATTTGTCCTCGGCTGCTTTGGGAAGCGAGAAATGCAATTGCTTCGCCACTTGCGAAGATCTTTGCATCCTCGCTCTCCACTGGAGTCGTACCTGAGGACTGGAGAGAGGCAAATGTAATTCCTCTCTTCAAGAAAGGAAATAGGGAAATCCCCGGCAATTATAGACCGGTAAGTCTCACGTCTGTCGTCTGCAAGGTGTTAGAAAGGATTCTGAGGGATAAGATTTATGACCATCTGGAAGAGCATGGCTTGATCAAATACAGTCAACACGGCTTTGTGAGGGGTAGGTCATGCCTTACAAACCTTATCGAGTTTTTTGAGGATGTGACTAGTAAGGTTGATGAGGGTCAAGCTGTGGATGTGGTGTATATGGACTTCAGTAAGGCATTTGATAAGGTTCCCCATGGAAGGCTCATTCAGAAGGTCAGGAGGAATGGGATACAGGGGAACTTAGCTGCTTGGATACAGAATTGGCTGGCCAACAGAAGACAGCGAGTGGTAGTAGAAGGAAAATATTCTGCCTGGAAGTCAGTGGTGAGTGGGGTTCCACAGGGCTCTGTCCTTGGGCCTCTACTGTTTGTAATTTTTATTAATGACTTGGACGAGGGAATTGAAGGATGGGTCAGCAAGTTTGCAGACGACACAAAGGTCGGAGGTGTCGTTGACAGTGTAGAGGGCTGTTGTAGGCTGCAGCGGGACATTGACAGGATGCAGAGATGGGCTGAGAGGTGGCAGATGGAGTTCAACCTGGATAAATGCGAGGTGATGCATTTTGGAAGGTCGAATTTGAAAGCTGAGTACAGGATTAAGGATAGGATTCTTGGCAGCGTGGAGGAACAGAGGGATCTTGGTGTGCAGATACATAGATCCCTTAAAATGGCCACCCAAGTGGACAGGGTTGTTAAGAAAGCATATGGTGTTTTGGCTTTCATTAACAGGGGGATTGAGTTTAAGAGTCGTGAGATCTTGTTGCAGCTCTATAAAACTTTGGTTAGACCGCACTTGGAATACTGCGTCCAGTTCTGGGCGCCCTATTATAGGAAAGATGTGGATGCTTTGGAGAGGGTTCAGAGGAGGTTTACCAGGATGCTGCCTGGACTGGAGGGCTTATCTTATGAAGAGAGGTTGACTGAGCTCGGTCTCTTTTCATTGGAGAAAAGGAGGAGGAGAGGGGACCTAATTGAGGTATACAAGATAATGAGAGGCATAGATAGAGTCGATAGCCAGAGACTATTTCCCAGGGCAGAAATGGCTAGCACGAGGGGTCATAGTTTTAAGCTGGTTGGTGGAAAGTATAGAGGGGATGTCAGAGGCAGGTTCTTTACGCAGAGAGTTGTGAGAGCATGGAATGCGTTGCCAGCAGCAGTTGTGGAAGCAAGGTCATTGGGGTCATTTAAGAGACTGCTGGACATGCATATGGTCACAGAAATTTGAGGGTGCATCCATGAGGATCAATGGTCGGCACAACATTGTGGGCTGAAGGGCCTGTTCTGTGCTGTACTGTTCTATGTACTAGGCGCATAGCTGTAAAGTGAGAGGGGGAAAGTTTAAAGGCTGTGTGTGAGGTTTTTTTTTACAGAGAGTGTTGTAGGTCAATGGAACACACTGCCAGAGAAGATGGTAAAAGCAGATACAATAGAAATGTTTACAAGGCATTTAGACAGAATCATGAACAGGCAGGGAAGAGGGAGATACAGGCCATATGAAAGCAGACACCCCAACCTTCAGTTCACCTGGGCCATCTGCAGCACATCCCTCACCTTCCTGGACCTCTCAGTCTCCATCTCAGGCAACCAGCTTGTAACTGATGTCCATTTCAAGCCCACCGACTCCCACAGCTACCTAGAATACACCTCCTCCCACCCACCCTCCTGCAAAAATTCCATCCCCTATTCCCAATTCCTCCGCCTCCGCCGCATCTGCTCCCATGATGAGGCATTCCACTCCCGCACATCCCAGATGTCCAAGTTCTTTAAGGACCGCAACTTTCCCCCCACAGTGATCGAGAACGCCCTTGACCGCGTCTCCCGCATTTCCCGCGACACATCCCTCACACCCCGCCCCCGCCACAACCGCCCCAAGAGGATCCCCCTCGTTCTCACACACCACCCTACCAACCTCCGGATACAACGCATTATCCTCCGACACTTCCGCCATTTACAATCCGACCCCACCACCCAAGACATTTTTCCATCCCCTCCCCTGTCTGCTTTCCAGAGAGACCACTCTCTCCGTGACTCCCTTGTTCGCTCCACACTGCCCTCCAACCCCACCACACCCGGCACCTTCCCCTGCAACCGCAGGAAATTCTACACTTGTCCCCACACCTCCTCCCTCACCCCCATCCCAGGCCCCAAGATGACATTCCACATTAAGCAGAGGTTCACCTGCACATCTGCCAATGTGGTATACTGCATCCACTGTACCCGGTGCGGCTTCCTCTACATTGGGGAAACCAAGCGGAGGCTTGGGGACCGCTTTGCAGAACACCTCCGCTCAGTTCGCAACAAACAACTGCACCTCCCAGTCGCAAACCATTTCCACTACCCCTCCCATTCTCTTGATGACATGTCCATCATGGGCCTCCTGCACTGCCACAATGATGCCACCCGAAGGTTGCAGGAACAGCAACTCATATTCCGCCTGGGAACCCTGCAGCCATATGGTATCAATGTGGACTTCACCAGTTTCAAAATCTCCCCTTCCCCTACTGCATCCCTAAACCAGCCCAGTTCGTCCCCTCCCCCCACTGCACCACACAACCAGCCCAGCTCTTCCCCCCCACCCACTGCATCCCAAAACCAGTCCAACCTGTCTCTGCCTCCCTAACCGGTTCTTCCTCTCACCCATCCCTTCCTCCCACCCCAAGCCGCACCCCCAGCTACCTACTAACCTCATCCCACCTCCTTGACCTATCCGTCTTCCCTGGACTGACCTATCCCCTCCCTACCTCCCCACCTACACTCTCTCCACCTATCTTCTTTACTCTCCATCTTCGGTCCGCCTCCCCCTCTCTCCCTATTTATTCCAGTTCCCTCTCCCCATCCCCCTCTCTGATGAAGGGTCTAGGCCTGAAACGTCGGCTTTTGTGCTCCTGAGATGCTGCTTGGCCTGCCGTGTTCATCCAGCCTCACATTTTATTATCTTGAAAGCAGATGGGATTAGTTTAGATTGGCATCGTGGTCAGCACAGACATGGTGGGCTGAAGGGTCTGTTTCTGTGCTGTACTGTTCTACGTTCTAAGATTTGGCAGGCACGTGAAGTTTTGCCTGTGGTTTTGTGAGAAGGGTTTTTTTTTCTTAATAAGTCATGGTGAAATTGTGCATTTCGGGTGAGGTTAAACTGTGGAGAGATTGAAATCGGATAAGCTAATCAAGGTGTTAAAAATCATTTATCCTGGTTTAGAAGTTTATATCGGGGCACTATGAGAGTTCTTTTGAGAAACAAGTTTGTGGTTGAGCTAAACACTATGTCTGTGCAATTTATTTCTGTAGAAAATCCAAAAGTCCAAGAGCTATTATAGATATTTTTAATCAACCTGTCATTACACACCTTTGGAGTAGGTGGAACCTAAACCCAGGTCTCCAGCCTCAGACGTAGAGACACTGCCACTATGCCACAAGAGCCAATATGAGGGGAGGAATGGATTAGGAGTGACTTACATGTGAGAGTAACTGCACATTATAAATGCGTACAATTACAAGTTGGATCACTGTCCAGGAGGCCAAGTAGTAAATGCAGATACCTTGAGCCACCTCCCACTGGCAAATACATACTGATTGTGCCTCCACAAGAAGAGCCGATTCTGGTTGTAAACTGTCTGGACATCCTTTCAGTCGCTGCTGACAATATCAGGCTGTGGACATGAAACATTTGTTCCTAGCAAAACTAAAACAGCTGGGGATGATGGGGGAATTGAAAGGGCCGTCACAATGGGGCAGCATAGTGGCTCAGGGGTTAACAGTGCAGCCTCACAGCGCCAGGGACCTGGGTTTGATTCCACCCTTGGGCGACGGTCTGTGTGGAGTTTGCACATTCTCCCCGTGTCTGCGTGGGTTTCGCCTGGGTGCTTCGGTTTCCTCCCACAGTCAAAAGATGTGCAGGTTAGGTGGATTGGCTGTGCTAACTTGCCCGTAGTGTCCAGGAATGTGTAGGTTAGGTGGGTTATAGGGGGGTGGTTCTGGGTGGGATGCTCTGAGGATTGGTCTGGACTTGTTGGGCCAAAATGCCTGTCTCCACACTGTGGGGATTCTATGAGCCAGAATTGAAACTTTCTGGACCTGGTGAGACCAGGTCACTGTAGAGAATGGTGCTTTATTATGGGAAGCAAGAGTGATTGTCCTGAGCAAAAGTCACCACCAGATACTGATGAATTCCAGGGGTCATCCATAGGTGTTCAAGGTGTAGATGTTGGTGAGAAATTATTATCTGGTGGCCAGGATTGGATACAAACATAGCCAGCAGCTCTCCCATGGGAATAGCTGGGTAAACACTGAACTCAGTTACACAACAGATATGCAGGTCCTTTCATGGGCTCAACAATCCCAGGGATTCATTTATCAAACACAGGGATGAGGATAGAAAAGCTGCAAACAATTTTTGTGACACCCGGGCTCCCGGAATTATTGGCCACAGATAATGGGCTATCATTTACCAGCAGGGAATTCAAGTATTTCCTAAAATTGAATGGCATTTGTCATGTAAGAGCAGCTCCAAACCATGCATCATCCAATGGTATGGCAGAAAGACCATTCCAAACTTGGAAGGCAGGCTTAAAGAAACAGCCTACAGCTTCAATAAGTACCAAACTGTCCTGGTTCCTATTTAATTATAGGACCACCCCTCATGCAACCACTTTGGATAGCTTCAGCAGATGAGGAGAAGGCTGTGCACCAGGTTAAATCTGATCTTCCTGGGCCTGGAGGAGGGGGGCTGAAACTGCATCAGGAACGCCAATGCTGGACACAAGACTCCTCTAAGTGGGAGAGATGGTGGGGATGAAGTTTGGTGCTGAAACCATGGGAATAGTTCTGCATCCTAAAAGGCACTGTCAATGTGTGGTCAGGTCCCTTAATGTACAAAGTTCAGGTATATGAGGTGGGCCTGAACAAGCATATGGACCACAAGAAAATAACAGGTTCCAAATGGGGCAGGACCAAGACACATCCCTCCGTACAGAACATCTGGAACTGTGAGCTCTTCCCCTCCGTCTAGCATTGAAGAAGCCCCAGATGCCTTTACTACCTGAAGAACAGTGTGAATTGCTTCTGAGATACTCTGAGCACAACAGGCAGGCAACGTTCTGATACATGCTTTATTTTCTATTCATTTGTGGTATGTGGGTGTTGCTGACTTGAACCAGCATTTCTTACCGCCCCTAGTTGCCCTTGAGAAGGTAGTGGTGAGCTGCCTTCTTGAACCGCTGCAGTCCTCCTGCTGTGGGTTGACCCACAATGCCATTAGGGAGGGAATTCCAGCATTTTGACTCTGCCCGTATCCAAGGCAAAGTTGGAGGAACTGGACCCAATGTAAAACCGCCCAGGACAGGCCACAAGAAAAAGAACAGGCCCACGTCCCAGGGTTTAAAGGGGGAGGCATATAGTGACATATAGTAGCCAGCTGTACCTCATAGAATACTAGTTCACTGATTGGGGCAGTTAACACGGTCTGATCAGGGAGCAGGCTGGAGGGGAGTGCCGCCCCCTTGACCTGTCCATCCGCCCTGGACTGACCTATCTCCCTCCCTACCTCCCCACCTACACTCACCTTTTCTGGTTCCATCCCCGCCTCTTTGACCGGTTTGTCTCCTCTCCACCTATCTTCTCCTCTATCCATCCTCTACCTGCCTCTCCGTCTCTCCCTGTTTATTTCAGAACCTCCTTCCTCTCCCCTATTTCTGAAGAAGGGTCTAGGCCCAAAACGTCAGCCTTCCTGCTCCTTTGATGCTGCTTGGCCTGCTGTGTTCATCCAGCTCTATACCTTGTTATCTCAGATTCTGCAGCATCTGCAGTTCCTGCTATCTCTGAAACCACATTATATGCTGAGATAATAGGAACTGCAGATACTGGAGAATCCAAGATTACAAAGTATAGAGCTGGATGAACACAGCAGGCCAAGCAGCATCCTAAGAGCGGAAAAGCTGACGTTTTGGGCCTAGACCCTTCATCAGAAATGGTGGAGGAGGAGAGAGTTCTGAAATAAATATGGAGAGAGGGGAGGCAGATCGAAGATGAATAGAGGAGAAGATGCATGGAGAGGGGACAGACAAGTTACAGAGGCGGGGATGGATCCAGTAAAGGTGAGTGTAGGTGGGTAGGTAGTGAGGGAGATAGGTCAGTCCAGGGCGGATGGACAGGTCAAGGGGGCGGCACTCCCCTCCAGCCCCACCACACCCAGCACTTTTCCCTGCAACTGCAGGAGGTGCTACACCTGCCCCTACACCTTCCCACTCACCCCCATCCCAGGCCCCAACAAGATGTTTACCTGCACATCTGCTAATGTGGTATACTGCGTCTGCTGTTCCTGCTGTGGCCTCCTCTACGTTGGGGAAACCAAGCGGAGGCTTGGAGACCGCTTTGCAGAACACCTACACTCGTTTTGCACTAAACAACTGCACCTTCCAGTCACGAACCATTTCAACGTCCCCTCCCATTCCGCAGATGACATGTCTATCTTGGGCCTCCTGCAGTGCCACAACGATGCCACCCAAGGGTTGCAGGAACAGCAACTCATATTCCGCAACTCATATAAAGAGGGCAGGATGAGGTTAGTAGGTAGCAAATAGGGGTGCGGCTTAAGGTGGGAGGAGAGGATAAGTGAGACGAAGAACAGGTTAGGGAGTCAGGGACGAGCTGGGCTGGTTTTGGGATGCAGTAGCGGGAGGGGACAATTTGAAGCTTGTGAAATCCACATTGATACCATTGGGCTGCAGGGATCCCAAGTGGAATATGAGTTGTTGTTCCTGCAACCATTGGGTGGCATCGTTGTTGCACTGCAGGAGGCCCAGTACGGACATGTTGTCTAAGGAATGGGAGGGGGAGTTGAAATGGTTCACGACTGAGCCGTGCAGTTGTTTATTCAAAACCTCCCCTCCCCTTACAGAATCCCAAAACCAGCCCAGCTCGTCCCTGCCTCCCTAACCTGTTCTTTTTCTCACCTATCCCCTCATCCCACCTCAAGCCACACCCCCATTTCCTACCTACTAACCTCATCCCGCCTCCTTGACTTGTCCGTCCTCCCTGGACTGACCTATCCCCTCCGTACCTCCCCACCTACACTCACCTTTACTGGCTCCATCCCCGCTTCTTTAACTTGTCTGTCCCTTCTCTACCTATAGAACATAGAACATTACAGCACAGTACAGGCCCTTCGGCCCGCAATGTTGTGCCGACCTGTCATACCGATCTCAAGCCCATCTAACCTACACTATTCCATGTACGTCCATATGCTTGTCCAATGATGACTTAAATGTACCTAAAGTCGGCGAATCTACTACCATTGCAGGCAAAGCGTTCCATTCCCTTACTACTCTCTGAGTAAAGAAACTACCTCTGACATCTGTTCTATATCTTTCACCCCTCAATTTAAAGCAATGACCCCTCTCGCTCGCCATCCCCATCCTTGGAAAAAGGCTCTCCCTATCCACCCTATCTAACCCTCTGATTATTTTATATGTTTCAATTAAGTCACCTCTCAACCTTCTTCTCTCTAATGAAAACAGCCTCAAGTCCCTCAGCCTTTCCTCGTAAGACCTTCCCTCCATACCAGGCAACATCTTAGTAAATCTCCTCTGCACCCTTTCCAAAGCTTCCACATCCTTCTCATAATGCAGTAACCAGAGCTGTACACAATACTCCAAGTGCGGCCGCACCAGAGTTTTGTACAGCTTCACCATAACCTCTTGGTTCTGAAACTCAATCCCTCTATCTTGTCCTCTATCCATCTTCGATCCGCCTCCCCCTCTCTCCCTATTTATTTCAGAACCCCCTTCCCTTCCCCCATTTCAGAAGAGCCCAGGCCCAAAACGTCAGCTTTTGTGCTCCTATGATGCTGCTTGGCCTGCTGTGTTCATCCAGCTCTGCACTTTGTTATCTCACATTATATGGTTTCTGTTTTGATTTCATGCTATCCCTGACTTCACTTATCAGCCGTGGTTGCCTTATCCTTCCTGCACCATGCTTCTTCTTCCACGGGATAAATTTCTGCTGCGTCTCCTGAATTACTCCCAGAAACTCCTGCCGTTGCTGTTCCACTATCTTTCCTGTTCGGGTCCTCGTCCAGTCAATTCTGCCCAGCTCCTCCTTCATACTTGTGTAGTCACCTTTATGCAGCTGTAATACCGTTACCTCTGATTCTATCTTCTCCCACTCAAATTTGCAGAGTAAATTCTGTCACCTTATGATCACTGCCTCCTAAAGATTCCTTTACCTTAAGCTCCCTTACCAAGTCTGCCTCATTGCACAACACTAAATCCAGTATTGCCTGTTCCCTTGTGGGCTCCACCACAAGCTGCTCCAAAAAGCCATCTCATCGACATTCCACAAACTCCTTTTCTTGCAATCCACTTCCAACATGATTTTCCCAGTGCACCTGCGTATTGAAATCCCCCCTGATCACTGTGACTTTGCCTTCGTTACGCACCTTTTCTATTTCCTGGTGTATCTTGCGCCCCAGCTCCTGATTACTATTTGGGGGCCTGTACATAACCCCATCTATGGCTTTTTCTTAAACCTTTGTCATTCATCAATTCTACCCACACGGATTCTACACTATCTGACCCTACTTTGTTTCTACCTAATGATATAATTTCATTTCTCACTAATAAGGCAACCCCAACCCCTCAGTCCACCTGCCTGTCTTTTCAGTAGGGTGTATATCCTTGGATATTTAGTTCCCAATCCTGATCCCCTGACAGCCATTTCTCCATGATGCCCACCACGTCATACCTGCCAGTTTCGATCTGCGCCACAAGCTCATTTACCTAATTTCTTAAACTGTGTGCATTCGGTTACAACCCCTTCAGTCCTGTATTAACTCTCCCTCTTCTTATTTTCATTCATTTTTCCAGTGATTGATTGCTAGCCTTTTCCAAACACTCTGTCCTATTTGTATCTGTGCTGGAGATTTTAATAACCTCTCCTGAATTTTCCTTCCCTGTCATTTCTTTCATATTTTTCCACTTAGTTGAATCGACTACTACAGATGTTACCCTGCTGCTTTGTTTCCCACTGGGACAAGTTTCACCATTCCCTACCCCACCAAACTTTCTAGTTTAAAGTCCTGTTGACCAGTCTATTTGCCTTTTTCACTGGAACATTGGTCCCAGCTCAATTCACGTAGAGACTGTCCCAACAGTACAGATCCCTCCTGTTCCAAAACTAACTTGGAAGAACCCACAATCTTTAAATCAACACAGTAAAAAACAAGTTATCTGTTAGTATTTGTACTGCACACAAACTGACTGTTAGATTTTCTACCTGGCAACATTGGCTTCATTTCAAAAAGTATCTTTTGAGTCGAGAAACATGTTTTTGCATCCTTTGGTGGTAAAGGTACAAGTTGTTCATTTTCTTTCTGTAAGATGCTAGGACAGCATGTTTACTACTACCACACCAAACCTCATAATTTCACAACAGGGCATACACATCCCTTGCCTGCCACTTCCACTAGATATAGACTGTAAGCTCCTCTCCAAGACACTCATTGTCCTGACTTGGAATTATATTGTCGTTCTTTCATTGTCTTCAACATTGATCCTCCAGCACCCACAGTATTTTGCCTTGACTCCTCAGCAGTATTATGAGTCTACCCGCACCAAATTCATTTCATAGATCATTCCACAGAATCCCTACAGTGTGGAAACGGACCCTTTGGCCCAACAGGTTCACACTGAACCCTTCTCCCTATAACCTACCTAAGTTACACATCCCTGAACAGTATGGGCAATTTTGCATGGCCAATCCACCCAGCCTGCACATTTTTGGACTGTGGGAGGAAACCCATGCAGATATGTGGAGACTGTGCAAACTCCACAGACAGTCGCCCGAGGGTGGAATCGAATCCGCTTGACTTCAGCAGTTCAAGAAGGCACCTTCTCATAGGGATGGGCAATAACATATTTGCCAGCCAGTGACACCTACATCCCACAAGTATAAAAAAAACTTCCAGCTTTCTCTTCAACTGCCGAATTTGCTCCAAAGAGGGAGTCTGATCTCCGTTTGCTTGTTGGACAGTCCCTCCACTGATTTATTCTACTCTTGTTGAGTGCAAGGGAGTTCCAAGACTGAAAGGAGTAGCAGATGGGATGAGACAAGTCAAGAAGCAGTGATTTTGGCATCAGTTTACGAATCTTGTCATATAAATGCAAATTATATATTTGTACTCTCCTCCTAATAATCTCTCTGTTAGCACTCTATTATAGCTTTCAATACTATTACCAAAACGGATTCCCAAAGCTCTGCTGTCGTCAACTTGCATTAGTCCTGTTTACACACCACCCTTGACATCACTGATCTACATTAGCTCCCAGTCCACTGCTTCCTCAATTTTATCACACTCATCCTTGTTTTCAAATTATACAAAGAGATCACCACTTCCCATTTTTGTAAATTTCTCCAGCCCCGTAACTCTCAAGTATTGGTATCTCTCCACTTTTCATCTCTTGGAGTCATGCAGTAGTACAGCTGACCAGATATCCTAAATTAATCTAGTCCCATTTGCCAGCATTTGGCCCATATCCCTCTAAACCCTTCCTGTTCACATACCCATCATGATGCCTTTTAAATGTCATTATTGTACCAGCCTTCAATACTTGCTCTGGCAAACTTTTTTGTCCCAAATTTAATTTCTCTACTATCATCAGCCATCCCGTCAGTCCACTCGGCCCAAAATTCTGGAATGCCTTCCCAAAACCTCTTCCCCATTCTACAGCCTTGTTTCTTTAAGACACTCATTAAAACCTACCTCTGGGCATAATCTTTTATTAGCTTGTCTAAATCTCAGGTGACTCGGTATTTATGTTTCTGTCATGATGTTCCCATTCCATAATGTTTCACTACATTAACAGCGCTACTTAATGCAGTTGTTGTTGCTCACCGCTGAAGAGTTGGGTTAATTATTGTCATGAAGTCTGTATAGTTTGAGGTTGCTCGAGGAGTCCTTGAAAATTCTTTGTTAAATCTTCATATGCATTGAGTATTTGAAAGCAATGAAAAAAAAATATCCTGGTGAGATTTAATGTTGCTGGAAAATTTTTAAAGTTTTGATGTAAGAAAAATCCAAGGCAGGGAAGGGTGAATATTACGTCTTCTAGGTGAATATCTGGGGATTATTAAACAACAGTGATGTTTAAAAGAAGTAGAAATTTTAGCCAAAAAAAACCTAAAATTCCTTCAATCTTTACACTATATTGTATACACAAATTGAAATTTGCGATGGAGTGATTTTATATTCCATTCCCCATGCAATAAATGCTACAAATTTGCCTACAGCTGAATGTTCAATACAGGTAGAATTGCCAGCCTGCCAAAAGTACACACAATTCTGGAACATGGGATGGCATTAATAACCACTTGCAGAAATACGGATTAATCGGCATTGCCTGAGTTGGATTTACGGCAGGGCTGGTTATTCCTGAAAAAGCTTACATTTACTGAAAAATCAGTGAGAAAGGTGGACAAAAGAAATGTAGTTTTCAACCACTTTTGCAATTGACAAACATGTTGAAATAGGCCCCATTTATATACCACTATGGTTCAAAACTGGAAACAAGACTGCCCACTGTAACAGAGCGGACTGGGTGTGGTGGGGGCAGCACGGTGGCTTAGTGGTTTGCAGTGCTGCCTCACAGCACCAGGGACCCAGGTTCAAATGCACCCTCGGGCTGTGTGGAGTTTGCACATTCTCCCCATGCCTGTGTGGGTTTCCTTTGGGTGCTCCAGTTGTTTCCTCCCACAGTCCAAAGATGTGCAGGGTAGGTGGATTGACCATGCTAAGGTGCCAATAGTGGGCTGGGATGTGTAGCTTAGGGGGGTTATTGTCAGATGGTCCCAGGGTCAGCTTAGACTTGTTGGGCCAAAGGACCTGGTTCCACAGCGTAGGTATTCTATGACATAAATTCAGAATGGGATAGAACAACAGCACTTTAACAGAGGCTACACAGCACTGACAATGTCACCTAGAAGGCAGGCAAAACATTTGCACAAAAAACCAGTCAGCTTAGCAAACCAACCAACAACTCCAAACGCGGTGAACATAATTTATCTTCATTTGATTAGTGGCTGTATGCAAAGCTTCAGCCAAAAGTGAAATCTGATAGATTTGAGGATATTATGCACACCTGATTAGAGAAGTTGTTAGCAAGTATGGACAAAAGTAAAAGGGACATTCCCAAAATAGAAAGACGTGCTGAAATATGTTTCAAAGGGATGTGTATTTGAATCTTGCATATTTACCTGACAAATATGCAATAGTAAAGATTTTTCAGCTACATTAGCTCTTGGTGAGACGAGAGGTCTCTAGTACTGTGATAACAAAGTGTGGAGTTGGACGAACACAGCAGGCCAAGCAGCATCTCAGGAGCACAAAGGCTGACGTTTCGGGCCTAGACCCTTCATCAGAGGCTCTCTGATGCTGCTTGGCCTGCTGTGTTCACCCAGCTCCACACTTTGTTATCTCGGATTCTCCAGTATCTGCAGTTCCCATTATCACTGTCTCCAGTGCTGTGACCAGTTTTGGCCTCCTCATTTGAAATGGCCTTCCTTATTTAGAAGATGCTTAGAGAAAGGTCATTTGACTCATTTCTGGTGCTAAAGTCTTATGAAGAAAGGCTTAAGAAATCAGGCCTCTAGCCATTGCATATAAATGAATGTGAGGTGATCTTATTAAAATATATATCTCGAGAGAATAAAAGCAAAATGCTGTAAATGTTGAAACTCTGAAATTATAAACAGAAAATTCTGAATAAAAGCCATAATGGACTGGGAAAGCTGACTTGGTATCTATCTCCAGAAATGCTGCCAGACTTGCTGAGTTTCTCCTGTACTTCTTTTTTGACCAAGATTATGAGGGGATTGAATGCAATGGACACCTGAAGAATGCTTCCTCTTGTGGAGAAGATTAATATGAGGGGAAGCGGTTTAAAAATAATAAATAATTAAGTCCCATTTGGAACAAAGATATAGCCGTTTGCTCTCAAAGGGTTTGGATGTGGGGCATTCTTCCCAAATAAGTAATGGAGACTGGGCCTACCATTTCTAGATTAAAATAAAGGAATCATGCAGAAAATGTGGTGTGAACGTGATAGACACAATGCTCACTTTGCATTCCATATGTCTTTTTAGATGTTCTATGCATCCACTGTCATTGGGTCAAAATCCTAGAACTGCCTCACCAAAGGCATTGTGTGTATTCAGATAACAAAGTGGACTGCAGCAATTCAAGATGGCAGCTCACCACCAACTTCTTGAGGGCATTTAGGGTACTCATATTGGCCCAGCCAACGACACCCATATCCCATGAATGAATAAGAAGACATATGTGGAGAAAAGAGTGGAAATGGCCTCATTAAGTGCTAGAAGGAAGGACAAGACAGTGTTTGATAAGCTAAAGGGCCTATTCAATTCACTCACATTCATGATGCGCTTGACACAAGGGAAAGTAGAGATGCAATTTGGAGTAGGAACTTAAGGCAATACAGAATGCACTATCAAAGGTTATGTCAGCATCAGCGTTGTATAAGGTTATGGCTCTGAAGGAGTTAATGTCCATGTTACATAGTTCCTCAGGCCCTATTGATGTGGGGTTGTACAGAGTTTTAGTGAGGACTCTTCTGGAATGCTGTGTGCAGTTCTGATCACCCAGCTATTTACCAGAATATTGCCGGGTATAGAAAGTTTGAATGAGAAGGAAAGGCAGGATAGGCTGGGACTTTTTTTTCCACTGGAGTGTAGGAGGTTGAGAGGTGACCTGATGGAAGTTTATAAAATAAAATTAACAGTGCTACATTAATGCAGTTTATAAAATAATGCTAGAGTTAATGGTAGATGTCTTTTCCTGAGGATGGGATATTTTAAGACTGGAAGCACGTTTTTAAGGTGAGGAGGAGAGATTTAAAAGAGACAGGAGAGGCAAATCTTTTATACAGAGGGTGGTTCGCGTGTGGAATAAACTCCCTGAGGAAGTGATGGATGTGGGTACAATTACAATGTTTAAAACGCTTTTGGATGGATATATGAGTGGGAAAGGTTTGGAGGGATATGGGCCAGGAGCAGGCAGGCAGTGCTAGTTTAGTTTGGGGTTATATTAGGCATTGACTGGTTAGATCGAAGCATCTGTTTCTGTGCTGAATGACTCTATGTCTCTATGCATCTGTTCCAGCTCTGTAAATTCCTATGCCTGACCAGGTGCAGTTTCATTTGTTGCTATCATGTGATAATCTTTGTCATCTATGACCTGTGGGCTGATAGATCAGTTGGCTGGATGACTAGTTTAAGGTGTGGACTGATGCCAAGACCGTGGGCTCATTTCCACCATTGGCTGAGGTTACCATGAAAGACTCATTTCTCAACTTTATCCCTTACCTGAAGTATGGTGGCCCTCGTCCCTCTCTAATCAGAGACAAATATAAGCCTCTTCTGTCAGTATCTATAGGATACTGTATCCTCCAGATAAAGCAAAGATCAATTTTATTGGTGGCACCTGAATAACCCTCGCCCAGTATCCTATTCTGGCAAAAGTGGTAAAAACCAAAGATACCATCCATGGAGGCTGGTAAATACCACATGGTTGGAGCTGACCTTTTACTATGAGGGTAAAGAAAGTCAGAGGAAAGAACTTTCAAGCTGGTGCGTTTCTCATTTTAAGGAGCGTGTTTGTTTGAATTAAAGGGTGAGAGAGTGGATTGCAAGGTAAGATTGAGTAGATTGGGGCTATATTCATTGGAATTTAGAAGAATGGGGGGGGGGGGGGCGGTCAGTTTTATAGAACACGTAAAATTACGAAGGGAGTAAATAGGATAAAAGCAGGTTTCCACTGGCAGATGCAACCAAAACTAGGGGATAGCCTCAAAATAAGGAGTAACAGATTTAGGACTGAGTTGAGGACGAACTTCAGTTTCGCTAAGACCTTGAGGAACATCTTCACCCAAAAGGTTGTGAATCTGTGGAAATCCCTGCCCAGTGGAGCAATTGAGGCTACCTCATTGAATGTTGTTTTTAAGACAGAGATAGATATTTGAACAGTAATAGAATTATGGGTTATGGTGAGCAAGCGGGTAAGTGGACTTGAGTCCATGTAAAGATTAGCCATGATCTTATTGTAAGGTGGAACAGGCTTAATGGGCCAGATGGCCTACTCCTGCTCCTATTTCTTATGTAAAGGAATGTGGTGGTGGTAAGGACATTATAATCAGGAAGTTGTTATTTTTCTGTACAAATGCCATCCATGGTTCCAACAATCGTGTTGCCTGCTCTTTATCAGGGTTAAAGAATAATCTTCACAAATGGTGAAGAATGAGGAATGGGAACGGGAACATCCAGTCGATGTGGTCCAGACTACAGTCAGCAATACAGGCAGAAAGAGGAATGAGCTGTAATTAAATCAATGGTCAATCCAATCAGCAGGTTTAACGATTGACATTGGAGATGGGCATGAGACTTGGTACCAGTACTGAGGCAAGAGGGAGCCATTCCAATTGGAGTGGGCTCCATTTAAACCAGACTGGCATTGATGCCTGAACAAATCTTGTAACCAGAACGATAGCAAAGGCCTTAAACTGGTGAGGAGCATTCAGTTATGGTCAATCAGAGCGGGGAAAAAGGCAACGAAGAAAGGAATTAACGTAAGAAATGATAAAAAGACAAGGAAAGATGGGATAGAGAAGACAGCAAGTCAGCAGGTAAGACTAAAGGTTACAAAAGTAATGAAGCACAAAACTTAAGGCATTGTATTTGAAAGCGTGTAGCAGTGAAAACAAAGCATCAGTACAATTTAATTAGGAATGTTCTAGTGGCCATTACTGAAATGGATTACTGGATGACCAAGGCTGGGACCCAAATATTGAAGGTTAGGTGTCATTTCGGAAGATTCTAGAAAAGTGTGGAAGAGTGGCTCTGATAATTAAAGATTATATTAACAGAATAGAGAGGGATGACCGAAATTCAAGAAACCACATTTGAACATAGAACAAGTTGCATCTGCCTCCATGATCACCCCTGGCAGTGCGTTCCAGACCTCTACCACTCTCAGTGTAAAAATCTTGCCCATCACGTCCCCTTTGAACTTTCCACCTCTGGCCTTAAATGCACACCCCTTTGCATTAGACGTTTCAACTCTTGGGAAGAAAGATTCTGACCGTCAACCCCATCTATACATCTCATAATTTTATAGACTTACATCAAGTCTGCCTTCAGCTTCTGCCACTCTAGAGAAAACAACCCAAGTTTTTCCAGTCTCTCATTATAGCTCATACTCTCTAATCCAGGCAACATCCTGGTAAATCTCTTCTGCGCCGTCTCTAAAACCTTCACATCCTTCCTGTAATGTGGTGACCAGAATTGAGCATAATACTCTAAGCATGGCCCAACCAAAATCTTTTAAAGCTGCAACATAACTCTTGTATTCAATTCCCTGACCAACAAAGACAAGCATGCTATATGCCTTCCTTACCACCCTACCTACTTGTGTGGCCACCTTCAGGGAGCTTTGGACTTGAGCCCCAAGATCCTTCTGTGTGCCACTGCTATTCAGAGTCCTACTATTAACTGTATACTTTCCCTTGACATCTGATCTCCCAAAATGCAGCATCTACACTATCCATAACTCCACCAATCTTTGTATCATCTACAAACTTACTGACCCACCCATCTAGCATCAGAGGAGCAGGAAGTTGACGTTTTGGGCCTAGACCCTTCTTCTTCAGAAGAATTTAGGTCTGAAATGTCAGCCTTCCTCCTCCTCTGATGCTGCTTGGCCTGCTGTGTTCATCCAGCTCCACATCTTGTGATCTCAGATTCTCCAGCATCTACAGCTCCTACTATCTCTCTAGCCCACCCATCTACATTTTCATCCAAGTAATTTGTAAATCTCACAAACAATAAAGGCCACTTGTCATGAACCTTCAGCCTGAAAAACACCCTTCCACCAATACTCTCTGCCTTCTATGGACAAAACAATTCTGAATCCATGTGGCCTAAGTCACCATGGATGCCACACATCTTAATCTTCTGGATGAGCCTATCTGTGGGATCTTGTTGAAGGCCATATTAAAATCCATGGAAACAACATCCACTACTCTACCTTCATCGATCATCTTTGTTGCATCCTCGAAAAATTCAATCAAGATAGTAAGACGTGACTTTCCCTGCACAAAGCCATGCTGACTGTCCATAATTAGGCTATGTTTTTACAAATGTGTGTAAAACCTATCCCTAAGAATTCTCTCCAATAGCTTCCCAACCATTGAGGTGAGACTCACCAGTCTGTACTTTCCTGGTTTATCCCTATTTCCCCCCTTGAATAGAGGAGAAACTTTAGATAGTCACCAGTCTTCCGGGACCTCTCCAGTAGCTAGTGAAGATACAAAGATCTTGGTCAAGATCCCAGCAATCTCCTCTCTTGTCTCTTTCAACAACCTGGGTTAGATACCGTCGGGCCCTGGGAACTTATCCACCTTAATGCTTTTCAAGAGATCAGACAGAACTTCTTTCTTGATTTTAAAATGCCCTGGCATATTAACATGCTCCTCACAAATCTCATTATCCTCCATATCCTTTTCCTGGGTGAGTATCGATGTGAAATACTCATTCAGGATTTCAAACACATTCTCTGCCACCAAGCACAAGTTCCCTCTTTTATCCCTGAGTGGTCCTACCTACTCCCTACTTATCCTTTTGTTTGCATGTTTAGCGATTGGTTCGTGAGGACATCCAGGTCTTGCTGCACCTTCCCCTCTCCCAATTTATAGCTGTTCATGTAGTTTTAGATTGTTTTCTTGCTTCACCTTCCAAAGTGAATAACCTCACATTTATCCAAATTATACTACATCTGCCATTGATTTGCCTACTTACCCAACCTGTTGAGACCATACTGAAGATCTCTGCATCCTCGCCACAGTTCACCCACACACCAACTTGATATCATCCGCAAACTTGGAGATATTACATTTTGTTCCCTCGTCCAAATCATTAACATACATTGAGAATCGCTGGGGTCCCAGCACTGATCCCTGTGACCCCCCACTAGTTACGGCCTTAGAGTTTGAAAAGGACCCATTAATTCCTTCTCTTTGTTTCCTCTCTGCCAAACGGTTTCCTATCCATCGCAATACACTTCCCTCAATCCTGTGAAGTCTCAAGTGTTGACAATCAGTTAAGGGTTAACACAGTGTAGAGCTTGAGGAACACAGTAGGCCAGGCAGCATCAGAGGAACAGGACAGTTGGCATTTTGGCTTGGGACCCTTCTTCAGAAAAAAGAGTCCTAACCCGAAACATCAACTTTCCTGCTCCCCTGATGCTGTTTGGCCTTCTGAGTTTCTCCAGCTCCATACTGTGTTATCTCGGACTCCAGCATCTGCAGTTCGTACGATTTCTCTGTTCAGGGTTTGTCTGCTCTCAAAGATCTTGTCTCAAGAAGACTTTTCAGTCCCTTGTTGTGTTGTCGAAATCTGTTTAAAATCGCAAAATCACTGTGGACTTGGAAGAAACCTAATTGGTTAGTAATTTTCAAACATAGCAGTAATTTTCGCAATGGTCCAACATCGCACAACTCAGCAGACAGATGGCATATGTTAAGATTTAAAAACTGTCATCAGGAAGAATTAACACTGTTGTTGTGAGAAGGGATACGGCCAAGTCACCCAGTGATGGTGCACTGTCGTGTACTCTGCTTAAAAACCGTCAATTTGTCATAGACTCAGAGAGATCTGTAGCAAAGGGTAAAGGCCCTTCGGCCCATCACATCCGTGCCAGTCAATAACAAGCACCTAATTATTTTAAAGATAATTGGAACTGTAGATGCTGAAGAATCCGATATAACAAGGTGATGAGCACAGCAGGCCAAGCAGCATCACAGGAGCAGGAAGGTTGACGTTTTTGGCCTAGACCCCTTTTCCTTATAAAGGGCCTAGGCCCAAAACGTCAGCCTTCCTGCTCCTGTGATGCTGCTTGGCCTGCTGTGTTCATCCAGCTCTACATCTTGTTACCTAATTATTTTAATCCCATTTTGCAGCACTTGGCCCATCGCCTTGTATGTCACGGCATTGCAAGTGTGCATCTGAATACTTCTGAAATGTAACGAGGGCTTCTGCCTCTACAGACAGTGAGCTCCAGATACCCCACTAACCTCTGGGTGAAAGCTTTTTTTCACATCTCTTCTAAACCTCCTGCCCCTTACTTCAAATCTATATCCCATGCCCTTGATCCCTCCATCAAGTGGTAAAGTCTCTTCCTGTCTACCCTATCTATGTCCTACATAACTTATACATCTCAGTATTGTGCCCTCTCCATCTCCTTGATTGATATGTTGTCACATGTACCAAAGTACTGTGAAAAGCTTTGTTTGAGAGCAGTACAGACAGATCGTGGTAAGGACAGATATACAGATGATAAGGCGAAAGGAAATCTTAGACAGAGGCACACAGGTTATGTTGTACAGGATGTGCGCTGGGTGAGATCAACGTTAGCAAGATCAGCATTATTTCAGGCTAGAGAGTCCATTCATCAGTCTGATAACAGCCACAAAGAAGCTGCTCTTGAACCTGTTGGTGCGTGTGTTCAAGCTTCTGTATCTTTCTGCCCGATGGCAGAGAGGACTCTATACTGTAAAATCTTCTGATAATTTCAATTTGGATTTTTAAATTTCTATTGTCTTGAAGAAAACGTTTTCAAGATGTTTTTTAAGACCACCTTCGAAAGAGCAATATGAGTACACAAACAAAATACACTGCATTCCAAATTCTGAGTTCAAACCAGATGTCTTCCAAAATGTAGCTTATTTATGTTTTAAGACCACACCAGAACATTTCTCTTCATCAGATCTTTTCTACAGCAGTTTAAGAAAAATAATATTTTAAAATTCTTTCAATGAAAATAAGGTTTGAAAGGCTTGGATCAATGATTCTTTCAGACTACACCTTGTACAGATTTCATTCAACTATAAGGGATTCTTTCATTGCAATTGTCATGGGAACTCTCTGTGAGTACAATACAATTTTCACATGGGGTTTCTTGAACTTCACGGGGAAAAGGGACTTGTGAATCTCTTCCTTAACTGGTCCTAATGGTCGTGTTCCTTTGTCCACTCCTTCCACCGACTGGGTGACGTTACACATTGACTCATTCTCACTACACAGTTTGAAAACTTGGAGGGGCACTCTCAGCTACATTCCCGAGTTATTTGCCTTGGCTTGCAAGATAATAGTCCCAGCTGCTGCCTGCTTGCAGATTTCTGCCTGACTTGCTTTGATTTTTGCTGAATCAGCAGAGAAGGCAATTTCATAATCAGTTTCAATATGAATATGCTGTTTGCCCGGTCACAATATTGGCAGCTTTTTTCTTGTGTGATGCATTGCACTGGGGCCATTATATTCCTGTTGACATTTTTTTTTAACTCTGCATCTTTTTTACCAGTTCCTGTAGCTTGTTTTCTTTCTGCAAAGGATCAGCCGTGATCCTATCAAATGGCAGACCATTCCTGCTCCTATTTCTTGTATTCTTATGTTTATCCAACGGTAAAGCACACAAGTGAGTGCCACAGACTAACTTTTTCCTGACTATTTCTAACTCATAGCCTCTTTTGAAAGCCTGTTAAGGATACACTCATGATTACCATTGCATATTTCCACAATTTCTGATACAGCCCCCACTGCAATGATTTTAACTTGCCTATTAAACTATCCATCAGTCTCCTTTTAGAATATCCCAGTGACATTGTAGCTTCAGTCAAAGGCTGGTTCTGCCCTCAGCTTCTCAAACATGAGGCCAACTTCTGGACACAATCTCACTTCTGACACCAATTATTCATTCGAGGGGTTTCATAATGACAGTTACCCAATATAGGCAATCTCAATTTGTAAGGAATTTTCTGACAGTTTATTGAGAAGCAGGAGTTTTGAGGCAATATATTGGTTAATTAGATGAAGAAAACATACAACAGTGACAACTGGGGATGGTTCGCTGATACCAAAGGACACATAGGCTGTTGGTGTGGAATATTTCACCTTATTAACTTGGTGAGAGAGGCTGTTGTCTATCTGATTTGTTAGGAGGTTCTTCCCTCTCTTCTTCTAGCTCATCTTCTATCTACCTGATCAAGACTATTTGATAAGCATTGCTCTCTGGGGATTTCCTTCTCTTGAACACTTGTTGTTATATCATATTTCGAGAGCCAGGTAGCTTATATTGTGCCAATTAATTGATTCCTTTTGGCCAATGGCCACTCATGACATTGGGTAATTGTTGCCCTCTTGCCCACCTCCAGTTGAAGGTTAAATAGAGACCAAAAGAACTGTGAATGCTGGAAATCAGAAACAAAACAGAAATTTCTGGAAAAGCTCAGTTAGAACATAGAACTTTACAGCGCAGTACAGGCCCTTCGGCCCTCGACGTTGCACCGACCTGTGAAACCAAACTGAAGCCCATCTAACCTACACTATCCCATTATCTTCCATATGTTTATCCAATGACCATTTAAATGCCCTTAAAGTTGGTCAGCCTACTACTGTTGCAGGCAGGGCATTCCATGCCCTTACTACTCTCTGAGTAAAGAACCTACCTGTGACATCTGTCCCATATCTATCACCCCTCAATTTAAAGCTATGTCCCCTCATGCTAGCCATCACCATCTGAGGAAGAAAGGCTCTCACTGCCCACCCTATCTAATTCTCTGACCATCTTGTATGTCTCGATTAGGCCACCTCTTAGCCTTCTTCTCTCTAATGAAAACAGCCTCAAGTCCCTCAGCCTTTCTTCATAAGACCTTCCCTCCAGACCAGGCAACATCCTGGTAAATCTCCTCTGCACCCTTTCCAATGCTTCCACATCCTTCCTATAAGTCCTGAGGAAAGAACAAGTGACCCAAACATTAATCCCAATTTCTCCCCACAGATGCTGCCAGACCTGCTGAGCTTTTCCAATGATTTCTGTTTATGTAGCTGATTTTCAGTCTCCACTGTTTTTTCAGTTTTTATTTAGTATTTAACCCATTACCATATCTCTTCTACCTTGAAGAATTTCTGCTCCCCTCTCCAACAGGATTTCTGTTCCACTGTCATTAATTTCACTGTCAGTCCTGGTGTTTGACAAGGGTATTTGCGAAAACTTGTTTCCACAGCCACATTATATTTCTCAGTAACTGCATCTGGCTCAGACTCACTGCACGTGGATTCTGATTCAATTTTCATCCTTCATGTTTTGTATCTCTGTGATGTTCAATGATCCACAGATAGCTTCTCTCACAACATCCTGAGACCCACACTCAGTGTCCTGCATCATCATGTGCACACTCTCGGCCTTTCTCCCCAAAAGCATCGCATCACGCTGACTCAGAGCTGCAATACTCCCCAGTTCTACTTCATCCTCTAGCTCATTTGACTTGCTAACAAGATACAGTTTATGCTCCCTTCAGGTATCAAGAAACACAAGATACAACAACTTAGAGATATACACAGCTCTCCAGAACCTTCCTCCCCTCCCCTTACCTCTGACACTATCTCATCTCCCAATTCCACCTCTTGTTGTGTATTTACTATCCCTCCTGACCTTCTGCTCTCTAATGCTGAATGTTCTATACCCAGCAAAGGACTCAGTTTTGCGTCCCCATCTTAATGAATTTCAGATACAACATGACATTGAACTCTTCTTCCATCGCCTTCTCCTCTATACCCAACTCTTTGGACAAGTGTCCTCTCCCTGTCCCACAGAGACGTTCACCAACCTCCAACAGTATCCTTCCATTTGAACCCCTCTCTCTGCCTTCTACCTGCATTCCACCTGTTCTTTGAGAGCTGTCGACAGGACATTGGTTGCCTCAATTACTCTGCCCCCCCTCCCCTTAACCATTCCAACCCATCTCCCCTGAACTGATTGCACTCCATGCTCTCAGGTCAAAACCTGACTTTGTGGTTAAGTCTGCTGATAAGGGTTCTGCTGTTGTTGCCTGGCACACCAACCCCTACACTGCAGAGGTTGAACGCCAGCTCTCAGATACCTCCTCCTATATTGCTGGGGCCATGACCCCACTAAGGAACATCAGGCCAATGTGTCTACTATGGTCACTAACCTCATTAAAAAGAAAATTCTGAGCGAGTGTCAATGGGCCGGACACATTAACTCTGACTTCTCTCCACAGATTCTGCCAGACCTGCTGAGCTTTTCCACCAATTTCTGTTTTGGCTTCCATTTGAAGGTTTCATTTCTTTGACGATCAAGACCTGCTTATTTTCTGAACAAAAACAATGCACTCATAGTAAGAATACATTTATCACCTGGTAAGTTGTTGACACCAGTTCAATGCACTTCCATGTGACATCCATGTTTTTCTTAATTCTTCCTGTTTATTTTCCCTGCTAGATTTTTGGAAAGTTAATTACTGCTGTAATAGCTGTTACATAGTATCTCGTGTTGCACGGTAAATGCAAGGAGAATTCAGTTTTAAAGGAATCCCAATATTCAACAATAGTAAGTAATTAGGAAATTGATTGGATTCAGAATTAGATGAACACAGCAGGCCAAGCAGCATCAAAGGAGCACGAAGTCTAACGTTTAGACATAGACCCTTCTTCAGAAATAACTATCTCAGGATTCAGAATTGGCTGACCCTTAGAAGACAAAGGGTGACAGTGGACGGAAAATATTGGATATGGTGCTCAGTTACGAGTGGAGTACCACAAGGATCTGTTCTGGGTCCTCTTCTATTTGTGATTTTTGTAAATGATTTGGATGGATTAGTAAGTTCGCAGACAATACAAAGGTGGGTCGAGTTGTGGATCGTGCGGAGGGCTGTTCTAGGTTACAAAGGGACATTGATAGGATGCAGAACTGGGGTGAGAAGTGGCAGATGGAATTTAACCCTAAAAAGTGTGGGGTGATTCATTTTGGAAGAACAAATTTGAAAGCAGAATACAGGGTTAGCGGAAAGATTCTTGGCAGTGTGGAGGAACAAAGGGATCTCAGGGTTCATGTCCACAGTTTCCTGAGCTGCCACCCAGGTGGATAGAGTTGTTAAGAAGGCGTATGGTGCGTTAGGTTTCATTAATAGAGGGGTTGAGTTCAAGAGCTGTGAAGTTATGCTTCAGCTATACAAAAGCCTGATTTGGCCACATCTGGAGTATTATGCCCAGTTCTGGTCACCTCATTACAGGAAAGATATGGAAGCATTGGAAAAGTTGCAGAGGAAATTTACCAGGATGTTGCCTTGAAGAGAGGGAAGGTCTTATGAGAGATAATGGGAACTGCAGATGCTGGAGAATCCAAGATAACAAAGTGTGGAGCTGGATGAACACAGTAGGCCAAGTAGCATCTCCGAAGGTCTTACGAGGGAAGGCTGAGAGAGCCAGGGCTTTTCTAGGATGAGAGGTTACTTGATAGAGGTGTACAAAATGATGAAAGGTATAGATAGAGTGGACAGCCAGAGACTTTTTCCTAGGGTTGAGGTAGCTATTACGAGGGGACATAGTTTTCAAGTGAGTGGAGGTAGATATAGTGGAGATACCAGGGGTAGGTTCTTTACTCAGAGAGTGGTAGGGGTGTGGAATGCATTGCCAGAGAGGGTGGTGGAGTTGGCCTCATTAGGGGCATTTATGCAACTATTAGATAGGCATATGGATGATAGTATAAGGTAGGGGTGGAGGTTAGATAGGCCTTAGGTTTAGGGTAAAAGTTCAGCACAACATGGTGGACCGAAGAGCCTGTGCTGTGCTGTACTGTACTGTTCTATGTTCTATGAATTGAGCATTATGTTTTATTGTGAGGGGAAATCGAACGCAAGAGTAGAAAGTTTATGCTTCAATTATATAGAGGGTTGGTAATATTGCACATCTACTATGTACAGTACTGTACACATCTACTATGTACAGTACTGTACACATCTACTATGTACAGTACTGGTCAGCAGTCTTACAGGAAGATGTTAATGTGTTGGAAGCCATTCAGAGAAGGTTGGCTAGAGTAATACCTGGAATGAATAGATTGCCTTCTAAGGAAAGGCTAGACAGACTAGGGAGTTCAGAGAGTTAGAGATGATTTAATTTACACATAAGATTCTGAGGGGGCTTGGCCAGGTGGATGTTGAAAGGATATTTCTCTTGAGGGCGAATCTTGAACAAAATGTCACAGTTTAAACATAAATGGTTGCCCATTTATGACAGAGGTGAGGAAACTTTTTTTTTCTCTTACAGAGCTCTGAGTCTTTTGAATTCCTTTCCTCAAAAGGCAGTTGATGCAGTTTCTCTAAGTATGTTTATTTTATATTTTTATTTGCTCATGGGGTATGGGTGTCACTCGCTGGGCCCATATTTCTTGCCTATCCCTAGTTGCCCTTGAGATGGTGGTGGTGAGTTGCCTTCTCGAACAGCTGCAGTCCTCCTGCTGTGGGTTGACCCACAATGCTATTCGGGAGGGAATTCCAGATTTTGACCCAGCAACAGTGAAGGATCAGTGATATATTTCCAAGTCAGGATGGTGAGTGAATTGGAGGGGAACTTGGAGGTGATGGCGTTCCCATGTGTTTACGGCATTTGTCAATCCCAAATGGAAGTGATCATGGTTTTGGAAGATGATATCTGAGGATTTTCAGTGAATTTTTGCAGTGCATCGTGTACATAGTACACACTGCTGCCACTGAGCGTTGGAGGTAAAGGAAGTGCATGCTTGTGGATTTAGTGCCATTCAAGTGGGCTGCTTTGTCCCGGATGGTGTCAAGCTTCTTGAATGTTGTTAGGGCTACACTCAACCAGGAAAGTGGGCAGTATTCCATCACTGTCCTGATTTGTGCCTTGTAGATGGTGGACAGGCTTTGGGGAGTCAAGAGGTGAGTTACTTACTGCTGTATTCCTAGTTTCTGACCGGTTCTTGTAGCCACTGTGTTTATGTGGTGAGCCCAGTTGAGCTTCTGGTCAATGATAAATCCTAGAATGTCAATAGTGGAGGATTCAGTGATGAAAGCAACATTAAATGTCAAAAGGCATTGGCTGAATTGTCTCTTATTGGAGATAGTCACTGTCTGGCATTTGTGTTGAGCAAATATTTCTTTATTCAGTCATGTGATGTTAGCATCACTGGCAGGGCCAACATTTATTGCCCATCCATAGTTGCCCCTGAGCAGGTGGTGGTGAGCTGCCTTCTTGAGCTGCCGAAAGCCACCTCCTGTGTGTTGACCCACAATCCCCTTAGGGTGGGAATTCCAGGATTTTGACCGAGTTGAAAATTACTTGTTGTTTGTGTTTGAATGTATGAATCTAAAGAGAACATTCAAAGCCAGTAAGAAAGTGTAGCAATTTTGATAAAGATACAGGATAATGCTCTTTTGTAGATATCCCCTCCCTGTCGGCTGGCCCTCGATGAAACAAAGACAAAGGAGGATTTGTGGCAGTGAACTACCTTAAGCAACCCATAACCAGTGTTACATATTGGTAGAGGTGGGAAATACTCCTGGATGTGGTGGTCTCCCAGTACAATACCCATTTAGAGAATAGATCACTAAAGTAAAGAGAGAGTTACTTGATTTTGGAACAGAGAAGGCACAAGGAACTAGGACAACTCAGGGGACGATAACAACAGCTGCTGAACCTGATACTTCAAGGAATGATGGCAACCAATAAAGAAAACACTTTTAACTTTTGCGCTGTTACCGGCCATAGAGTATACAGCATGGAAACAGACTATTTGGTTTAATCAGTCCACACCAACCATGTTCGCCAACTAAACTAGTCCCACCTGCCTCCATCTGGCCTATATCTTTCTAAACCTTTTCTTTTCATGTAATTATCCAAACATTGTAACTCTACCTGCATCCCCCACTTTCTCTGGCAGTTCATTCCACACACGAACTCTGTGTAAAAAAGATAGCCGCTCAAATCTTTTTAAAAAACTTTCTCCACTCCCCATAAAAAAATGTCCCCTAGTTTTGAACTCCTCTACCCCAGGGAAAAGACCCTTGCTATTCACCTTACCTGTGCCCCTCATGATTTTGTGAACATTTACAAGATCACCCTTTAACCTCCTGCTCTCCAGTGAAAAACATCCCAGCCTATCCAGTCTATTTTCATAACTCAAATCATCCATTCCTGTCAACATCCTAGTAAATCTTTTCTGAACAGTCTCCAATTTTCCTGCAGCAGCCTGACTGGAAGGGGCCTCAACAATGTCCTGTACGACCCACTCTTGCGCTCGGAGGTCGGAACCATTAAGACAAGCGTACTAAATGCCTTCCTAACCAACCTGCCCACCTCTGACCCAAATTTCAAAGAGTTATGTACTTGGATTCCTCGGTCTCTCTGTTCTACAACACTACTATTAATTGCATAAGTCCTGTCCTTGTTTGCGTTACCAAATGCAATACCTCACATTTATCCAAATTAAACTGCATCTGCCTCCACTCAGTCCATTGACCCAATTGAACAAGATCTCTTGGTAATCTCAGATAACCTTCTTCACCCACAATTTTGATGTTACCCACAAACTTTCTAACCATGTCTCCTATATTGTCATCGAAACCGTTTGTGTACATGACAAACAAAAGTGAGCCCAGTACTGATGCCTGCGGAACATCGGTAGTCACAGGTTTCCTGGGAGAAATGAGAAAATTAGAATAGAATAGCCTTTATTGTCACGTGCACTCGAATGAGTGCAGTGAAAAGTTTGTAATGTCATCTCTCAGCACCAACTTATGTACAGGGTACCTCGATACAGATAATTTAAATGTTTCACAGAACTGAAATAGTAACAAAAAGAGATTAGCTTGGAATTTCAGAGTTTGAAAGTCCAAAATGAGAACAAAAAGTGTCTATAATGCGTTCAAGAGATAGTCCTTTCCTGACCTGGGCCCTTGCCCACTGGGCTTCAGAACACGAGGCCATGGTGCCTCCTCATGCTGGCCACGTCCAGGACGAGCTGTACTCCCACTCCAGGCTCTGACCACTAGTGGGCCCAAGTTTGTTCTGCTATCATTCTGGGACTAAGCCCATTACTTGGCCTGCTCTCACTCTGTTTCTGCTCCAGGACTTGCCCCACTGTCAATCTGTTTCTGCTCCAGGACTCAGCCTATTCTCACTCTGTTTCTGCTCCAGGACTCAGCCAGTTCTCACTCTGCTTTCTGCTCCAGGACATGACCTTTTCTCGCTCTCCTTCTGCTCCACAACACGGCCCACACTCGCTGTGCTTCCACCCCGGTCTCTGGCTATGGCTCACTGTGCTCCCTGTTCCAGCGCTCAGCTTGCTGCTGCTCTGGGCTCTGGCCATGACTCGCTCCGCTCTCCATTCTGAGATGAGCCCTTACTTGCTCTCATCCACACTCCAGGAGCCGGTCTGTACTCCTCCGTGACTGCTCCAAGTCCCAGCCATGGCTCGCTCTGCTCCCTGCTCCAGGTCTTGGCCCTTGAGCTCCCGCTGCTGCTCTGTGATTTGGTATGTGTGCTCTGCTCCTGCTCGGGCTCCAGGCTGCGACTCATCTCCCTTCTTCTCGCCTCCATTCTCTAGGGACGGTAGGGTAGTTTAAAGAGTTGGGCGGGTGGGGAAAGAAAAAATCCTGCAAAGAGGGAAGAACAGAAAGTTGAAGGAAAAGGGACTGGCGAGCAGTGGAGCTTCGAGTGGAACATTTTACTCTTCATCATTCCACCCCTCAACCCCGCCACCCGAACTACGTGCAGAGAATATGTTCAGCTTTGCCCTTGTTCTCTCCCCTTGTGATCCCCTTAATGGCAATGGAAGTAGAGAGTATGATGAAAAGGTTGATAGTGACGATGTATTCTTCACACAAGAACCAGGAAAAAGACAACAAATTGAGAGAGTAACTCAGGGAAAAATAAGAATGGCCAAGCGAGAATATGCGAGTAGAATGGTTGTTAGAGGAAAGCATAAATTTTCTGCAGGAATAGAAATTATAGTTAGGTTCAAGATCAAAGCTGTAGGCCATTCAGCCCATCAAGTGCCATTCAATGAGATCATGGCTGATCTGATGATCCACAACTCTACTTTCCTGCCCTTTTTCTCATAATCCTTGATTTTCCTCATGATCAAAATTCTGTTTCTCCCAGCCTTGAGTATACTTACTGACACAACCCTCTAAGGTAAAGAGTTCCACTGATTTGGTCCCAAACTTCGTTTTAAACAGGCGACTCCTTATTCTGAGATTATGCTCTCTGATCATAAAATAGGGCTTGAGTCTTTTTAGGGATTAAAATGGTGGTACATGCAGGAAATAAAGCAGTAAAGCAAGATTCCAATATCTCCACTCGAACTTTCTTTGAATAAAGAGGTCAGATCTGAGCACTGTATTCAAGACATGCTGTCATCAATGGCCTGTATAACTGAAGCAGAATAGCCCTACTGTTATAAACAGCAATAAAACAGAAGTTGCTGGAAAAGCTCAGCAGGTCTGACAGCATCTGTGAACAAAAAAATCAGAGTTAACATTTCAGGTCCAGGGACCCTTCATCACAGATGCTGCCAGACCTGCTGAGCTTTTCCAGCAACTCCTGTTTTAGTTCCTGATTTCCAGTATCCACGGTTCTTTTGGTTTTTATTCTTACTGTTATGTTCGATTCCTTTCATAAGTAGGGTCAGCATCCTGTTAGCCTTCATGCTTTATCTGCAAGCTAACGTCTACTGACTCCTTCATCAGAATGCGTAGACCTTTACAGAAACGACAAGCTAGTAGAGCAGTTTAACCACAGCTGGTCGTGAGAGGCAGTGCATGACCACACACCCATAGGCACTGCACACTGCAAGCCTGGGATCCAAACCACCTACTGAGCTCTGAGTTCTTTCTGAAGATTTAAACCAGGGTGACCGGGGTTACATATGTCATCACAATATTAGACAGAGCTATTTTCTTCACAGTTTGCTCAGAGAGGCTATGACACAACTCTAGAACAGGTGGCACTTGAACCCAGGCCTCCGAGGTCAGAGGTGGTGCCACTGCCACTGGACCCCATAACAGCAGTCTCTTAAAACTTAGCAGTTAATTTGTGTTTTTTTTTTCTCAAACTATTCGAACCAACCAGTTCAGAGATGTTATTATACATTTCTGAGCAGGTGGGTCTTGAACCCAAGCATCCTGATCCAGGGGTGGGAACGCTGCCACCATAAAACAGGAGGGGCCTCACCTTAACAGTTAAGTAGAACGTAACTAAACTGGCAGTGGAGGAAGAAATTAGTCAAAGAACAAGTGAGAAGTGTAGCAGGTTTTAGACAAGTGCGGTCAAGAGATGGGAAGGAACAAAGATGGCCGAATGTGAGAGCTGCAACACGCAGACTGATGGCCAACTGTTGGTAATAATCCGCCTTTTCCAATTTCTCCTTAACACCTGTTTGTTTTGATTGAGTTTTTACTTGTCTGAGTACCATCTTACTCCGTTAACCTTTTTTTAAATTTAATCTCTCCTGAGAACGCTCCTGAGGAGGCCGCAACAAGTTATGGGAGGCCATGAATAAAGTTGCATAATGGGCAATCGATGGTCAAACAAAGTTCAACTGAGCTAAATGTGAGGCTGTGCAAAAAATAATGGGGTCGCATGTTAATTAGAAGGTGCAAAGCAAGGTGAGGTGGAGGAGAAAAGTGATCTGAAGCACAAATAAAACAATTGCTGAACAGACTGGGGCTGTTTTCCCTGGAGCGTCGGAGGCTGAGGGATGACCTTATAGAGGTTTATAAAATCATGAGGGGCATGGATAGGGTGAATAGACAAGGTCTTTTCCCCAGGATAGGGTTGTCCAAAACTAGCGGGCACAGATTTAAGCTGAGGGGGAAAGATTTAAAATGGACCTAAGGGGCAACTTTTTCACGTGGTGCGTGTATGGAAATGAACTGTCAGAGGAAAGAGACAGGTACATTTAAAAGGCATCTGGATGGGTTTATGAATAGGAAGGGTTTAGAGGGATATGGGCCAAAAGCTGGCAAATGGAACTGAATTAATTTACAAGGTCTGGTCAGCATGGACAAGTTGGACTGAAGGGTTTGTTTCCATGCTATATAACTCTATAACTTTAATATGACACCACATGTTAGCAATTTCATCTACAAAGCACCTGTTTCTGAGCAGTGTATCAAATGTAGCCCAATGTATGCCTTTCTTGTCGACCACCTTCACCATTTATTGTTTTTATTTCAAGCGACCAGCATCTGCATTGTTTTGCGGCATAGTTAGAGAGGTATAGATAGAGTGGATAGCCAGAGACTTTTTTCCAGGGCGGAAATGTCTATTATGAGGAGGCATAATTTTGGTTTGGAGGAAGGTATAGGGGAGATGTCAGAGGTAGGTTCTTCACACAGAGAGTGGTGGGTACATGGAATGTGCTGCCGGCAGTGGTAGTGGAGTCAGATACTTTAGAGACTTTTAAATGACTCTTGGATAGGCACCTGGAGGATAGTAAAATGTAGGGTATGCAGGGGAGATTGATCTTAGTAGCATAATAGGTAGGCACAACATCGTGGGCGAAGAGCCTTCACTGTGTGTACTTTTCTATGTTCTATGTTCTATGTTCTACATTCAATGTTCTATGTTCTACATTCTATGTTCTATGTTCTACATTCAATGTTCTATGTTCTAGAACATTGTACAGCACAGAACAGGCCCTTCAGCCCACATTCTATATTCTATGTTGCATGCTCTATGTTCTATGTTCTATGTTCTTGTTCTAATCAGTGTCTTGTGCATATATTGCTTGTTGGTTTTCATGCATTGCTACAGTAACAACACTTCAAGAGTGTTTCATTGGATACGTGTTAGGGATGTCCAGAAGTTTGGGAAGGATATGAATTCTTATTTTCCTCTCCCTCAACGTCGGTGACTGTTTTCTTGTTGGCCTGAGGATATGCAGTCATCAAGCCTGCCTACACAGCATCATCTTCAGTCTTGTTGATATTATCTATCAGTTTTTTTTTCAGTCTGAGTGAGTGGCAGTTCCTTCATGTATCACTGCCAAATCCGAACCTGCCCTGCTCAACTATCATACTGTCCGTGTTGATGACACACAGCAGAAGATACTGATACAGGGGAAGTGTGTAGGTTTCAATTTTCTTTCAATCATTTATAGGCTGATGGTGTAAACAGTGAACTTTCCACTATCGCATGTCCAAACATATTTGGACATGAATTATTATATCTGCAAGCTTAGTTCCTCTCTGACAAAGTTTGAGCAAGAATGTGCAATCGTTTCCAATATTTGGAAGGACAAAGAACGAACCTCCTCTCTGTGTGACTGTTCAACAGCAGTCAATGAGTGACACTTTTGCATTTTCACTGCTGAGTCTGATGTTTCTGGGTTCGCATCATTGTTCTGGGTTTAGTATCCCAACCCAAGGACTTGAATGCAAAGGCTAGGCTGCTGCTGCCGTGCAACACAGCCAGGACTTCACCATCTTAAAAAATTAATGTTAAACTTCCCATGAATTGGGACCCTCTTTGCATCTCGAGCCAATATGCATCTGTTCACTGATATCACTAAAACAGACTGTCTGCTCATTGACAAATTGTTTATTACACAGAAGAGAGACACATTGCCACACCCTCATATCATTTTATTTCTCTTCATTTATGGAATGTGGGTGTCGCTGGCTGGCCAGCACATCTTGCCCATCCCTAGTTGCCCTTGAGAAGGTGGTGGTGAGCTGCCTTCTTGAACCACTGCATCTGTGGGTTGATGCATAATGCTATTAGCGAGTGAATTCCAGGATTTTGACCCAGCAACAGTGAAGGAATGGCGATATATTTGCAAGTCAGGATGGTGAATGGCTTGGAGGGGAACTTGGAGGTGGTGGTGTTCCCATATGACAGGAGCCCTTGTCCTTCTAGATGGAAATGGTCATGGGTTTAGAAGGTGTTATCTGAGGAACTTTGGTGAATTTCTGCAGTGCATTTTGTAGATAGTACACACTGCTGTGACTGAGCACTGGTAGTAGAGAGAGTGGATGCTTGTGGGTGCAGTGCCAATCAAGCGGAAAGCTTTGGCCTGGATGGTGTCAAGGCTCTTGACCATTTTTGCGGCTGTACACATCCAAGCAAATGAGGTGTATTCCATCACACTCCTGACTTGTGCCTTGCAGATTGTGGATAGGCTTTGAGGGCTTAGGAGGTGAGGTACTCGCAGCAGTATTCTTAGCTTCTGGTCTGATCTTGTAGCCACTGTTTTAATGTGGTGAGTCCAGTTCAGTTTCTGTTCAATGATAGCCCCAGGATGTTGATAGTGGGAGCTTCAGTGATAGTAACTCCATTGACTGTCAAGGGACGGTGGTTAGATTGTCTCTTACTGGTGATGGTCATAGCCTGGCATTTGTGTGGCACGAATGTCACTTGCCACTTGTCAGCCCAAACCTGGATATTGTCCAGATCTTGTTGCATGTGAACATGGGCTGCTTTAGTATCTGAGGAGTCACGAATGGTGCTGAAAATTGTGTAATCATCAGCGAACATCCCCACTTCTGACCACAGTTCTTTTGATTTTTATGAAGTTAATCTGCACTCCTGAGATCTCCTGTGGTCTGTGTAGGAGATTAAGAACAATATAGCCAAGGCACATAACACAAGAGCATGGAGGTGATGCTAGAACACTATAAAATGCCAGTCACACCACCATTGGAGGACTGCTGGGAGAAAGCAACAGTGAAGTATAAGGATATCCTGGATAATTCACATGGGATAAAAAGCGTGAACATTTTGGCAGGAACGTGGAGTTGAGGATTATCAGATTAACCATAATGTCTTTTAATGGTAGAGTAGACTCAGTGCCCAATATCTGTTCCTACATCTTAAGATCTTTCATGCGGAACACCACTACCTGAAAGTTCTGCTGCAAGCCACATTGCATCCTGAGTTGGAAATAGATCATCATTCCTTCAGTGTCTTTGGATCTCCCTTCCTAACGGCCCTGTAATTATCCCTACGTCCAAGGAATGTACAGTTCAAATGGCCGTTCACCACCATGTTCGGGAGGGCAATTTGGGCAGGTAATAAAAATTTCACATCCCATGAACTGAAAAGTAATATAATATTTGATATTTTTCATAACATCTCCAAGGTGCTGTTGAATGGGTCTAACTCATTCAGAGTTTCACGTGCTAAGTGTGGCTCTGATATTGATACAAAACGAAATATTTTACAAATATGTAACATTTGTAATCGGCTGGTTATCACACAACTCTTCCACTAAATTGAATTTCTTGAAGAGTATAAAGTGCACAGCGGCATTCTTAAGAAAGAAATCAGGACAGCAAAGATGGGATATGTGATAGCCATGGCAGATCGAACAAGAACGAAGAACAATACAGCACAGGAACAGGCCCTTCGACCCTCCAAGCCTGCACCGACACATTTTGCCCTTCCATACTAAAACTGCGTCCACTTACAGGATCATATCCCTTTATTCCCCTCCTATTCATGTATTCGTCCAGGTGTTTTCTGAATACTGCTATTGTGTCTGCTTCCACCACCTCCTCTGGCAGTGTATTCCAGGCACTCACCACCCTTTTGTGTGAAAAACTTGCCTCACACATCTCTTTTAAACATCCTCCCCCTACGCCTTGAACCTGTGTCCCCCAGTAATTGCCGCCTCCACCCAGGGAAAAAGCCCCATACGTTCCATTCTGTCCATGCCATTCACAATCTTATAAACTTCTATCAGGTTGCCCTTCAACCTCCTGCATTCTAGTGAAACCAAATCTAGTCTAGCCAATCTTTCTTTATGGCTAAAATCCCCCATCCAAGGCAACATCCTGGTAAACCTTTTCTGTACTCTGTCCAAAGCATTCACATCCTTTTAGTAGTGTGGTAACCAGACCTGTGCACAAAATTCCAAGGGTGGCCTACCTAAAGTTCTATATAGCTGCAGCATAACTTATCTATCCTTATGCTCAATCCCCCTTACAATGAAGCTAAGTATGCCATTAATCTTTTTTACTACCTAATCTACCTGTGGTGTCACCTTCAATCATCTGTGAATTTGCATACTCAGGTCCCTCTGCATATCAATATTCCTAAGGGTACTGGCATTCTCTGTATAATTTCCCCCTGTACTTGACCTTCCAAAATGCATCACCTCACATGCATCTGGATTAAACTCCAAGTACCATTTTTCTGCCCATGTCTCCAGCTGATCTCTACCCTGTTATATCCTCTGATGCCTCCCTTCATCATCTGCAACTCCACTAATCTTTGTATCATCTGCAAAAGTGCTAATTGGGCCAGCGACGATTTCTTCTAAATTACTTATGTAGATCACGAACAGCAGAGGTCCCAGCACTGATCCCTGTGGAACGCCACTAGTCTCAAATCTCCATTCTGAAAAGCTTCCTTCCACCACTACCCTCTGTCTCCTATGACTAAACCAATTCTGTATCCACCTTGCTAACTCACTCCTGAAGCCACATGACTTCACCTTTTCTACCAGGCTGCAATGAGGGACCTTGTCAAAGACTTTACTGAAGCCCATCAACAACTTTTTCCGCATCAGTCTACTTTGTCACCTCCTTAAAAAACGCAATCAAGGTAGTGAGGAATGATTGCTCCTGTACAAAACCATACTGCCTATCGCTAACAAGTCCATTTGCTTCTACATGTGTGTAGGTCTTGACTCTGAGAATCTTTTCCAATAATTTCCCTACCACCAACATTAGACTCACAGGCCTGTAATTTCCAGGATTATCCTTGCTACCTTTCTTAAACAAGTGGACAATATTGGCTATTCTCCAGCCGTCTGGGACCTTGCCTGTGGCCAAAGAGGATAGATACCATCAGGGCCCAGGGACTAATCTACCTTAATATATTTTAAGATGCACAATACCTCATCCTTTTTAACAGCAATTTGACTTAGAAAATCAGCACTCACTTCCTTGAGATCATCCTCCACCAATTCTCTCTCTTAGTTTTATTCATTAACAGGATTAGGGTGCTGCTGACTGAGTAGCATTTATTGCCCATTCCTAATTGCCCAGAGGGCAATTCAGAGTCAACCACATTGCTGTGGGTCTGGAGTCACATGTAGGCCAGACCAGGTAAGGATGGCAGTTTCCTTCCCGAAAAGACATTAGTGAACCGGATGGATTTTTCCCAACAATTGCCAATGGATTCACAGCCATCATTCGATTATTAATTATAGATATTTTAGTGAATTCAAATTCCACCTTCTGCCACAGCAGGATTCAAACTCAGGACCCCAGAGCCTCTGAATTAATGGTCTAATGATAATACCACTACGTCATTGCCTCCCTTTCCAATGAAGGTAAACATGCATAGGCCAATTTTACTATCTTATCTATCTGCGCTGCCATCTTCAGTGGTCTGTGGACCTGCACATCCAGATCCCTCTGCATATCAATATTTCAAAGGGTTCTGCCATTCACTGTATAATTTCCACTTGTACTTGACCTTCCAAAACGCATCACCTCACATTTGTCCGGATTAAACTCCATCTGCCATTTTTCTGCCCATGCATCCAAACAATACATATCCTGCTGTATCCTCTGACAATCCTCTTCACCATCTACAACTCTTTTGTGAATTCTGGCACAAAGTATTCATTTAGGACCTCACCTACCTCTTCTAGCTCCACACATAGATTCCCTCCTTTGACCTTGAGTGGGTCATCCCTTACCTGGTTACCCCCTTGCTTTTTATATATGTATAAAAAGCCTTGGGATTCTCCTTAATCCTCTTTGCAAATGACTTTTCATGACCCCTTTTAGCCCTTCTAATACTTTGTTTAAGTTCTTTACTATTTTCCTTATATACTGCAAGGGCTTTGTCAGTTCCCATCCTCCTAGACCTTATGCATGCTTCCTTTTATTTTGACCAAGGTCATAACATCCCCGGCCCAGTAATGTTCACTTTCCATACCTATCTTGCAATCTCACAGGAACTGGTTACATTAAAGATAATCCAAAGAGATTCTGCAAATACGTTAAGAGCAAGAGAACAACTAGAGAGAGAGTAGGACCCCTTAAAGTTCAACGAGGGCGTCTGTGTGCTGAACATCAGGGGATGGGAATATTTCACATTAGTTTTTACTGTGGTGAAAGAAATAGAGACTAGAAAGCTCGGGGAAATAAATATTAATGCTTTGTAAACAATGCAGAAGAGGAAGTGCCGGAGTCTTAGATCATCTAAAGATGGATAAATCTCCAAGGCCTGACCTAGTGTATATCAGGACACTGAGGGAAGTTAGGGAGCAAATTGTGACGCCTCTAGCAGAAATATTTCTATCATCTATAAATGCAGGTAAAGTATTGGAGAGCTGGAGGCTGGTTAATGTAATATCATTATATAAGAAAAGCTGTAAGGAAAAGTTTGGAAACTACAGATCTATAAGTCTGACATAGGTGGTGAGTAAGTAGTTGGAGGTGATTCTAAAAGAAAGGATTTACATGCGTTTGGAGAGGCAAAGCTTGGTTAGGGATAGTCATCATGATTTTATGCGAGGGGAGTCATGTCTCACAAACTTGATTGAGTTTTTTAAATGAATTAACCAAAGAGATTGGTGAGGGTAGAATGGTAGATGCTGGCTACGTGGACTTTAATAAAGCATTTGACCAGATTCAGCACGGTAACTAATTAGTAGAGTTAGATCACAAGAGATTCAGTGTGAACTTGCCGATTGAATATAAAATTGGCTTTATGGCAGGTGGTAGAGGATAGTAGTGAAGGGTCTTTTTTGGACTGGAAGCCTGTGACCAGCAGTGTTCTATAGGGATTGGTACTGGGACCACTTTTGTTTGTTATTTGTATGAATGATTTGGATGAAAATATAGGAGACGTGGTTAGTAAGTTTGCAGATGACACTAAAATTGGCGGTATTGTGGTCAGTGAAGAAGATTATCTAAGATTACAAAGCAACCTTGATATTTTGGGTCAATGGGATGAGGAGTGGCAGATGGAATTTAATTTGGACAAATGTGAGGTATTGCATTTTCCTAATACAAACAAGGACAGACTTATATAATTATTGGTAGGGCCCTGGATATTGTAGAACGGAGAGACCTAAGGGTTCAGGTACGTAATTCATTGGAGTTTGTGTCACAGGTAGTCAGCGTGGTTAAGGTAGCATTTAGCACATTTCCTTTCATTGCTCAGACCTTTGAGTGTAGGAGCAGGGATGTCATGTTGAGGTTGTACAGAGTGTTGGTGAGCCCTTTTTGGGAGTACTGTGTGCAAGTATGGAAGGATATTATTAATCTGGACAGAGTTCAGAAAAGAATTACCAGAATGTTGCTGAGAATGGAGTGTTTAAGGTATAAAAACAGACTGGAAAGACTGGGAGGCTGAGGGGTGGCCTTATTGAGGTTTACAAAATCATGAGGGTCAGAGATAAGGTGAATGACAAGGGTCTTTTCCACCCAGGGTGGGGGAGTTCAAAACAAGACAGCACATTTTTAAGGTGAAAAGAGAAAGATTTAAAAAAGACATGAGAGGTAACTTTTTTATACAGAGAGTGGTTCCTGTGTGGAATGAACTACCATAGAAAGTGATGAATGCAGGCACAGTTACAACGTTTAAAAGATAAGATCAGGAATAGGAAAAGTTTGGAGGAATATGGACCAAGCACCGGCTGATGGGACAAGTTTAGTTTGTGAAAATGGTCAGGTGGGACTTGTTGGGCCGAAGGGTCTGCTTCAGTGCTGTATGACTCTATGGACGCCCAAAATAAACTATCAGTGAGGACTGATGACTTTCGCTATCATGTGTCGATTAAGTGTTGATATTTCCCAGTATTACGGCACAGTCAGTGGCAAATAACATGCTTCAGTCTGGTAAATCAGTATTGTGCAATGGGTAATGCCACTGTCTCTGAGTCAGTAGCTTCAGTTTCATGTGTCATCTGTGAGCTTGATGCCTATAGATGGCTCGTTCAAAATGTAACTAAATCGTCATCCAAATCATCTCAACATGCAAACATCGCTGACATACACCCATTACAGGTCATGGTTGGGGAAATGTATCTTGAGTGATACACTTGTGACTCGCTATAGTCAAGTGACCTCTGCTGTAAGTGGCTTTCACTGTTGAATGAGTAGCCATTTAATGTGCAACATCAGTGAGTGACAAGAGCAGGAGAGGTTCCCAGGCTGCTATGTGATGAGAAAACACTAAAGCCTCTCCTGTTAATACCGAAAATTGTGATGGCTCTAGATTACAGTATAACTGTAAAAGTTTTCACAGCCAGTCAAATGCCCCGATCGTTTGGACCATATCCCTTCAAATCATGACCTCTCAGTTATCATTTGTGATCCTAGGTATTTCTATATTTTTCTGTTATTTTAATGACTGTTGGTAAACCCTGGGAGGGAATGCTGTGAACAATATAAAAGCTCTATTATCTGTGTATTGTTTCACCTAAGTTTTACAGCAGCAGAAGTTACTCATACAGCCACAACAAACCGAAAACTATGCTCAGGAACAAAAACAGAAGTTGCTGGAAAAGCTCAGCTGGTCCGGCAGCATCTGTGAAGAAATAAAAATCAGAGTTAAAGTTTTGAGTCTGGTTCTGAGGAAGGGTCACCGGAGCTGAAATGTTATCTCTGATTTTTTTCTTCACAGATGATGCCAGGCTTGCTGAACTTGCTTTTGAATTCTACTTTTGTTCCTGATTTACAGCTTCCACAGTTCTTTCGGTTTTTATTTAGTGCGAAAGTTACGCTCACACTGGGGTCATGGGGTTATTCACATTGGAAAAAAAAGGAAGGGAGGGAAAAGATGGAAGGAGGATAGGAATGAAGGGGAAAAAGGATATTTGCATTTGTACTGCATCATTCATGTTCTTAAGCTATACCAAAAATTATTAATGGCCAACTCAGTGCCTTTGAATTGTATGGAAGGTACCAGCTGATTGAACACAATGAAGACACACCAGGAGATCTTCCACGTTCCTCTTCGTATAACACCGTGGGATCCTGGGTCTCTACAAATCTTCAACAAACCTTTAATTATTTCAGGACAAGGACTTGAAAGGAATCTGGATTTTGCATTTTAATCAGTAGTCTCCTTCCTAACTGATTCAAGACTCAACAAGAGGTGGCCAGTTTTAGGGTTGTTATAAATTCTGCATCTTATACCCTCTCTCTCACACTATGCCTGAGGAAGGAGCTGAGCTCTGAAAGCATGCATTTTCAAATAAACCTGCAGGACTATAACCTGGTGCCATGTGATTTTTGACATTGTCCATCCCGGTCCAACGCTGCCGTCTCCACATCAACAAACGTTTGCTCTAACACTCGTTCTTAAAAAAAACTCTTTGTGAGATGTTGGTGTCTCTGACAAGATCAGTTGTCAGCCTGTACTTGCCTTTAAACTGAGCCCCTTGCGAGGCCATTAAAGAGAGCAGTTAAGCGGCAACTGTGTGCAACTGTTGGTCTGGAGCCACATGGAGACTAGACTAGGTGAGGGTGCCAGATTTCCTTTACTGAAGAGGAATAGCGATCCTGATGCATGTTATTGACAATTGATAATATTTTCACGGTCACAAATATCAAAACTAGCCTGACATTCCAGGTTTATGAATTGAATTTCTATTTCACCAGCTATTTGAATTTGAGTTGCCTTGGCCTCTGGATTACTCATTGATTTTATTCTTCAATGGGAAACCAGCCTCGCTGGCTGGGGCAGCATTTATTTGGACCCTAAATGCCCTCGAGGGAGTGGTGGCGAGCTGCCATCATGAACCACCTTGTCTCATGTGTGATAGGTAGACTTACAGAAGAGAATCCCAGGATTTCCAGAGACTTTGCCATTACTTCATCCCTAATGAAAGTTAGGACAGTGCAAAAACCACTCAGTACAGTAATGAAGTGTCACACAGAAATTTCCAAGATGATCTTTGCACCACAATCTCTGAGTCAGACGTATTTTTTAATATAGCCTAATGAAGAGCTGTGAATACAATAGGTACAAAGAGTCAGCCAATCAAGTCAATGACTGAAAGATTTTATGAGACAGTGGACAATGGTGTTGTCCAATTAGATTGTGGCGGTGGTTAGACTGAAAGATGAAGAAATGTGTAAGACCTGTGTCCCTTATGGCGTTATGGAAGACGATGTCCCTATGAAAGATTAGTTCATTGATCGATGACACTGGGGAATTCATAATGGGGAATAAGGAAATTAAGCAGTATTTTGTAATTGTGTTCACAGGATAAGGCACTAAAATATGTCTCAAAAATCAAATAACAATGTGGTGGAAGCATGGATCTTAAAACAATCCCAATCAATAATTTGCTACCACAGAAAGCATTCAAGGTCAAAATACATTTATGATCTCAATAAGGATCTGGGTAAAGCATTCCTGGTGAAAGGGATCAAAGGATATGGGGGAAATCAGGAACAGACTATTGAGTCGGATGATCAGCCATGATTATAGTGAGGGGTGGAGCAGGCTCAAAGTGCTGAATGGCCTACTCCTGCTCCAATTTCCTATGTTTCTACATAATTTGTAGCCAGGTACATAAGTACTTATATATGCATGCAGATATGCAAGGTGTATTACATGTACATATGCATACTCACAGATATTTGACCTTAAGAGATAGAGGTGGGGCTACAGAAGTTTGGGAATAATATTTCTTGTCTTTCTAAATAATCATCCAGATTCGGTGGTGACTGAACCACAGCATTCACCATACACTGTATGCCATATATAAACTCAGATTACTGTCACTGGAAAGACGTAAGGTGAGTGGTGAACAATTATCGACGGACAATCGATGTTGACCAGGCCAGTGTTGCCTGCAACCTGTGAATGAATTAAAAAATATTAACCTCACAATCAATACCATGAAGAAACAAATCCACTGTTTATTACCACATTGTGGTTAGCAGGGAATTGCTATGAGAAAATTTGTTTCTGCAATTCCAATCTTAAAATTACAAGAACACATCATTAGCTGCAAGCTGTCTGAGTCATCGTGGGGTCACAAAAGGCACAATTGAAATACAAGTTCATTTTCATTTCTTTCTGACTTGATCCAAGAATTGAAAGAAACTACACACATACAATCCTCCATGTGATTAAATCAGATCAAACTGAGCATGGCCTCGTGAAAGGGAAAGCATGACTGACAAATTTACTGCAATCCTCTGAGGTGGTAACAAGCAGAATAGATAAGCATGTCTAAGACCAGAGGTTGTAAGTTTAAGGTGTGGAGTAAATGTTTTAGAGGCGATTTGAGGGAATTAGTATTCACCCAGAGAGTGGTGGAAACATGGAATACATTGCCCAGGAGAGTTGGGGAGGCAGGTACTCTCACAACATTTAAGAAGCATCTGGATGAGCATTTATAATGCCAGAGTATAGTAGTCTATGGAACAAATGCAGGTAACTGTGATGATTGTAGTTTGGTATTTGTTGGTCGGCACAGACATGAAGGGTCAAAGGACCTGTTTTTATGCTGTGTGGTTCTATGACACTATGATATGCTTCTACAATTAATTATTGCAAAAAACACTGTGAATTCATCCGTCAGCTTTTGTGCTCCTGAGATGCTGCTCGGCCTGCTGTGTTCATCCAGCCTCACATTTTATTATCGTGAATTCATCCAACCTACGTTTACTAATCAATCCCTCAATCAATCCCCTCAGTATTAGTATCCCAATACTAATCAATAACCATCTCATGACCTCTTGAATGCTTCAATTGAAATGTTTCCACCACACTTCCAGGCAGTGCCTTCCAAACTTGAACCACTGGCTGTGTGGAAAAACTCTTTCTCACTTCATGCTTGCTTCATTTGCAAACCAATTCAAAACCTTTGGTTCTCGATCCATTTACAAATGAGAACATTTTCTCTTTATCATCTCTGTCCAAACCCCTTCATGATTTTGAAAACACCTATCAAATCTTCTCTTAGCCTTTTCCTCTCCTCCACTGTTATCAGACTTAGAAACAAACCTCTTATCTATTAGAGTTGATCTTTCTTTGCACCTTCTCTGTGGCTATAACCCTACATTGTGCACTCTAATCTGTAACCCTGATATAATTTGTCTGGTTAACAAGCAATGCAGTACTCTTCACTATATCTTGGTACCTGTGACAATAATAAATCGATTCAAATCAAACCCAAAGAAAACAGCTCCCACTTCACCAATCTATCCTCATTTATGATGTTTTCACACCTTTCAATGTATTCACACCCTTCCATGGTGCCTGGAACTCTACACAATGCACCAGTTGAGGCACAATAAGTGCCTTACATATATTCATCATGACTTTCATGTTCTTCAATCCTATGCCTATATTTATAAAGCTGGAATGTTGTCTGCTTTATTAACTGTCCTGTCTACCTGCTGTCTAATTTAGTGACAAGCGTGTAAATACACCCAGGTGTCTCTGCTCCTCCACATCCTTCGGATCTTTAGAATCTTTATTTTATTCTGCCTCTCCATGTTCTTTGTAACAAAGTGGTAGGTGACACTTCTCTGCATTCAATAATACTGACCATCTATCCACCCCTTCTATCAACTTGTCTAATACCTAACATAAAAGAAAATCAAGGATCCAGTGTAGACAGTGATAATGGGAACTGCAGATGTTGGAGAATCCAAGATAATAAAATGTGAGGCTGGATGAACACAGCAGGCCCAGCAGCATCTCAGGAGCACAAAAGCTGACGTTTCGGGCCTAGACCCTTCATCAGAGAGGAAGATGGAGAGAAAAGAAGATAGGTGGAGAGGAGAGTATAGGTGGGGAGGTAGGGAGGGAATAGATCAGTCCAGGGAAGACGGACAGGTCAAGGAGGTGGGATGAGGTTAGTAGGTAGGAGATGGAGGTGCGGCTTGGGGTGGGAGGAAGGGATGGGTGAGAGGAAGAACAGGTTAGGGAGGCAGAGACAGGTTGGACTGGTTTTGGGATGCAGTGGGTGGAGGGGAAGAGCTGGGCTGGTTGTGTGGTACAGTGCGGGGAGGGGACGAACAGGGCTGGTTTTGGGATGCGGTGGGGGAAGGGGAGTCCGCCTCCCCCTCTCTCCCTATTTATTCCAGAGCCCCCACCCCATCCCCCTCTCTGATGAAGGGTCTAGGTCCAAAACGTCAGCTTTTGTGCTCCTGAGATGCTGCTGGGCCTGCTGTGTTCATCCAGCCTCACATTTTATTATCCAATGTAGACCATTGGGGAGCTCATCTACAACCTTTATTCAACCTGAAAACTATCCATTTTTCTCTGTTTTCTACCCCCCACCAATTTTTGATCCCACATTGCTATCAACACTTTTGTTCCATGCATTATGCTCCCAACTGACATTATTACTGAGCAAGTTAGATTCCTGACTGAAATCTGGTGTGATAGATTGTATTTTATGCTTTTGATTTTAATGATGTGATTTTTCACTGAAACACAAACATGCAATGATGCAGGTTCAGATTCGTAATAATACAGAAGATGATTATGCAAAAGAAATTAAGCTAAATAGAATAAACTAGGCCATTTACATATGACACATGTTTAAAGATTTGAAAACACATGGTAAAATAACAAGGTGATAGCAAGACCTACAGATCTTGGGGGAGGCGATGGCCCAGTGGTATTGTAACTGGACTGTTAACTTCAAGATCCAGATAAAGCTCTGGGGAACTGGGTTTGAATCCTGCCATGGCCAATGGTGGAATTTGAATTCAATAAATATCTGGAATTAAAAGTCCAATGAAGATTGTGAATTACTTGTCAACTGTTGGCGAAAAACACATCCACTTCACTAATGCCCTTTAGGGAAGGAAACTGCCATGCTTACCTGGTCTGGCCTACATGTGACTCCAGACAAAAAAAGAATGTTGGAAGTCAGAGTCGATACAGCATGGAGCTGGAGGAACACGGCAGGTCAGGCAGCATCAGAGGAACTAATGAAAGGTCCCAATCCAAAACATCAACTTTCCTGTTTCTCTGATGCTGCTTGATCTGCTGTGCTCCTCCAGCTCCACACTATGTTGACTTTGGTAAAACGACAAACCCGCTAATCCTAACAGCATTACACAAGAGTACTCAAACATCAGAGAAAATTTCCTTCCCAATCCCACACTGCATTTGACTTAGCTGTGGCTTTAGTTCCTGGTCATAAAAACCTGATAGCCTCTTCCTTGATTTTTCATATAATTGAGCTTAGACTTTCTCAGCTTTGCATAACCCTTTCAAAGTTTTAGACAAACTAGAAGATGTCGAGAAGATTTAAACTAAGCTCCCCTGCTCACTGAGGTAACCTCTCACTTAATAATCTTAAAGAACCCTCCTTTCTCAGAAGTAACTTTTTTACACATCCAGTTTTAACCAAGGTCTCTTCAATGCTATCAAACTGAAAACAAAAGCTGTTTTTTCTAAGCTATGAGTGGTCCCTTTACATAGAACATAGAACACAGAAAGATACAGCACAGTACAGATGCTTTGGCCCACGATGTTGTGCTGTGCAATAATCCTAATCCAAAAGTAAAATACCCTAACCTACATTCCCCTCAATTCACTGCTGTCCTTGTGCGTGTCCAGCAGTCGCTTAAATGTCACTAATGACTCCGCTTCCACGACTACCACTGGCAAACTATTCCATGTGCTCACAACTCTCTGGGTGAAGAACCTCCCTCTGATGTCTCCTCTATACCTTCCTCCTAACGCCTTAAAACTATGACCCCTTGTGGCAGTCAATCCTGCCCTGGGGAAAAGTCTCTGGCTATCGACTGTATCCATGCCTCTCATTACCTTGTACACCTCGATCAGGTCACTTCTCTTCCTCCTTCTCTCCAGTGAGAAAAGTCCAAGCTCAGTCAACCTCTCCTCGTAAGACAAGCCCTCCAGTCCAGGCAGCATCCTGGAAAACCTCCTTTGCACCTCCTCAAAGAACTCAATAAGATTTGGAAGGCATGACCTGCCCCTCACAAAGCCATGCTGACTCCCTTTAATCACGCTATGCTTTTCCAAATAGTCATAAATCCTATCGCTCAGAATTCTTTCCAAAACCTTGCTGACCACAGACGTAAGACTGACTGGTCTGTAATTTCCAGGGATTTCCCTATTCCCTTTCTTGAAAAGAGGAACATTTGCCTCCCTCCAATCTTCCAGTACGACTCCCGTGGAGAGTGAGGAAGTAAAGATCTTTGCCAGCGGCTTAGCAACCTCCTTTCTCGCTTCCCGGAGCAACCTAGGATAAATCTGGTCTGGCCCTGGGACTTATCAATCTTAATGTTTGCCAAAATTTCCTGCACATCAACTTCCTCAATCTTGATCTGTTCAAGCCTGTTTCCCTGCTCCTCAAAGTTCTCATTCACAACAAGGTCCCTTTCCTTAATGAAAACCAAAGCAAAAATTTCATGGAGGCCTTCCCCTATCTGCTCAGGCACCACGTACACGTTCCCTACACTATCCCTGATCAGACCTACCTTCTCCCTGATCATTCTCTTATTCCTCACATATGAGTAAAATGCCTTCGGGTTCTCCCTAATCCTTCCTGCCAAGCCTTTATCGGGCTCCCTCCTGGCCCTCCTCAGTCCACTTTTGAGCTCCTTCTGAGCAAGCCTGTAATCCTCTAAAGCTGTGCTAGACCCTTGCTTCTTCCACCTTACGTACGCTGCCTTTTTCTTTTTGACAAGAAGCACCTCTGTACCCGTCATCCAAGGCTCGTTAATCTTGCCTCTTCTTACCTGCCTCAGAGGAACAAATTTATACATCACTCACAACAACTGCTCCTTAAACAGCCTCCACATGTCTGCTGTGTCCTTTCTGTGGAACAATTGCTCCCAATCTGTACTTCCCAACTCCTGTCTGACACCCAAAGAAAGTTGTAGAATCTTCTCTCTGAAAGTCTAATGAACTTCACCCCTTACTTTGATCACGTGCAATCTCTCCTGGTGTTAAAGAAAGTCTCATTACTCACCCCAAAGTCTCTACTTAATGTATTTTAAAATAAATCACAATGGCTATCGAAATACTTATAAGTTTAGCTCAGTCTTGGTGAGCTGAAGTGCCTGTGCCTATGCTGCACTGTTCTTTGATCGTTGTTCTTTGTACTTAATCATTAGCCCTCTTCAGACTTATATGACACTAGTTCAAATTAGGAGCAGCACAGTGGCTCAGTGGTTAGCACTGCTACCTCATGGAGCCAGGGACCTGGATTCAATTCTGCCCTCAGGTGACTGTCTGTGTGGAGTTTGCACATTCTCCCTGTGTTGCATGGGTTTGTTCTGGTTTCCTCACGCAATCCAAAAGATGCACAGGCTAATTGGATTGGTCCTGTTAAATTGCTCCATAGCGTTCAGGGATGTGTGGGTTATAGGGAAATGAGTCTGGGTGGGATGCTCTGAGGGTTAGTGTGGACTTGTTTGGCCGAAGGTTCTGCTTCCACACTGCAGGGATTCTATGAAATACAAACTTTAAAATAACTGTTATTAAAATATATTCTTCTCATCTCTGTCTTGAGACAGCAACCACTAATTTTTTTAGAACAGTGATGCCTAGTTCTGGACTGACTCACACTGTAAACATCATTTCCATATTTACCTTATCAAGACCATTCAGGATCATTTTCACTTGGATCCAATCATTCTTCACTCCTATATATTCCACTGGAAAGAAATGTAGCCAGTCTAATGCTTTTTCATAGGACAACCCATTCATTGCTGTCTGGTTTCTCTCCTCTGAACTATTTTCAATGCAACTGCATCCCTCCTTAAAGATAGGCACTAAAATTGCACACAGTGTTTCAGGTGTGGTTTCACCAAGGTGCAGTAAAACTGAAGCATACTAGCATTACTTTTATGTTCAAATCCTCTTTTAATAACTGATAGCATTCTATTATTCAATGGATACCCGGCACAAAGGAAGATCATTATGGTTGTTGGAGATCAGTCATCTCAGCTCCAGGACATCTCTGCAGGAGTTTCTCAGGGTAATGCCCTACACCCAACCATCTTCAGCTGCTTCATCAATTACTTTCTCACTATCAAGATCAGAAATGGGGATGTTCACTGATGGTTGCACAATGTTCAGCACCATTCACGACTCCGCAGATACTAAAGGAGTCCAAATCGAATTGCAGAAAGATTTGGATAATATGCAGGCTTGGGTGGTCAAGTGATGAATAAACTTCATGCCACACAAATACCAAGCAATGATCATCTCCAATAATATATAGCCTTGGTGGCATGGTGGCTCAGCACTTAATACTGCTGCTTTGCATTTCCAGGAACCCAGATTTGATTCCAGTCTTGGGTGACTGTGTGGAGTTTGCACATTCTTCCTGTGTCTGTGTGAGTTTCAGGTTGGCTTCCATGATGGTCCAGGCTGTGCACACCACCTTCTGTAGTTTCTTATGGTCCAGGGCAGAGCAGTTGCCGTACCAGGCCGTTATGCACACGGACAATATGTTTTCAATGGTGATGTTGGTGAGGGACCTTATGGAGATGCCAAACTTCCTGAGCCGCCTGAGGAAGAACAGGCATTGCTGTGCCTTCTTGACTATGCGTTTACGTGGGAAGCCCAGGTCAGGTCGTCAATTATTATCGCTCTGAAGAATTTGATACTCTTCACCCTCTCAACCTTACTTCCAGTGATGTAGATGGGGGCTTGTTCTTCTCCTTTCTTTCTGAAGTCGATGATCAGTTCTTTAGTTTTGCAGATGTTGAGAGACAGATTGTTCTTATTGCACTCTGGGGTGCTTCAGCAGTGACCCTGATAAAGTATAGAATCATAGACTGTAACTTCTAGATTGTTACTTTGGAAGTACTTCCTTGGATATTAATCAACTTGGGATACGAAAGGTGATCTACCATAGATCAAAGAAATGCAATATCTCTTGGGCCTCACAAGCCCAAAGTCCACATTAGATAGACAGCAGGCAATTGCAATTGAGTCCATGTAGTTACAAGGAGTGAGGAGGATCTTCTTCTATAACTCTGTTGGATACATGTACGAACAGCTTCTTCCCTGCTGTTATTAGACTTCTGAATTGAGTTCTCAAATTTTAACTTCAATGTTGACCTCACTGTCTGTGCACCATCTCTTCAAGGTGTAACAGTGTGTTCTTCGCTCTGTCCTATTACCCTCACGCACTTTGTGTGGCATGATCTGCCTGTACTACATGCAAAACAAAACTTTTCAACTGTATCTAGGTACATGTGACAATAATAAATCAAACCAAATCAAATCAAGAATGAGCAGCGCTTGCAATCCTACTCCTTATTCTGAGGAAGGGTCACCGGACCCGAAATGTTAACTCTATATTTTTCCTTCACAGATGCTGCCAGACCTGCTGGGATTTTCCAGCAACTTTGTTTTTGTTTCTGACTTACAGTGTCCACAGTTCTTTTGGTCCTTGTTTGCAGCCTGACTGAAACTTATGTCTTTGGTATACCAACCTGTCTGAATGAATTTGCTCAGTAACTTGTGTACTTGAGCTCCACTTATATTCCTCTTATTTATTATTTCATGTGGTGTGGGAGTCACTGGTGAGACAAGCATTTGGTGCTTGAACTGAGTATCCTAGCTTGACCATTTCACAGGTCAATTCAGAACCAACCACGCTGTTGTGATTCTGGAGTCTAATGTGGGCAGATTTCCTTCTCTGAAGGGAACTAGTGAACCAGCTGACGATTGAGGATAATTGCATGGTTACCATTACTGAGATTAGCTTCACATTCCAGACTCCATTCAACCAATTCAATGTCCACACAGCATTCACCTGAGTCTCTAGTTTACGAACCCAGTGACATTACTGCTACCCATCTTTTCTGTGTGAGCTCATTAGCAACTTTGTCAGGTCACAGCAACGTCAAGGTAATGTGACATTGGAATCCAACATTCAAAATGCACAAGAGCAACGAGTGAATTCACCCTCAAAAGTCCCCGAAATATACAGGAAATGTTCATTCGCAAAGCAGCCAATCAGTGCAATGTTATCTCCACAAGAAGAATAGCCAGAATCTGTGAGGAGATGATCGTCTAATCATGGGCTTTTTCTTTCTTGCTTCAGCTGCTGATAGGCTCAAAGAGAGAAGCTTCAAAACCCTCATGATTGTAGTGGCTTCGAGAAAGTGAGAGGCTGCAGTTGGTATGGTTACTGAGGCTGCAGGAAGTGGGCAAATGATGGAGGGGATTCTGGAAGAGAGCCTAGTGAGGCAGATTGAGTAAAGAGATGATTTTTTGAGGAAGAGAGAGGCTGCAAAGAGTGGAAGGGGGCCTGCACAGGTGGAGAAGGCAGTCTGCAATGGAAAAGTTCCAATAATGGAATACTCAGCTAACTAGAAACCAGGAAATCTGAGATAATGATTGCAAATGAATGTGGTGTCTTCAGTTGATGACTGCAGGAGTTCAGGGGCATAAGTTTGTAGGGTTATGGAGTGAATGCTGTTGTAATCAGCACCATATCATTTGGATATTTTATTTCATGAGCATATATTACCATACCTTAAAGCATCTCACATAGAATCATTGATTCACACAGCACAGAAACAGACCCTTCAGTCCAATTCATCCATACTGACCAAGTTTCCCAATCTAAACTGGTCCCATTTGCCTGTGTTTGGCCCTTATCCCTCTAAACCTTTCCTATTCACACACCTGTGCCAGTGTCTTTTAAATGTTGAAACTATACTTGCATCTACTACTTCTCCTGGCATTTCATCCCATATCCGAACCACAATCAGTGTGAAAAATTTGCCTTTCAGGTCCCTTTTAAATCTTTCTCCTCTCACCTTAAAAATATGCTCTCTGCTTTTGAACTCCCCCAACCTACTCACCTTATCTATACCCCTCAAGATTTTTAAAAACTCCGTAAGGCTGCCCCTCAACTTCAGAGCTTATCCATCTCTCATAACTCAAATCATCCAGTCCTGGCAACATCCTGGTGAATCATTTCTGAACCTTCTCCAATTTAATAATATCCTCCTAATAGCAGCGTGACCAGAACTGTACATAGTTCTCCAGAAGAGGGCTCACCAACATCCTGTCAAACTCAACATGGTCTCCATATTTCTAAACTCAAAGGCCTGAGCAATAAAGGCAATCGTGCTAAATGCCTTCTTCACCATCTTGTCTATCTATGATGTAACTTTCAAGGAACTATGTACCTGATCCCCAGGTCCCTCTGTTCAGCAGCACCAACCAGGACCCTACCATTAACTGTATAAGACCTGCCCTTGTTTGTTTAATCAACATGCAATATTTCATAAAGATGCAGTGACTGTTCAAGACAAAGATTCAACCACTTACCCATGACATTAATGGTTCATGGAAAGGACGCGTAGGTTCATGGCTTTTTTGTGCATAGAATTGTGTGTAAATTATTTCAGAAATAAGTTGTTTCTACAAAATGCCTATTGTTTCCTGCCAAATTAAATACCGCTGTGTTTAGGAAATTAATGCTCTTCCTATAGCTCTGAGTTTAATGAACCAGTGATCATTTTTTGAGGATATTGATGAATTCTTCAACTTCTGCTTCTACAAACTTTCAAACAAAGAGCTAGTGTTGGTCACTCGGCCCTTCTGACCTGTTCCACCATTCAAGAAGAACTGACTTCTACCTCAACTTTACATTCCCTCATACCTCCAATAATTTTTCATCCCCTTGGTAATCAAGAATCTATCTACCGCTACTTCTGTGTGAGGCAAATACCCCAGAAATCAACACAAATATAGGAAGCATTATCATTTTTATTATTATGAGGATGTGACTGCATCATGTAATGAAGGAGCGAGTGAAAATGGGTGAAGGTTCCCCCAAATACCAAAACATAGCCACCGTTAATCAAAAAGTCGCCTCTTAGAAAATCTCAAGAGGTGTTCTCAAGAAGAAAATTATTTTGACCACACCGGAATATCTAGTAGAACAATGGGAACTAAAAACCTTGAAACAACTCAGGAGCAGTCAAGTCAGATATTCATATGTTTCTATTCATCCATCAACTCCATTCAATTGAACCCTTACCTGAATAATTTATTCAAAGTCCTTTTTAAACCCTGGTTATACACATCTCCTGGACACTGGTCCAAGCATGGTTCAGACATGTACCCAAAATGGAGCAACTCCCTCTTTCCCCAGTATTACTGCTATATCTCATAAATCATAGAGATAAAGAGATAGACAGCACATAAATAGATCCTTTAGTACAACTCATCCATGTTGAATAGATATCCGAAATTAATCTAGCTACAGGCCCTGACAACATTCTGGCCATAGTCCTGAAGACTTGTGCTCCAGAACTTGCCGCTCCCTGAGCCAAGCTGTTCCAGTACGGTTACAACACTGGTATCTATCCAGCAACGTGGAAAATTGCCCAAGTATTTCCTTACACAAAAAGCAGGATAAATCCAAAGTGGCCAATTACCACCCCATCAGTCTCCCCTCGATCATCAGTTAAATGATGGAAGATGTCATCAACAGCGCTATCAAGCAGTACCTGCTCAGAAATAACCTGCTCAGTGACGCCCAGTTTGGGTTCCGCCACAGCCATTCAGCTCCTGACCTCATTACAACCTTGGTCTAAGCATGGACAAAAGAGCTGAATTCCAGAGGTGAGGTGAGAGCGACAGCACTTGATATTTAGGCTGCATTCGACTGAGTTTGACATTAAGAAGCCCTGGAAAATTTGGAACCAATGGATATCAAAGACAAGCTCTCTGATGGTTAGAGTTATATCTGACACTGACGAAGATGGTCGTGGTTGTTGGAGGTCAATCATCTCAGGTCCAGGACATCTCTGCAGGAGTTCCTCAAGGTAGTGTCCTAGGCCCAACCATCTTCAGCAGCTTCATCAAGGATCTTGCCTCCATCATAATGTCAAAAGTGGGAATGTTTGCTGATGTTTGCACAATGTTCAGCACCATTTGTGACTCCTCAGAAACTGAAGCAGCCCATGCTCACATACAACAAGATCTGGACAATATCCAGGCTTGGGCTGAAAAATGGCAAGTGACATTCGCACCACACAAATGCCAGGTTATGACCATCACCAATAAGATTCAATCTAACCACCGTCCACTGACATTCCATAGTGTTACCATCACTGAATCCCCCACTATCAACATCCTGGGGGTTACTATTGACCAGTAAATCATTTGGACTCACCACATTAACACAGCGGTTAGAGCAGGCCAGAAGCTAGGAATACTGCAGCAAGTAACTCACTGAATGACTCCTCAAAGCCTGTCCACCATCTACAAGGCACAACTCAGGACTGCGATGGAACACTCCCCACTTGCCTGGATGAGTACAGCCTCAATAACACTCAGGAAGCTCGACACCATCCAGGACCAAGCAGTCCGCTTGATTGACGCTACATCCACAAGCATCCACGCCCTCCACCACCGACACTCAGTAGCAGCAGTGTGTACTATCTACAAGATGCACTGCAGAAATTCACCAAAGATCCTCAGACAGCACCTTCCAAACTCACGACCACTTCCACCTAGAAGCACAAGAGCAACAGACACATGGGAAAGCCAGCTTCCAAGCTCCCCACCAAGTCACTCGCCATCCTGACTTGGAAATATATCCCCATTCCTTCACTGTCAAGTTCCAGGAATTCCCTCCCTAATGGCATTGTGGGTCAACCTGCAGAAGGAGGACTGCTTCAGTTCAAGGAGGCAGTTTACTACCACCTTCTCAAGGGCAACTAGTGGTGGGCAATAAATGCTGGCCAACCAGAGATGCCCACATCCCACAAATGAATAGAAAAATATTTGCCAGCATTTTGCCCATATCCCGCTAAACCCTCACTATTCACATACCCATCCAGATGCCTTTTCACCGTTGTAATTGTACCAGCCTCCATCACTTCCCCTGGCAGCCCATTCCATACGTACACCACAGTCTGCGTGAAAGACTTCACATTATGCCCCTTTTATATCTTGTTGCTCTCAACGGAAACCTATGACCTCTAGATTAGGACTCCCCTCTGCTAGAGACAAGATCTTGGCTATTTATCCTATCCATGCCCCTCATGATTTTTTACACCTCTATAAGGTTGCCCCCTCAGCCTCCGATGCTCCAGGGAAAATAGGCCCAGCCTATTCAGCCTTTCCCTGTGGCTCAAACCCTCCAAACCTGACAACATCCTTGTAAATCTTTTCTGCACTTTTTCAAGTTTAACAACACTGTCCCTATAGCAGGGAGACCAGAATTATGTGCTGTATTTGAAATGCGGCCTTACTAATGTCATGCACAGCCACAACATGACCTCACAACTCCTATACTCAATGCACTCACCACTTAAGGCAATTATACCTTCTTCACTACCTTGTCTACCAGTGACTCTACCTTCAAGGAATTTTGAACGTGTACCCCAAGAGGTTTTTGTTCAGTAACACTCTCCAGGGCCCTACCATTAAGTGTATAAACCCTCTCCATGTGTGCCTTACTGCCACTCACAGCCCACTTGCCCATCAGATAAAGGTCCCACTGTACTATGAGAGAATGGTCATCACTGCCCATTACACCATCAATTTTAGTGTCATTTTGAACTGTACATTTATTCCCCCAATCTCACCTACCCTGTGTCAATTTGAATATGCCTCTGGTAAGAATTAAAAGGCTGGTGTTTGTAATTTTTCACTTAGCTCCACCATGGAATTGGGAAAAGAACTTACAGCGCTGCTGAGTCATAAAAAGGCTAAATGGCTTTTCTGCTCTGCTGTAATTTCGTGATCCAAAGTGCGAAAATTTCTCCGAAGGGACTTAACCAACATTGGTGCCTCAACAAGCACCAACAGAGCTAGCAGACCAACTGGTGGTTTGCACAAATACAGTATTATTGTGCAAGTGTTTCTCAAATGTATGGTCCACATTATCAGTCACTGATAGTTTAGGAGCAATGTGATGAGCTTCTCTGTGCTGTGCTGCAATATATTTCTGTCACGTGTTAAAGTGTTCTGAATGATTATAGAAACGTTATGCAATCAGTTTGGTTTTCTTGAGGGTGGGGTCTAGTTGGAAGTGACAAAGAAAACCCAGAACATTTTTTAAGCCTGCTTTTCTTAGTCTTAGGTTGAATGACAATCACCTTGATGTCATGGCAGAACTGAAGTGTCCAACGAGGCAGGTGAACATACATTGGGGGTGGGCGGAGAATGTGAAGTTCAGTGAACAAGCAGAAATAGTAAAGAAATCCCCATTAACACATGCACATAATTAAATCTTTGAGAATTGAAGGGGAAATTTGAATATTTGTTTTTCTCTTGCATTCAACAAGAAATACTATGAATTGAGAAACATTCTATGTTACTCTATGCTTCTATTTTAAGATGATAATTTTTTTTGTAACTTTTTGCACTCAATTGCTTGTAAGTACAAGGAATTGGAATGTTTTCCCAGTTTTCCATGCCAATGTCAGCATTAATTACTTCTAAATCACAAGCAGAGGAAAGCACCCCTTTTTACTGCAATTTTGCATTTTAGCCCCAGAAGAAAAGTGTGAAATTGTCATTTGTCATATTAATCTTGTCTTTTCTAGCATCTTTAACACATCCAAAGAAGTTACAACATGGGTACAAGGCTACAGGCACAAACAGTATGATAAGCAATGAAACATGACAATGATTTAACATTTTAACCTCTTGTTAAATTCCTTTGAATATTCTTTTAAACTGTTGCACACACTCACTACAAAACAAAACTCTCTCTCTGCCTCATATTCCCGTCACGTTTTTTAACAAGATCCAATGACTTCATCTACCCCAGTGACCTGACTTCAAAGTCCTTATCATTTTTCAGTCCCTTGTCCAGTTGAGAAGTTGAACTGAAGAACTGCCTGAGCTCTCACCAAGATGTAAAAGTTCCCACTACACAGTAAAAAGAAAGGTAAGGTCTTATGGCCAATGCTAGCGCCTTGCACAACATCTGATTGTTCGGCCATTTCTCCCCTGGCTGGTTTTGGAAGCTAGCTGCACACAAATTGGTTGTACATACACTTATCCTCAGAAGTGACTACAATTTCGAAAGCGCTTCCTTGCCTGCAAAGTGTTTTGAGGCACATTGATGTTACAAAAAACACAACGTAAATACAAATTCTTTCCTTTCTTTCTTATCTTCCTTCTTCCTTTCTTTCTTTCTTTCATCTTAGTCACCTTGGGTTGGTTGTTCCTGCCTGCACTATATGCTTGTACAGTTTGGTCATATTTGTATGGTTTCAATTTGGAAGCTTGCAATCTCTAAATTGTCTATCATGTTTCTTACATATTCTTCTAACCTTCATTAGCTATAAAATGCTTTGGGGTTTCTAGCAGTCACAAAAGGTACTGTGTTAATACAAGTCACTTGGTAGTTCAAAACTCGCGGATTGTTGAATATCAGCAAACGTCGACTTTTTGCATTCATCAGAACAGAAGCAAGAATGCTAACTTTTAAACAAGGGGACTGATTGTTCAAATTGACACCGATTGACCTAGACATTGCTACAGACAAAACATCAGGGACATATAGACTCCCCCAACTTCCCAGCTAGTTGAAAGCAAAATATGAGCCTTGAACAAAAAGAGAGTTGCTGGAAAAGCTCAGCAGGTCTGGCAGCATCTGTGGAGGAGAAACCAGGGTTAACGTTTCAGGTCCAGTGACCCTTCCAGACTCAAAACGTTAACTCTGTATTCTCCTCTGCAGATGCTGCCAGACTTGCCAAGCTTTTCCAAGCTTTGTTTTTGTTCCTGATTTACAGCATCCGCAGCTCTTTTGGTTTTTATAAACCTTGAACATTTCCATGGTATCAGACCTTGTACCTTTGAACTTGTAACTCACTGTCCTTCTCCTACTGTTTATGCTGGAGCCATATTTGTGAATCACCTTTTCTACTATCATAACAGCTTGCTATCCCTCTCCAAATTCATCACACAGATAACTCCAAGCAAGGTACAAAGATCCACAGAGATAATGGGAACTGCAGATGCTGGAGATTCCAAGATAATAAAATGTGAGGCTGGATGAACACAGCAGGCCAAGCAGCATCTCAGGAGCACAAAAGCTGACGTTTCGGGCCTAGACCCTTCATCAGAGAGGGGGATGGGGGGAGGGAACTGGAATAAATAGGGAGAGAGGGGGAGGCGGACCGAAGATGGAGAGTAAAGAAGATAGGTGGAGAGGGTGTAGGTGGGGAGGTAGGGAGGGGATAGGTCAGTCCAGGGAAGACGGACAGGTCAAGGAGGTGGGATGAGGTTAGTAGGTAGCTGGGGGTGCGGCTTGGGGTGGGAGGAAGGGATGGGTGAGAGGAAGAACCGGTTAGGGAGGCAGAGACAGTCCAAGATAATAAAATGTGAGGCTGGATGAACACAGCAGGCCAAGCAGCATCTCAGGAGCACAAAAGCTGACGTTTCGGGCCTCTCCAGCACATCCCTCACCTTCCTGGACCTCTCAGTCTCCATCTCAGGCAACCAGCTTGTAACTGATGTCCATTTCAAGCCCACCGACTCCCACAGCTACCTAGAATACACCTCCTCCCACCCACCCTCCTGCAAAAATTCCATCCCCTATTCCCAATTCCTCCGCCTCCGCCGCATCTGCTCCCACGATAAGACATTCCACTCCCGCACATCCCAGATGTCCAAGTTCTTTAAGGACCGCAACTTTCCCCCCACGGTGATTGAGAACGCCCTTGACCGCGTCTCCCGCATCTCCCGCGACACATCCCTCACACTCCGCCCCCGCCACAACCGCCCCAAGAGGATCCCCCTCGTTCTCACACACCACCCTACCAACCTCCGGATACAACGCATTATCCTCCGACACTTCCGCCATTTACAATCCGACCCCACCACCCAAGACATTTTTCCATCCCCTCTCCTGTCTGCTTTCCGGAGAGACCACTCTCTCCGTGACTCCCTTGTTCGCTCCACACTGCCCTCCAACCCCACCACACCCGGCACCTTCCCCTGCAACCGCAGGAAATGCTACACTTGTCCCCACACCTCCTCCCTCACCCCCATCCCAGGCCCCAAGATGACATTCCACATTAAGCAGAGGTTCACCTGCACATCTGCCAATGTGGTATACTGCATCCACTGTACCCGGTGCGGCTTCCTCTACATTGGGGAAACCAAGCGGAGGCTTGGGGACCGCTTTGCAGAACACCTCCGCTCAGTTCGCAACAAACAACTGCACCTCCCAGTCGCAAACCATTTCCACTCCCCCTCCCATTCTCTTGATGACATGTCCATCATGGGCCTCCTGCACTGCCACAATGATGCCACCCGAAGATTGCAGGAACAGCAACTCATATTCCGCCTGGGAACCCTGCAGCCATATGGTATCAATGTGGACTTCACCAGTTTCAAAATCTCCCCTTCCCCCACTGCATCCCCAAACCAGCCCAGTTCATCCCCTCCCCCCACTGCACCACACAACCAGCCCAGCTCTTCCCCCCCACCCACTGCATCCCAAAACCAGTCCAACCTGTCTCTGCCTCCCTAACCGGTTCTTCCTCTCACCCATCCCTTCCTCCCACCCCAAGCCGCACCCCCAGCTACCTACTAACCTCATCCCACCTCCTTGACCTGTCCGTCTTCCCTGGACTGACCTATCCCCTCCCTACCTCCCCACCTACACCCTCTCCACCTATCTTCTTTACTCTCCATCTTCGGTCCGCCTCCCCCTCTCTCCCTATTTATTCCAGTTCCCTCCCCCCATCCCCCTCTCTGATGAAGGGTCTAGGCCCGAAACGTCAGCTTTTGTGCTCCTGAGATGCTGCTTGGCCTGCTGTGTTCATCCAGCCTCACATTTTATTATCTACAAAGATCCACATATGTCCAGTCCTTCCTTACTGCTTAGAGACAAAAAACAGTGAATCAATTGCATGACTGCTTCTGACAGCTGAAGGTCTGGTTCATTTTATTGTAGACCAGAACTGGATACATTAGTGGAATAGTTCTCTCTTACATTAGAGACTTTTATTACGCCATTACTTTCTTATGTTAGAGACTTTTGTTACATTAGTACTCTCTTACATTAGAGACTAATTACATTGTTACTCTCTCACATTAGAGACTTTTATTACACTCTCAAAGAGTGCTGAGCCTGTTGAATTCATTACTACAGGAAGTATTTGATACCGAAACACTGAATGTATTCAAGAGGTGACTAGATATAGCACTTGGGGTGAATGGGATCAAAGGTTATGGGGAGAAAGCAGGATTAGGCGGTTGAGATGGACGATCAGCCATGATCGTGAAGAATGGCATTGTAGGCTTGAAGGGCCGAATGGCCTCATCCAGCTCCAATCTTCTATGTTTCAACGTTTCTTGTTTTTATCTTTGTTCTGTGTAAGTGAATGACGTTGGCCCTGCAACATTTGTTGCAGCCTCTATTGAGATGGTAGTGATAGACTGCTTCCTTAAAGGACTCCAGTCCCTGTGAAGAAAATACAGTTAGGAAGGGGATTTCAGGATTTTGTAGAAATCTTGGGAGATTGTTCGTATGTGACAACTTGGTGGTAATGGAACAAAATTATAAAGTGCTGTAGAAAAGAATAATACGTCTTATTTATTCTTGAGACTTTTATGTTCCACCTAACAAATATCCTGATCCTCAAGCCTGCTTTGATGTACATTCCTGTGTTAGTTGTGCCTCTAATCTATGTAGGTTTGCTTTCAAACCTTCTCTAAAAGAATCTTACTCACTGAAGCACACTGAGGGACAGTCCCATTCATAAACCATGAATGGGACTGTTCAGATGTGGTTGGCTTTGAGAGGTGCTAGGAGAAACTATGAAGCTTGTTACTCAGTTCCCTTCTTTGAGCCATATCCTCTGTACAGGCCCCACCGACTGGGCAAGTGGTGCACAACAAGAGCAGATAAGAATGTGTTTGCCTCTGCCTTGATTGTGCTGTTTAAAAGGCAACTTCACCTCAGAACTGGAACTGAAATCAAGGTTAGAAAATAAAAACAGGAATGCCTGTATTCCATGAATGAATAAAAGGAAGACCTCAGATCAAAAAGACCAATTGGCCAATTTTTGTTCATATGTCCAGATCCAACTTAAAAGTCCTCACCCATTCCAATTTCCAGTTGTTCTTAAGTGGTTCTAGACCTCAGTACTCTCAATGAATTTACTCCAGAAGTTGATTTTAATTTATGTAGAGAGCAATTCCATGGTCTCAGACCTTGTACCTTTGAACTTGTAACTCATTGTCCTTCTCTTATTGTTTATGCTGGAGCCATATTTGGGAATCACCTTTTCTACGATCATTTTTCTTTCACTAAGTGTGTTGGCTCACATTTTGTTTTCTGCTTGTAGAGAACGCATTGCTCAATTTTTAGGCTAACTCCTCTCCTGTCGTTGGTACGATGTTTGGCACTAAGATCTGACAGCCTTTACTTTCATGTAAGAGAGCCAAACTATGGGAACTATGTCAGAGGGTACATTCCCTCCAAATTCCTTTCCAAATATTGAGCTCAGTCTATTGTGAATGGGAGTGGTCAGGGATAATAATTCCTCCAAGCAGTATGCTGTTATCCCTCCTGCCTCTCAATGCACACTTTTTCACTCATGGGACATGAACTTCGCTGGCTGGTCAGAATTTATTGTCCATCCCTAACTGCCCTTGAGCTGAGTGTCTTGCTGGGCCATTTCAGAGGGCACTTGAGGATCATCTACATTGTTGTGGATCAAGAGTCACATGTAGGCCAGACCAGGTGAGGTTGGCAGATTTTGTTCCCTGTAGAACATTAGTGAACTAGATTTGTTTTAACCCCTCAACAATGGTTCCACAGTCATCATTAGATTTTGAATTCCAGATTATTTTTAACCAAATTCAAATTCCATGGAAGGATTCAAGCCCCTGGGATATTAGCTGAGTTTCTGGTTTAATAGTCTAACACTTACATTACTATTGTCAGCCTGTATGTGAATCAGTGAGTGGATTGGCAGAATGGTTGAGAACCAAGGTGTTATTGCCTTCCCAACTTAATCCAGTCAACACAACTTACATTGATATAGAACCTTTAAAAGAGTGAAAAGATCCACATCCAAAGACACCCACATGAGCGTGTTACCAAACAAACTTTGCCACATAGTCACAGAGGACTACAGAACAGAAAAAGACGATTCGACCCATTGAGTCTGTGCCGGTCAAAAGCAGCCACCTAAATATTCTCATCCCATTTTCCAGCCTGTAACGTAGCTATATCAGAAATATTTAGCCAGTGGAGAGAAAATATTCATTAGGGAGGATATTAATTGTCCCGTGGGAGTGAGCTCTAAAGGCTTGAGATGAAATCGGAATGGACACTGTCAAATGATTGAAAAATTGAGAATATCCAAAGCTTTTGATGGCACTGAAGATGATTATGCGTAGAAAATCTGGTGGAGCATATAATGATGGTTCATATGACCTAGGCAAGTTCTTTTTTTCTGATGATGAAGAGGAGGAGGATCTTTATTGTGGATTTCAATATGTGACAGCATATGCCCTGCCTCCAATGGGTACAGGTATTTTTTTGAAATATTGAAAGGAGTGCTGAGTGAAATTGTACAAGTTTGGATGTATGGCTTTTGTTTCAAATTTGGTATGTAATGAATTTATCGCACAGTCAATGTTTGTCTTAAGGGATATTGTAATTTATTGATGAAAAGCAATATTATATTAAAATTTGGCTCCATTTGCTCTCTTTATGGGGTCAAGTTGAGAGGAGCAACCTATGACGAGACTGTGGCAATTGTAAAGTGAACAGGAGAGGGTGGACTTCAACTCCTTCAAACTGTTACTCATATAAAGGCTGACCATCTCACTCCCAACTAAAATCTTAGCCTTAGAAACTTAACTTTTACAAAAGTATGTACACAGTACACATTTTATAATCTGGCACATATGGGACCAGGAGTGTGCCATTTTTGTTTTTAATCATTCACGGATGAGGCTATCACAGGCCAGGCAGCATTTATTGCCCATCCCTAATTACCCAGAGGGCAGTTGAGAGTCAACCACATTGCTGTGGGTCTGGAGTCACATGTTGGCCAGACCAGGTAAGGATGGCAGTTTCCTTCTCTAAAGGATATTGGTGAACTAGATGGGATTTCCAACAATCAACAATGATCATCATTTAGACTCTTAATTCCATTTTTAAAAATTTTAATTCAAATTTCACCATCTGCCAGGGTGGGATTTGAACTAGGTCCCCCAGAGTATTATCTGGGGTCTCTGGAATAACGGCCCAGCGCTAATATTGCCAGGACATCAGTTTCCCGATGATCAAAAATCCCAGATAATCAATTGATCCATATAATTCACACACTAAGTAATAGAAACATAACACAGGGGTATACACAACATGATCATACTTTGTTTACAGCATAAATCATTTGAATACTACTGCAACTTTGCCTTAAATAAAACTTATCACCAGAGAGCTTTCTCACTCAGACCCTCAACTGACTGCTCGATGTTGCTGTAAGTTGCAGAATTTAAGGAGAAATTGACTCCAAATTGAATCAACTGTTGATATTCCATGTGGCCAGTTGATTGAACAGCAAGTATAATTACATTGAGATAAATAAATTAAGAAGGTATACTACAGTGGTCGGGCAGAACAATACAAAAAAATTTTGCGGTATTTTGAAGTATATAATTCTTGCAGTTTATTGAGTGTGCTGGTTCACAAGCTGCCTGTTTAAACAAAGTTTGCCAGATCATATCTTACTTTCGCACCTACCAGTAGAGTTGGACTTTTCCTATTTTCATGGGTTTGTCCCTGGCTGCACGTATGAAAAACACTTGCTAGGAGTCAAAAGTAGTAATATCTCTTTAAGGCTGGTAGAAAAATAAACATTTAACCAGCAGTCTGTTTGCTTGTAATTTCCACCTGCTATCTTACTTTCTAACACTGTCTGTCTCCTGGTAATGAACACAGTTTAAAGCGACGCATGAAAGCATGCAATTGCTGTTCCCCATCCTGTTTTTGTAGCATCGCTAAGTCAAAGTGCATAGAGAGCCCGGTGCTGGCATATGATAGGCTGAATAGTTCCTTCTATAATGTGATAATTCTGTGACCTGTACCTAGTACTGAGAGAATGCTGTATTGTCAGAGAAGCTATTTTTCAATTGGCCATAAAAGATCCCCCAGCACTATTTGAAAATGAGAAGGTGACTTCTCTGTATTAACTCATGCCAATAAGGGAAGAAAAATGAACATTATCTCCGGCAAGTATTGTACTACTGCTTGTGGGAACTTGCTGTGCGAAAATTGGGCAGCTGGGTTTCTCATATTGCCATTGTGACTACACTTCAAAAGTGCCTCACAGATTGTCAAGTGCTTTGGAACTTCCCAAGGCTGTACTTTTATGAATGCAAACGGTCTTTTCTGTCCTTACCATCGTTAATCAATGCAATGGTTAAAAATAATGATTAGAGAGGCATTTCCAATTATTCAGTGTATGAATGTAATTATATTGGGATGTGAAATTTAAACCAAACAAACGTGGGACATTCCTGTTTTAATTGGTGCTGTGACATTGAGGAACCAGAATTGATCTCAGTATCTTCCAGCTGGCAGAGGGAGAAGTCAAACTGGTTTCCACAACTCAACCCCCGGTTGTATCACCATCTAGTGGCAGCAGTTGAAAATCACACTCCTGAGTGATAGGAAGAGTCAGGACTGGGTTGACCTTTGAGGGTTGCAATGGATCATTTCCTTGCTGGTCCTCAATTTCAACCCTCACCCATGATAGCCAGCTACTCAGTAAGGTGCAGACCACTGACAGCACACAAGCAGCTCAGTTGAGCCATTAACTGACACTCCTTCTCGTTCTCTTCATCTCACCCTGACAACATATCCTTCCATTTTGTTTCCTCTTGCATGCGTATAGAGCATCGTTTTGAATACATTACAAGTAATTCACCTCAACCACTCTGATGGTTTTATGCTTTCTGAGCTCCTGTGAGGTACAATAGATAGAATAGATTAGATAGAATCCCTACAGTGTGGAAATAGGCACTTCGGCCCAACAAGTCCACACCGAACCTTGGACCATCCCCCTATAACCCACCTAATCTACACATCCCTGAACACTACGGGCAATTTCCCATGGCCAATCCACTAACCTGCACATCTTTGGGCTGTGGGAGAAAACCGGAGCACCTGGAGGAAGCCCACACAGACACGGGGAGAATGTGCAAACTCCACACAGACAGTCGTCTGAGGGTGGAATCGAACCGGGGTCCCTGGTGCTGTGAGGCTGTAGTGCTAACCACTGAGCCACCGTGCCACTAATCTTGTCCAATTTCTGTAAAATCAGCATCACACACTCCCAGAGCATGTGTAACGCATTCCTCAGGGCAGAGAAGGTGCTAAGGAAAATTACAAGTGAGAGAAGGGGCTAGAACCGGCAGAACACAGATTCCATTGAAATGCTAGTGGCATGTTCTCCAGGTTTCTTTCCCAGTGGGAGGACGGGAGTTTAATGAATACCTGTTGGGGCTTATGGAGGGAGCATACTTGAGTGAAAATGTGGCTTGGTACCTCACAAGGACTGTTGTAGAGAGGCTAAGCTAGCAAAATGGCTGGAATGAACTTTCAGGAGGCCAAGCCCATTCAATTATGGAAGTAGATCTGTCCTCAGGATGTGGCTTTGTGATCTGTGGTCTCATGATATGGAGTTGGCATTGCACAAACCTTGCTTGACCTGGCAGGGCAGACTGCTGGGAACGTCAAGCCAGAAAAGGTCTTTTCTCTAAACCAGCAGTGTGCCTTCAACACCACCCACCCACCCCACAACGCCCCACTCCCCCACCCCGCACTACTGAATGCCCAGAAATTTGCTGCTTTCCCAATTCCAACACCAACTGATCACGTGGGAGTTCTCAATGAATTGCCTGATTAGTTAGGGCATTGACTCAGTAACTGCAGTATGACATGTGTCCATTAACAACAGGATATGAGAAGATCTCAAAGGTGTGGGATGTATTTCCATCAACAAACAAAGTAGACTCTCATCTGATTGTGCCTGGGCTATGTTCAAACTCCAGTCTACAATCTGTCAACCCATGGTTTCCATACAATTGCACTTATCATTTAGAGCAGAAGGTTCGTGCAATCAAGGCCCACTCCAGAGATTGTGGGCACTAAATTTAGGCTAAAATTCTATATGAAATCCTGAAGCACCAATGCCCTGTCTGAGTGACTCACAAATTTTTACCTCTATTTCTTTATTTTTCCACTTAATACTAGGAAATATGATAATGTTAACTCTTAACCTTATTTCTTCGTTCTTCTACGTCCACCAAGAGCAGCAGCAGTGTTTAACTTTTACTTTGTTTCTCGTTAATACTTCTTTTTTACTTTGGGATGTTTGTACCCAAGACACCACTTTGTGTGGTGGCATTGTATACTTTTGATGGTATTCTTGTATTACTGTACTTGAGTACATGGCAGTAAAGCTTAAAATCAAATCAGAGACCCAATCTGCCATTTGTCCCAAGCATATCTGATTAGTAAATATTTTGCCCTCTCTTCCTCTGTTCCAGATTCCCTCCCCACTCAACTCTTTTTCCAATCGGGAGTCTGAATCATCATCCACTTGCTAAACATTTTGCCAGCCGATTTACTTGTTCTGCCTTTTTCCATGCTCCAAAAGCAGCCTGGGGTGGGAAATGTCAAGAGGCGGTCGTCCTTTGACTCTAAATGTAGGTCCAAAGTGTTGATAAGGACAGGATGAAGAATTTAGAGTATAAATCACTTGAATACTAATGCAACTTTGCCTTAAATTAAACTTTCTAGCAGGGAGCCTTCTCACTCAGACCCTCAACTAACTGCTCGGACGTTGACGTAAAATGCAATGTTTGGGGAGAAATTGAGAAATTGACTCAAAATTGAATCAACTGTTGATATTTCGTTTGGCCATTTGATTGAACAACAGGTATAGTAACATTGATATAAATAAATTAAGAAGCTAGAATACAGTGATTGAGTAGAACAACACAAAAGATTAAGGGGCTATTGTGGTAGGACAGCCATTGAGAAACTGGACACCAAGCTAGTGTTTTCAAATGGGAAACCATTTCTTCTTGTGGTGCTGCCTGTGGGTGGGGGAAGAGCATGAAGGACAGGAAGGAACTTGTTCTCATTTCTCATTGGCTTTTGCTAATGCCTATGTGTTGAATAATTGAGCAATGGGAGTCATTATTAACCTGGCTGAGGGGTTTCCAATTCTTTTTTTCTCAGTTGTAAGTGTTCCTAGAAATGGAAGAATTTTTTTTGTGTCATCAGCAAACCTACTAGCTTGGATTGGCGTAATCCATTTTTGGTATGAGGAGGCGTAATCATGTATAAAACATCATCTCCTGTCAACACTTTGCTGTCGAAAAATCACCAAAGCAGGCTTGACTTCAATAGGAGCAGACAAAAAGCAATAAGGGTAGGTGAAACAGCGTGTTGTCTTTGACAGTATCTAGTGTCCATGTTTGTGTTAAATATATCTCAATTTATTCTCAGTGTTTTTCCATTTTAATTATGCGCTATTGCCTTTTTGCCTGTTTGTCTTCACAGACTTTTATTTATATTAGTTTTTGATGCAATTGCAAAATAAGAAAAAATTAATTGCCTTAAAATTGCACTTTGTTTGATCGACATGAACAAGATTTCCAAATGCAATAAGATAGGTTCTTCCGAAGTAGATCCCTATTCGATGCATGGGTAAAATTATTGATTGTTTTGGCAGTTCTATAATTAAGGCAAATGACAGATCAATGACAGTTTCCAAATGGTCTCTTAAATCATTATCTTGTATATTTACATGTACCACAGACTGAATCAATCACTTGGAAAATTTCTGCAATTTTTTTATTTGTTATTTGCTCAGAAAATTTAAACTGTTGATAAACTCTGGGATAGAGGTCTCATGGTGTAGAGTGGCAGGGGCACTGTACTCTGAGATGTTCTGGGTTCAAGTCCTGTTCTAGGGTTTGATGGCAATGGAAAACATGTTCTCAATGTGACCAAACAGGTTGATTGTATCCTTTCAACCGGCCTATGCCAACCAGTAAGATTGGGAGAGACTGCCTGATCAAAAGTGGCACTCTGTAAGCTACAGCTTCTGACAGGGGTCCACAGTTCATTCGAGGAGAAACAAGCCCTTAAGAGCAGATATAAGCATCTGCTACAACTGCCTCACCACCTTTAGACCTGAAGAAGTCCAAAGCTCTAGTCATCTCCACTGCTGATTGACTGAGAGTAGAATAAGAGTTAGACAAGTTGATTGTTGAACTTAATCCTTATGCATTAGACAGTCTGGCAGGCAATCTCTGATCTCCATAGGGGAAGTTAAATCTGTGTACACAGATACAATTGATCAAAATGAGATGCCTGCCCTTAGCAGAAACCACTGTTAGCAATCAGAGCACAAAGACCATTGAAGACATTTGTTACCATTTTCCTGTATCTGTTGTTTTAGCCGAGACTCAGTGAGTAGCTAAGTTTGTTAAAATAGGCACTGGGAACAGTTATCCTAAGGAGTTCAAGTCACCCTTCAATATAACCAGCAGCCTTAGTTAGGCTTCAATTCTCAAATAACTCATTTCGAAGAAACTAATTGAAAAGTTTGAGAAGTTTAAGTAATGAGTTCATGGGTTCTTAATAAGGAGTCTGTCTTGTTTAGTTCTCCCAGACATTTGCATTTATTTTAAATATGAAACTATTATTTTCCTTTTGCCAGATACAACTGTTTCTTGTTTTGTGTTTTTGTTTATCTCCTATTCATTCACACTTCAAAACTCTCTCATCTTCACTCTACTTCATTACCTTTCTCTTTTTCTCCATTCCTGCTCCCCTCCTTTGATTAGCTGTGGTCTTTCTGGAAGTTTGATTGCTCTTCTGAGTTAATTGCTTTCGTAGTCTACCTTTGATAGCTTTTCCCTTGTTGCTTTTGATTGAATCCATTTCTTAAAACAAAAGTTTTTAAATGATTTTGCTCCAAACAATTTATTCACACTGCCATCAAGGTATGGTCTGAGTGAGTGGATCAGAGTTATGTTGTGGCTGTACTCCTGCCCCAGACTTAGAATGCTCCATGATCAAGCTCACTCTAGGGTCTTGAGCTCAAAGACCTTGGGTGATTCTTCAGCAGCAGCAGACTGGGAAATAGCTGGAGGTTCACTGCTGAGAAGTTGCAGTGATTAGTGGCTACAAAAGATTTCATTCAGCACCGCTCAAAACACCTTAGGGAGATTCTCCCAAGACCCGGGGCCAATCCCTTAGTCAAAAATAAAATGCTGATGTTGTCATTTGTTGACTGTGTGTGCAATATTGAAGTGTGCAGATTGCCCAGACAGTGAGATGGCAACAGTAACTATTCTTTGAAAACACGTCATTACATGTAAATGCAAGGAACAAGGACAGAAATTGTTGATAAATCTCAGCATCTGTGGAAAGAAAGCGGAGTTAATGTTTCAGGTTCGGTGGCTCTTCACCCATAGTTGTTGCCAGATCTGCTGAGATGTGCCTGCAATTTCTCTTCTTGTTTCCGATCTCTGCATCTGCAGATCTTTGTTTTATTATAATGCAAGTGCAAGTTCTTTATTTCTCTATCACCCTCTCCATGCTTAATGCTGTGCTTTGTCTGGACTCTATAGAGTTTAAGAAAATTTTTTTTGAAGAAGTGGACGCCAGTTAAAAATAGGGATATTTTAGGAATAAATAGAGATATATTAATACTTCAAAATGCAGCAGATGTGGAACTTTTAAATAGTTTTATGGAAAAGATAGATAGATTCTTGAATGCTTAGGGGATGAAAGATTAAATCGGGGATGCACAGGAATGTAGAGCTGAGGTTAAAATCGGATCAGCCACGATATTATTGAATGGCAAAGACGGCACGAAGGGTCAAGTGGCCTACACTTGTTACCTTATCTATTGCACCTATGATCATAGATATATCATGAGATCCACTTTGGATTCATAAAATCTATTCATGCAAAGCAGGCCAGCTGTATGCAACTTGAGTGCAAAGTTTTGGTTTCACAATTTGTGATCTTTTTTCGACAAAAAGAATCAATGTTGGGGGAGGCAAGGTCCATTTCACTTTGGCTTTAGTTGCAAAAGCCAAATTGTGAAGAATTGGCAGCAAGGTTGGCATTTTGCCGAATATTCTCCTAAGTGTGGCATGGTGACCCAGCAGTTAGCTGTTGACCATGCTAATTGCACTGAAGAGTCCAGGGATGTCCTGGCTAGGTAAAATGCAGGGTCTCAGGGATGCTCTTTGGAGGCGTGGTATGGACTTGATGGACTGAATGTCCTGCTTCTCCACTAGTGGTTCTATTATTTTCATTGATTAGAAACAGAGAAGAACAAATGAGCTCCGCCCAGAGAATTGCGCCACTATTGTCATGCGGGAGAAATACAGCACTCAATTTGCACAGCAAAATCCCACAAACAGCAATATTTGATTTATTTATCGTCACAAAATACAATGAAAAGCGTTATGGAGTGTTGCCACTCTCCAGTGCCATCTTAAAACTCAGAAATCAGCGTCCTCTTGTTCATCTTCAAAACAGCACCATGGCATCTCTTACTTGTCTCAGTTTAATTCCTGAGTTGAAAGACAGCACCTCTGACAGGGCAGCACTCCCTGACTCCTGCAATGGAGCTGATGTAGTCATCGACAAGACATTACCCTTTGTGTGGTGACCTAGAAAGCAAGGTCGGTGTTTTAGGATAAACTGTGGCAGATTTAAAACAGAAATGAGGAGGAATTAGTTCTCTCAAAGGATCGTGAATCTGTGGACTTCCCTACCCCTCTGAGCAATGGACACTCAGGGCAATGAATTAAGGCAAGGTGGAGATAGACAGATACTATGAGGAGTGGGCAGGAATATGGTGTTGAGGCCAAGATGAGATCAAGCATTGAATGGCAGAGCAGGATCAAGGTGCAGAATGGTCTCCTCTTGCTCCTAAGCTCTTATGTTACATCTTCTCTAACCTTCAACCCATGACCATCTGATTTGGATGTAAGGGATTCTTGACTTAGACCAACTGACTACACTTAAAAACTGGAGACTGAAATCCCAGCAATTTGGTGACGGGATATTGGCTGATGGAAAGCTCATTAGTATCTGATGGGTAGGATAAAAAAAAACTGATAGTGTAGAGGTAGAGACTCTGACGGATTAGTTCCTGAATGTGGAGCGAGGCAGGAGGATGCTGGTACCTTGGTTTCTCTTGGTTAGATGTTATTGGTTACTGTGGATGGAAGAACTCAAAGCTTGTCAAGTTCGTTAAATTGTAATTGTTTCCAGATGGGTCTATGCCAACAATTGAGTGGAGACTGGAGTGGTGTCTTTTTTGAGTGTAGGGGATCCCTAATTTACGAACAACCGATTTACCAATTCTTGTACATGCAAAAGTGGCCTCCTACAGGGGAGTAATTTTAATGATCTGACATATGAACAGTCCCTGTATTTACAAAGGCTCCTATCTATTGACCTACTTCATATTCTAACTTGCATACAGATCTAATTGTGAAAAGACTAAGAATAGAATCCATTTGGATTGCTTGTAATTGTATGTGATATCTCATATGGATAGCTAGCTCAGTCTTGTTGCAGCTATGGCTCAACAGCTTCTTCCTGACATCTCAGGGTTGCAGGTTCAACTCCCACTTCTGTGTTAAAAAATGAAGGCCAGGTAAGAAATGAAGGAATGAACTCCTGTTCATTAATGACAGTGTGCTGCAATGTCAAAGGTGCTGTCTTTCAGATAAGATGTTAAAACAATGCTCCGCAGCTTGGGTGCATGTTAAAGATCCCCTGGTGCTATTCCAAGGAAGAGCAGGGGAGGTGATCTAGCCAGTATCTCCCCTTTAATGAAGACCACAGAAAAGATAATTAAAGCCGTCTATGGGATCTCACCATGCGCAAATTGCTGGCTGGTTTTCAGTACAGCAGTGACTTCACTTTGGAAACATTTCATTGGCTGTGAAGAGCTTTGAGATGTTGTTGTTGCAAAGCGCTTTATAAATGCAAGTCTTCCTATCCTTGTGGTGACTGACTGGAGATTTGCTCCTGGCTGTATTCTGGCTGTTTTGGACATTGTGCTCTATTTAATCCGGTACAGTCCTGGATGCACTAGCACAGTATTGCATTGATCTGCAGCACCATTCTCATGTGCAGTGTTGCACCACTCCAGTGCGGCACATATCATTTTGAGGATGGTTGGAAATTTGCATAAATTGCATCATCCTTCGAAAATAAAATTAAAACACCAGAGTCCTGAGCACGAGCAGAACCTCACTGCTAGGTTTCTATGTAAAATGCAAAAATCTACATAAGTCATTTGTGAGTTTCTCCTCCACCCTCTCATTTCCCCTCAGCAAGAGCCTCAGTTTTCTCTCGATATTTAAACCCTGGTTGAGAACCAGTCAGTTTTTGTCCAGTTACGTCTGAGTCATCTGGAGGCAAGGGAATAGCACTAAATGTGGAAGAATCATAAGGTCAAAGTTGGACGGGTGTGGCAATGGAAGATATGAATGACAGGGTGAGCAAGAGGTGGTGTTGAGGAGACAGAAACAGGAGTATTCAGACAGGCAAAGAGGCAGAGAGGGATACAAAAAGCCAACAATTGGAAGGGATCGGGGACAAGTGTGAGACTGAGGAGGATTTGGTTTTTGAATCAATTATTTATTATTGTCGAGGTGCTGGAAAGTACTGTTTCGCGCGATACCCAGACAAATCATATCTTATATCAGTATATCAGGGCAGTAGAACAAAATGCAGAATATAGCACAGAGGAAGATCAACTCTGTTCTGCAAGAGGTCCATTTCAATGTCTAATAACAACGGGGAAGAATCTGTTGGTACATGTTTTCAAACTTTTGTCCCTTCTGCCTGATGGAAGAGTGTGGAAGAGAGTATAAGCGGGGTGGGCGGGGTCTTTGATTGTGCTGGTTGCTTTCCCGAAGCAGCAGGAAGTGTAGGCGGAGTCAATGGATGGAAGGCTGGTTTGCATGATGGACTGGGCTGTGTTCACGGCTCTCTGTAATTTCTTGTGGTCTTGAGCAGAGCAGTGGCCAAACCAGGCTGTGACACATTCGGACAAGATGCTTTCTTGATAAAAATTTGTGAGAGTTATTGTGCGCATTCTGAATTTCCTTAGCCTTCTGAGGCAGTAGGTGTGCTCTCCTGAGTGTAGCTTCAACATGGATTGGCCAGGGCAGATTATGGGTAATATTTACTCCCAGAAACATGGCAACCTCCGCCTCAGCACCATTGATACAGACAGGAAAATAAACTGTGCGAGTGAGCAGAAGAAGTGACATAAAATCAGTGCCAATGGCGGAGACAAAGAAGCAAGTTTGACAGCAACTGTGAGAGGGGGAAAATAGGAAAAATAGACCACAAACCGAAGGAACGTAGCAAAGCAATTAAGGCAACGCAACGTAAGGCAAGACAGATACTGACAGAGGAAGGTGAACAGTGACAGGGCATCGGGATGGCGGTATGTGTAGGAAGAAAGGAAAAGAAACATAGTGAGTGAGAAAAACGGAGAATTTTTTTTATCAGGTAAACATGCGGCGATGAGGCAGTGGCCTAGTGGTATTATTGCTGGAATATTAACCCAGAGACCTGGGTTCGAATCCCATCATGGTAGATGGTGGAATTTGAATTCAATAAAATATCTGGAATTAAGAATCTCATGATGACTGTGAAATCCATTGTCAATTGTTGGGAAAAACCAACCAGGTTCACTAACGTCCTTTAGGGAAGGAAACTGCCATCCTTACCTGGTCTGGCCCACATCTGATGCCACACCCACAGCAATGTGGTTGACTTTGAACTGCCCTCTGGGCAATTAGGGATGGGCAATAAATGCTGACCTGGTCAGTGACGCCCTCATCCCGTGAATGGATAAAGGAAAAAAAGACAGCAGTACAGATGGAAATCTGGGATAAGCATTAGCATCCAAAGTTGGTCAGGGTAGCCAAAATAACGTGAATGTGCTGGCATTGTCAGGCTTTAAGTACCTGAGGCCTTCAAAGCCAACATGATAGATTACCCACAAAACATTCAACTAGATTGTAAACAGAGAAACAGAGGTTTTCTCTTTGACATTTAGAAAAGACTGAAAGCAATGAAGCATTTAAAAGTAAGAGAGATGTGAAGCAGAAGATTAATAAAATATAATCCATTGGAAAAGGGACAAGAAGCTGTCTTAAGTGATGGTTTTGTGTTTAAAACATTAGAATGATTAAGGATCTTATTGTCTTTATTTCTGCTTTAGATGTGGTTCCTCTCCCTTCACCTGCTTATCTCTATTGCCATGTTGGCCAGTTGCTCTGAGTTGGACAGATTTCCAGACAAACGTAAGTGTCTCAGATTCAGATTTTCAAGCTCTGTCTTACATATTGTTGGCTTTGCAGTGACCACCAGCATCAAAAGGAAAATACATTCCTCTTCAGACAGGACAACTTTAATGTAATTTGTTAAAACAAAATAACAGCAGCTCAAATTCATATGAATGCACAAATAAAAGAAGTAGGCCCAATGCTTTTTATACAAATCATTTCTATGAATGTTTGATGTCCCAGCACGAATCCCTGTGCTACACCAGTCATTACATTTTGCCAACCTGAAACAAATTCTTTTACACCTACTGTTTCCTTCCAGATAGCCAATCTTCTATCCTTTCTGAAGAAGGATCACTGGGCCTGAAACGTTTACTCTGATTTTTTTCCACAAATACGACCAGACCTGCTGAGATTTCCATTTTTGTTTCAGATTTCCAGCATCCGCAGTTGTTTTAGTTTTCAATCTTTTATCCATGCCATACACCAGGATCTTTTATTTTCCACAATAGCTTTTGATGTGGTACCTTATCAGATGCCTACTGGACATGAACAAACAGTAGACTAATCAGTTCCCCTTTACCCACAGCATGTATTACCTCCTCTAAGAACTCTAATAGTCTGGGCAAAAAAAATTCTACTTCATAAAACCATGTTGCCTCTGCATGATTATCTTGAACTACTCCAAGCACCCTACAATAATGTATTTAACAATAGCTTCTAACATTTCCCTATGATAGGTCTTAAACTAACTGGCCTATGATTCCACCAATTTACTCAGTACCCCTTCTCTGATGTTTGTGATTTTCCCCGAGTTGCTTCCTCCTTCCCATTTCCTGGTTTATCGCTGTATCTGGGATGTCATTTGTATACTCCACAGTGAAGACTGTTAGAAGATACCTACTTCATCTGTTGTCATTTTCTTACTTTATGTTATTAATTCCCCACGCATATTTTCTACAGGAACAACACTCATGTTGTCAACTCTTTCCTACTTTAAATATTGATAGGACCTCCTACTGTCTGGGTTTATTTTTCTGGCTGGTTTTCCCTTGTACTCAAATTTATCACATCTTATTAATTTTTTGGACACTTTGCTGTTTGTTATATTCTGCACGATCTTCTGACGTGGCACCTGACTTTGCATCATTATATGCTTTTTTTTTCTTTCAGTCTGATGTGATTTTTAAAATTTGTAGTTAACAGTGAATGGTGGGTCAGTCCCTTGGAATTTTTCTTTCTGTGTTTTCTGAAATATCCCCTTAAATATATGCCACTGCATCTCCAGTAATCTATCCCTTAAGCTGATCTGCTAATTCACTTCAGCCAGCTCTGTCTACATGCCCTCAATTAAATTTAAACAAAGTCATCTCATAGCATTGCTACAGTGTGGAAACAAGCCCTTCAGACCAACAAGCCCACACCGACCCTTGATACATCCCACCCAGACCTGTCCCCGAGAACCAACCAAAGCTACACATCCCTGAACACCATGGGCAATTTAAGCACGGCCAATCTGCATAGCCTGCACATCTTTGGACTGTGGGAGGAAACCCACGCAGACATGGGGAGAATGTGCAAACTCCATATACATCGTCACCCAAGGCTGGAATTGAACCCAGATCCCTGCCACCAAGGGGCAGCAGTGCTAACCACTGAGCCACCGTGCCACCCTCAAACATATTCTGGTCATTGTGACTTAGGGACACCTTCATGATTCATTAGTAATTAATCCTACCTTGCTGCATAGCACACATTCTCTATGGTTGTCCCCAAAACATGCTGCTCTTAAAAATTATCCTAAAAATATTGTCTGAACTCCTCATAAAGGCTGCCTTTGCCCAATTGACTTTTCTGATCTATATGCAGATTAATATTTCCAATGATTATCAATTTTCATTACTTCGTAATATGAGAACCATGGTATGGTTACCTATTGGGTGGCCTGTACAACACTCCCACAAATGTCTTCTTGACTTTATCCTGTTTGATTTCTACTCAAACTGTTTCTACATCTTGGCATCTCTCTTAATGAGATAAAACAATCATTAAATAACACCCCTGCCATTCCCAAACATCCTGTACAATTCAATCCACTCTCACTGCAGCCAAATCTTTGAAACAGAGACTAGATCATTTAGTTTATTTCCAGTTACATAGTTTACCTTTTTTGTTGTGCATTCAGGCACAGAGCTATCAGTTTTATCCATTTACTGTCTCTGTAAATGCTCATCTTATCTATTGATTTAAGCTTAGATTCAGACTCTGGAACCCTTCTTGTTATGGTTGTTTCTCATTTCTTTTATATATATTTGATATGTATGCATATCTTCGATTAGCTTTGTCTCTACTTTTTGATTCACCACAGATTCCTAAATGAGTCCCTTGCACCCACTATTCAGTTTAAAATCCTTTCTCCTTCCCAAGCTATAAGGTTGCAAGAACACTGGCCTCAGGAATGGTTCAGGTGAAGTCCATCCCATCGTGACCGAAGGCACTTTCCTCAGGATTAGTTCCAGTGTTTCACAAACCAAAATCTCTCTTAACTGTCTTTGTGATGCATATGCTTCTGTCTAAGCTGATTTCGCCCACGCAGAAATGATCACTTATGATGTTCTGCTTCTTAATTTGGCCTCTAGCTCCACATATGGAATCTGCAGGACTTCCTTTTTTGTCCTGTCTATTTTGTTGATGCCTATGTAGCTCATTCCCTCTTTTCCCTTCTGCCCAAATACCACCTTTATTAGTTTAACTTATTTCCATCAACCACGTTGGTGAGATTTGAACCGATGTTCTCAGAACATCATTCCAGGATTCTGGATTACTGGTCCAGTGATGTTAACACTGCTCTCTAATTACGGACTTTCTCCTCCGTCTCCAACCAGGTCTTTCTTCAATCTCCTATGCTTCCAACAAACAATGCAAATTCTCCCACCTAGCAGCTAAATTCCCTTGCCCCTTGTACAGTTCTGGTAAAATCTCTTTCGTATCTCTCGAGGAGTTTCACACCTTCCCTGTAGTCAGATGGTCTGAACTGCATAATGTACTGAACCTAACCAGGATTTATTTAGATTATAAAACTTCCTTCCTTTTGTATTATTCTAGAAAGTAAATGCATTATTAACTCTTTTCTCAATATGTCTGACAAAACTCAAAGGTGCACATGTACCCCCAGAACAATCTTACTTGCCTTATATTAAATGCATGTTTCATCCATTTTTTCCACAACTCCAAAATGCATCTTGTGCATAAGCCCATTGCCTCTCTCATTTAACTGAAGACCTCATCCATCATAAGCAAGCAAAGCGGGCATTGTTCTCATGCTGAGGAATATACAAGGGAAATCGAATTAAGATGTTAAAAATACAAGCCAAGCATATGTCGCAATTTTTGTGAACAACTCCATGGATTTCTGCAGCACTTCAATGTAACAAAACATCTCAGATACATTACAGCAGCATAACCTGGCAAAATGTTAGCTCGGTGGGATATTAAGTGGGTTGATTAACAGCTTGTTCAAACATGTGAGGATTGAAGGTTTCTGAATGTGGACAGAGAGAGAGAGAAAGCAGAGGAAAGATAGGTGTAGACAGGATGAGGAAAGATATGTGTGCAGAGCCAATTTCAGAGCTTAGGAACAAAAACAAAGTCGCTGGAAAAGCTCGGTAGATCTGGCAGCATCTGAGTTCTGAGGAAGGATCACTGGATTTGAAATGTTAAGTCTGTTTTCTCCTCCACAGATGCTGCCAGACCTGCTGAGCTTTTCCAGCAACTTTGTTTTTGTTCCTGATTTATAGCATCTCCAGTTCTTTTGGTTTTTATCAGAGCTCAGGACCTGTTTTTGTGTCTTCAAAGCCTTATCAGACCATAGGGCTGCTCTCTCATTAGAGAGACAGATAACTGGTGCTGATTTAACCTGAGGGCTACCTTGCCTCAGGTGAGGGAGTGAGGTTGAGTGGGATGGTCCTTCACAGTAGCCTCAGGTGGTGCAGGATGTGAACCCACGCTGTTGGCATCACACCGCTTTGCAAAGCACCTGTCCAGCCAACGTACTGGTCTAGGTCAGAGTTGGCTCATCAAAGCACAAGAGTGGATCTTGTGCGACGATTAAGGCCAGAATGATAGGTATAATGTTGTCAAAAGGACTGAGTGAACAGAAGAGTATTGGAGTGGATATGTGGAATCATAGAAATGAGGAGCAGAAGTAGACCATTCGGCTCTGCTCCGCCATTCAAAGTGATTATGGGTGTTCCTTGACCTCAACTCTTATTCCTACTTCCTCCTCATAACCATGATGCCTTTAAAGATTGGAAAGATAAGTGTGTTCCTTGAAAAAGAAAATTAGTAATATGAAGAAAGGGGAGGCAGGTGGAGATCGGACTGGCAGAAAAGAAGGGGAAAACACAAGTTAATCTTACATTCTTAAAGAGCTTGCAATAATAGTAAGGGAATGTCTGCTCCCAACGCATCATTTCTCAACATAAAACACGGTCAGAGACATCTTCACAGCATTGCTAAAAGCTGCTTTCTTGCAATGTAATATCTTGGAGTTTACTATTCTAAACCATCCCAAAGATTTATACTTCACCATATCTGACTAAACTCATGGTTATAGCATGATGTAGCTAAAAGAGCACTGAGATTACGGCCCAATTGTTTGTGTTAGTGATATTGAAGGAAAGATGCTAAGAAGGAGAACCCCACTCTATCATTCTTTTAAATCGCGCCAAGGAATCTTAAAGTCTAACTGCTTAGGCTGATGGAGCCTGGCTTGACATGTCCACCACGGTGCTGGCAGTGTGGCTCTCTTGTAGTATGGTATTGAGAACACCAGCCTAGATATTACATATGTTCAGGTCTCTAGATTAAGGCACAAAGTCTCAACCCCTGCTTCAAAGATGAGATTGTGACTCTCAGAGTGACTGTTTCTGACAGTGAGTATCGTGGAACGGACAGGGAGCATCAGTTTGGCATGCAAGGCACCAGCTTCCACTGAGGTCACCTGGAAACTGGATGGAGAATCTTTTCCTCCTGGGAGGGAGCTCACCCTGGAGAATGTGGATCAGCCAGATGCTGGAAATTACACATGCTGGCAGAATGGGACAATGGTGAACCACACCTACCTGGTGATCAGCGAGAAGGATCAATCACCCATTTTCTCCAATACAAGTAAGTGGCACGGGGGTGGGGCTGAAACAATGGGGAAAATGTGGATGACCAGCTTCTTTATGAGATATATACTCTACCTCACAAACAGTAATTCCCATTCCTACTTGTGAAGAACTCAGTTTAACTGCTTGGCTCCACAATTATTAGAACACAGTTCCATAAAATATAGGATCAGAATGAAGCCATTTGGCCCATTGAGTCTGTTCTGCCATTCGATTATGGCTGATATGCTTCTCAACTACATTCTCCTGGCTCCTCCCTGTAACCTTTGATCCCCTTATTAATCAAGGACCTATTTATCTCTGTCTTAAATACCCTCAATGATTTGGTCTCCACATTCCTCCACAGCAATGAATTCCACAGGAATTTCTCCTCATCTTATATCTCAAGGGTTGTCCCTTCACCCTGAGCCTGTGCCCATTAGTCCTACTGGTGGAAACATCTTCTCCAAATACACTCTATCCAGGCCTCCCAGTATTCTGTAAGTTTCAAGATCCTTCCTCATCCTTTTCAACTCCATCATATACAAAGTCAGAGCCTTCAATCTTATCTGGTAATCCCTTGATCCCCTGGATCATACTTGCAAACCTCCTCTGGACCCCGTCCGATGCCAACTCATCCTTCCTTAAATAAGGGGTCCAGAACTGCTCACAATATTCTACATGCACAGCCTCAGCATTACATCTCACTCTTGTATTCTTGCCCTGTTGAAATGAATATTAACATTACATTTGCGTTCTTAACTGTCAACAGAACCTGCACGTTAACCTTAAGAGAGTCCTGGACTATGATTTCCAAGTCACTTTGTGCTTCAGATTCCTGCAACCTTTCTTTGTTTAGAAATTAAAGTATCAATGCTCTGTCAGCCTAAGTGTAGCCGTGAGGAGTAGCGTTTGAATGTAGTCACAACTGCAAGATCAAACCCCACTCCGTGTGAATCATAGAATGATGCAATACTGAATGAGGTCATTCGGCCCACCTGATCTGCTGATTTTTTTGATGGAGGACCAATTGCTCCCATTCGCCTTGCGTCAGTTTATTGTTTAATCTACTTGTACCACCTTCTGAGGTGAAACATTCCAAATCACATTGCACAAAAATAATTCACCCTCAACTTCCCTCTGGGTCATTACTAATTTTCTTAAACAATGTTTGGGACAGTCACAATTCAAATTCTGGTAAATTGGAATGTACGACATAAAAGCACTTCAAGCTAACAGAAATAAGGACAAAGAAATGCATCAAACACTCAGAGGGTTTAGCAGTAAGAGCACAGGAATTTGGAACAATTTTCCATATGACTCACTGTGCCACACCCATGGTATAACCCAGTCTAACAAGCAGAATGCAAGAGCAAGGAGGTGATATCAAACTTGTACAAGGCATTTGCTAGAGCCCAGCTGGAGTAATGTGTGCAGGTCTTGGTGCAATAACATAGGAAGGATACGAACACATCAGAGAAAGTGCAGAGATAGCAGGAATTGCAGATGCTGGAGAACCTGAGATGACAAGGTGTAGAGCTGGATGAACACAGCAGGCCAAGCAGCATCAGAAGAGCAGGAAGGCTGATGTTTCAGGCCCAGACCTTTCTTCAGAAAATCATTTTCATTTTCAAAGTGAGAAGTGATTTACAAGAATGGTTCCAGGGGTGAGGAACTTCAGTTCTGAAGATAGATCGAAAAAGTTGGGACTGTTCTCATTGGAGAGAAGAAGAGTTAAGAAGAGATCTGAAAGAGGTTTACAAAATTAAGGGCCGGCTGGACAGAGTAGATAGGAAGAAGCCATCCTTACTTGTATAAGGAACAAAAACGTGAAGCATAGTTCTGAAGTGATTTGTAAAAGAAACAAGGGTGAATTGAGGATAAACGTTTCACAGTGAGTGGTTAGTGTCTGGAATGCGCTGCCCAGAAATGTGGTGGAGGCAGATTCAATTGAAACATTCAAGAAGCATTTGGATGGTTATTTGGATAGAAATAGCCTGCAAGGACATGGGGAAAAAGCAAGAGATTTGCATTAGGTAATGATGCTTATTTAATGAACATTTGCAGACACAATGGACCGAGGGGGCCCCTTCTATTTCAATAGCACTTCTGTGATTCTGTGAATAGGTTCATGACTGGTCCTGTCCAAATCTTTTGATGCCATGTGAGACCAAAGTTTTGTCTCCCTAATCGTAATCCTATTATAATGAAGCATCCATGCACTCAGAGGGTTGAGAACTCCAACCCGCTTACGAAACTTTGTGTGAACTAATTTCTCCTTCTCTTCATCCTCAAAGATTGGGCCCTTATCCTGAGACTGTGGCCCCAAAATTTTCCCTTTATCAGGCTCCTGTCAACGCCCTGACCTTTCAATGCGAACACCTCTCATAAGAGCTCAAGAACTAGGAGCAGGAGCAGGCCATTCAGCCCCTCAAACCATTCAATATGATCATGGGTGATTTTATCTCGACCTCAACTCCACTTTCCAACCCACCTCCCATAACCTTTTAACTCATTAAAAATTAATGTAAAATCTGTCTCCTCCTTAAATTTACTCCATGTCCACTTCAATCTGAGGTATTGAATTCACAGAGTTATGACCTATGAAATAAATAATTTCTCCTCTTAAATCTGCTAATCATCATCCTAAAACTATGGTCTCTCATTCTAGATTGCCCCACAAGAGAAAACATTCTCCCTATGTCTACTTTGTCAATCCCCTTTAGCATCTGATATACCCAAATAGATCTCCACTCAACCTTCTAAACTCCAGTGAGAATAGGCCTGCACTGTGTAATCTCTCACCATAAGGCAAATCTATCACCACACCTGGCATTAAACTCTCTCCAAACTGCCTCCAACATGTATGCACTCTTCCTTAAGTAAGAGAACCAAAACACACCATGTTGACTTGTTGTCATCAGATACTATAAAAGGTTCTAACATTTTCCTCATGACTGTTGTTAGACTGAACTGTAGCTTGCTGTCTTCTATCTCCCTCTTTCATGGAACAGCACTGTAATACTTTCCAACATCCAATTTTGTGAGATTATTCCCAAATTTAAGGAATTATGGAAAGGTATGTGTAGGACATCTACTATCTCTGCCATTATCTCTTCAGAATAGGCTGGAAACTTGTTGATCAAATTTATCTGATACTTTTTCACTGTTAATAATAGTTTCCTTTACTTGAGCTAATCTCCCTCTTATTGAATGCGTATAAAATCTATAAGAATGCGATCTCCTTGTCAACAAATCAGCATCATGTTTCTCAAGTCATATAAATTGTTGTTGCATTTGAAATCTGGTCTTCTTGCCATGTCTTGCAAGGCCAAATATTACAGCAACATGTCACTTTATACAACAATACTTAAGCTCTGTGCTACCAACAAATTATGAAACATTGTTAATGTAAAGAACCCTATTTCTATTAACAAACTCAACAAATATTTTCTACTGGTTGTTGTCAACAATTGCAGTATTTTTTGAATAAGCAGAAAACAGTCTGAGGGTCTGAGATATGTTGGCATCTATTGGGTCTTTTCCCTTCATTTCCAATCCTTTTGTAAAACACCACATATTCTTTCAGACAATGTGGGTGGTCCTGGCTCAATCAGCATTGATTACCCATTCCTAATAATCCTTGAGATGGTGGTGGTGAGCTGCTTTTCTGAGTCACCGCAGTCCTTGGGGATTAGTACCCCAAAGCACTGTTCTGGAAGGGATTCCAGGATTTTGCCCCAGCAAAACACTGAAGGAATGGCGATATATTTCCAAGTCAGATGGTGAGCTTGGAGAGGAGCTTGCAGTTGATGGTGTTCCCATGTAGCTGCTGCCCTTGTCTTTCTAGATGGAAATCACCATGGGCTTGGAAGGTTCTGTCTAAGGATCTTTGGTGAATTGCTACAGTGCAACTTGTAGATTCATTACATTGTGTGTCAAACAAGCAGGCTGCTTTTCCCAGGATGATATCAAGCTTCTTGAGCGGCACCACAGACCTCAGTAGCATTCCCAACATGAACCCTAAGAGCAATATTTTGCATTTTTATCACATAGGTTACCTATGCAAGTTGCAGTAAATATGCTATGGGATTGGAACAGTAAACTAAAAGAAGCTTAAGGAGCCTGGGTCAATCATGTCCTGCAGCCTCATTGCTGTAAGGAGTGCCTGCCTTTTCCCAGTATCCTCTCTTAGCCATCTATTTTGCTGTCCTGATGCAGCAAGTTATTATGGCCCGATACAAACTGATGGTTGGTTTGGGCCAGATGTAGAATCTTTCACTTGCCTATGGTTTGACCACTCTGTTAAAATTCATTCGCAGGATGAGGGCATCACTGGCTAGGCAGCATTTATTGCCCATCCCTAATTGCCAGAGGGCAGTTCGGAGTTAACCACATTGCTGTGGGTCTGGAGTCACATGTAGGCCAGACCAGGTATGGATGGCAGTTTCCTTCCCTAAAGGGCATTAGTGAACAAGATGGGTTTTTCCAATAATCGACAATAGTCGTCATTAGATTCTTAATTTCAAATATTTTATTGAATTCAAATTCTACCATCTGCTGTGGTGAGATTTGGACCCATGTCCCCAGAACATTATCTGGGTCTCTGGATTAACAGTCCAGCGATAATACCACTAGGCCGTTGCCTCCCCCAAATTTTGTGATACATACTGGGAGCAGGAAGTGAATATATTACAGGACCTTCTTGATCAGTAGATGAATGAAGGGTTGTGGAGAAAACTCAAGAAAGTGGATATGAGGAATGTTGGATCAGCCTTGATCCTGTTGAATGGCAGAGTAGGTTCAAGGGGCCAAATGGCCTACTTGAGGTCTAACAGGCGCCAAGATGTGAGAACACTCTTTTTGTCTTCCAGTACGTTGTCGTGACCGAACATTCAATGGTAACATCATCTGCTCCTGGCAAACCCGCAGTGCAGCAGTCTTCAAGCTGACGTACTACAGGAGGTATGTAGGACAAAAAAGTACTGTCAGTACAGTATACTGAAAATCCACCTCGGTCTCACTGAAAACAGACCCATTGTTTGACTGAAATAGAATGGAAATTGTTGACTCAATTAACACCCCCAATTAATATTGACTAATTTTGTGCTGAGTAATGAAAACCATTCTATTTTCTTGACGGTGTATCGTAAAGGTTCATGGAGACACTTCAGAGCTACATGCCTTTAAGTGGCAACACTAAGATGGCCATGCTAACAGGTTGGTTTTCAAAGCTTGGCCTCACTGTTCCCCTTACAGTTCCTTCCACTACAGACATACAGGTATACAGCATGGGAACATGTTTACCAGGTTTCTGCACCTGAACTAATCCCATTTACCTGCATTTGGCACATGAGTAGAGTCATAGAGTTACACCACACAATTTGGACTCAGCTCGTCCAAGCCGACCAGATTGCCTAAATTATTCGAGCCTTTTTGCCAGTATTTGGCTAATATCCCTCTAAACTCTTACAATTCATATGCCCGTCCAGATGCCTTTTAAATGTTGTAATTGTACCAGCCTCCACCAGTTCCTCGGGCAGAGTCTTCCATACACACACCACCTTCTGTGTGAATTATTTGACTTTTATTTGCACTTCATTGCAATCTCCTTTGGTTGGTTACTTATGGAACCAACTTAGCTGTGTTTCATTTCATCCCAAATCTATCTGCTTCTTCACCAATGACCCCAAGCGCTTCTATCTTGTGGTAATGCCAATGTCTTGGAATTGCTTCCATCTCCTGGTTTGCTGTGCTCAAACATTTCAGTTTAACCCCCCCTCCCTGTAAACTCAACAGTTTTCAACAAAAGGCCCTATAGGTCATCTCTGTTCATTTTATTATTTTCTGAAAATCGTCAAAGGAAGCAGGATTCTGTATTTCAATCCAATCATTCCTACCTGTAGAAGGCTGCGAAGAGTTTTGCATCCAGCTCATTTTTATATTTAAAATGTAGTCGCATTTGTAGTGGGGAAACACTGCAGCCATTTTGTTCTGTGCAACTTCCGCAGATCAGAATAAGATAAACAGCCGAGTTTTAGTCACACTGGCTGAGGGATAAATTGGACACTGGGGAGATCTCGCCAGCTCTTCAAACAGTCCCAGGGAATTTTTCTTGTGCAATGGCTTGGTAGAGGACATAAACATTGCTGCAAAGAGGCACAAAGGCAAAGTTTTTCATCTTGCATTCATCAGGACAGGGACACACTTGAAACAGAAGCATTAATTTAGACAACAAGCAAAGAGGGTACGGGCTGGTTGGGCCATTATTGGCATGGAGGTGTAGTGAGAATCCTTAGCTGTAAATTTTAATTCTTAGAACAGGCTGGTACATTCTCATTGGCTCAGCTGTTGTCAGGTGGTTTGCAAGAGCTAGCAATGCTCCGTTTTTTAAGAGGTACAATATAGAATCATAGAATAGAACCCCTTCTGTGTGAAAGCCAGCCATTCAGCCTGTCCAGTCCACACCGACCCTCTGAAGACCATCTTACGCAGATCCAGCACCGCCCACCCCAATCCCTGTAGCCCCACACTTCCCATGGCTCAACCCCCTAGCGTGCACACTATGGGTAATTTGACACGGCCAGTTCACCTAGCCTGCACGTCTTTGGACTGTGGGAGGAAACCAGAGCACCCAGAGGAAACCCACGCAGACGCGGGTAGAACGTGCAAACTCCACACAGACAGTGGCCCAAGAGTGAAATCAAACCCAGGTGCCTGGCACTGTGAGGCACTGAGCCACCATGCTGCCCTGGTGCACAATTTTGTTTCCTGATATCAAAGACCCTTAATGTATGTAGCTCCTGGTGCATGGGAGTGCATCACACTGCAAGCCTAGTTGATTATCTTATGTTGGTATCTGGTGTAACTCTTAGCACAGTCATGATTATTCAATAAATGATTTTCAATTGCAATAACAGTGGTTATTATGTTCTGAGGTTTGTAAGCACAGACTGATTGACCTTGTCTTGCCTGGCTTTTGCCTTGCAGTAAAGATAAATACAATTTCTGTGATCTCTTTAAGAGTTATATTAGCAACACTCTACCAGGTATTCTAAGAGTAAGAATCGTAAGTTAATGTGGTCCCAGCATGCAGATATATTACCCTTGACACTCATTTTTCTTCCTTAGCCTCCATTTACTGAGATAATCCTTTCCCACTCTTCTCTTTTCCAGAATTCCAGACAGCAGCTGTCGCTATTTGGATTACTCCAATTCTGGAACTAACCACATTTACAATTTCACAGTGGACAACTACTCACCTTATGCAGAGGAATACAGCCCCTATATTTTTGTTGTGGAGGCGATAAACAGTGCCTCTTACCAAAAGCAGCAAGTTGTCCTTCATGTGGAGAACATAGGTAAGTCCCTTCATGTGCAGCCTCAGAAGTGGGAGTGGCTGGATAATAGCAGATGCTCGTACAAATTGTGAGCTGCAATGCCCTGAGGATGTGGTGGAAACACTCGGGTTTCTGTGGAACAAAAGGGACTTCACGATGCCCCTGTCAAATCACAGAACCATGCAGCACAGAAGGAGGCAGCTTGGCTCATCATGCCTGCGCCATCCATTTGGTGCTATTGCCCTGTTCTTTCTACGTAACCCTGAAAATGTTTCCTTTTTGATGTATATCACAACTCCATTTCGAAAGTTACTATTGAATCTACTAGTTAGATCCTTTCAAGAAACACATTCCTGAGCAGCACTGTGGCTCAGTGGTAAGCACTGCTGCCTCGTTGCATCAGGGACCTGGGTTCAATTCCACCCTCAGGTGACTGCGTGTTTGTGTGTGTGTGTGGAGTTTGCATATTCTCCCCATGTCTGCATGGGTTTCCTCCCATAGTCCAAAGATGTGCATGGATTGGCCATAGTAAAATTCTTTATTCAGAGAGTAGTAAAGGGAATGGAACGCTTTGCCTGCAACGGTTGTAGATTCGCCAACTTTAGGTACATTTAAGTCGTCATTGGATAAGCATATGGACGTACATGGAATAGTGCAGGTTAGATGGGCTTGAGATCGGTATGACAGGTTGGCACAACATCAAGGGCTGAAGGGCCTGTACTGTGCTGTAATGTTCTATGTTCTATGTTCTATAAATTGCCTATAGAGTCCAAGGAGGTGTAGGTTTTGTGGATTAGCCATAAGAAATGTGGGGTTACAGGAATGTTGTGTGTCTGGGTTGGATGCTCTTTAGAGGGCCAGCATGGACTTGATGGGCTGGATGTACTGCCTCAAGACTGTAGGGATTCTATGGGTCATAATGTACTTAGCTGTACAACATTTTTTTCCTCTGGTACTTTTGACAATTGTCTGAAATTTGCATCCTCTAGCTACAGGCCTGTCTGCCAGTAGAAACTGTTTCTCATGAAAAGATCTCCACTAAATCTTTTCTTAACCTTCCTGGCTCTTGAAAAGAATATCATCAGCAAGTTGCTACACATAAACAATTTTTGACATGCTTATAATTCTCCTCTGCACAATCTCTTTCACATCCTTTTCAAAGTGTGTTGTTCATATATCCTGCGTCTCTCAAAAAGTTACTGTCAAGTAGATACCTAGTCATTGGGTATATCAAAGGTTGACATCGATTGGTTTTTAGACTCGAGGAGGATGACAGGGAGGTGAAAGTGAGAGGGAAGAGCTTTCACAATCTTATTAGATATCAGAGGAGCCCGAGGAGATAAGTAGCCCAGTCCATCATGTTGAAGTTCGACAGGACATTGATGAGGCCTAATCTGGAGTATTGTGTGCAGTTCTGGTCACCCTTTACAGGAAAGATATTATTAAGGTGGAGGGGGTTCAGAAAAGATACACCAGGAATTTGCCAGGAATGGAAGGTCTGAGATTTTAAAATAGACTGGAAAGGCTGGGACTTTTCTCACTGGAGCAGAGGAGGTTGAGGGGTGATCTCACTGAGGTTTACAAAATCATTACGTGAATGGCAAAGGTCTTTTCTTTAGGATGGGGAAGTTCAAAACTAGAGAGCATATTTTTAAAGGCGGGAAGAGAAAGATTTAACAAAGACATGAGGAGCAACTTTTTAACACAGAGAGTGCTTTATGCATGGAATGAACTCCAGAGAAAGTGATGGAAGCAGGCACATTTACAAAAGACATTGGAGAAGTTCACAAATTTGAAAAGTTTAAAAAGGGGTATGGGCCAAGGGTGAGCAAGTGGGACTAGTTTAGTTTGGGAGCAAGTTCGTCATGGACAGGTTGGATCCGAAGGGTCTGCTTCCATGCTGTATGACTCTATGACTCTACACTTCCATTATTATATTCTGGCATTGTTTCTAGCACCTTTCTCAGGCATAGAGAGAAACAAGGAGGTTTAAGGACTTGGCAGAAGCTGATTTGTTCGCACAAAGTGTTGGGAGGCAGTAGATGCAAATTGGAGGTTCTGAAACACCACAGCACATTGAACTCAATCATTTGCACAATTGGTGGGGATGGCAATAGAGATGAATGATAGTGAAAAATCTTCAGTTGCCTGAGAAGCAGTTGTTCCACTGCAGCTATTGTCTCATCTGATCTATTGCCAATTCCAAACACTCCCAATCTTTTAAAACCCTCAGCTGTCAGGGTATGTAGGGATGGTTAATGATACGGCCACTATAGTGTTGGCAATCAGAACAAGAAAAGAGTAGTTCTGGGGAATAGGCAAATTCTGAAGCTGAGTAGATAACTACTCCACGGGCAACCAGCACTGTTCCTTTAAACAGCAGCCAGTAGGATGCAAATACCAGAGTATAGGACATTTCTTTAGGATAAACAGAGTCCTTAAGACCAGACAAGACCATCTCTTTTACAGAGAGTCTGGCACAAATCACACATCAAAGACACCATGCTCTCCCTGTTATGTTTTAACAATACATCAGGAATATTCACACTGGCTCAGTGGTTAGCACTGCTGCCTCACAGTGCCAGGGACCCGGGTGAAACCCCTGTGTGGAGTTTGCACAGTCTTCCCATATCTGAATGGCTTTCCACCCAGCGTGCAAAGATGTGCGATTTAAGTGGATTGGCCTTACCAAATTAACCTGTAGTGTACAGGCGAGGCAGGATTGACTATGACAAATGTGGGGATAGGATGGGGTTTTGGGTCTGGGTGGAATGCTCTTTGGAGGGTCATTGCAGATTCGATGGGCTAAATGGCTTCTGTAGGGATACTGTGAACAGTTTTAGCCTCTTATCTAAGGAATTGGAGACAGTCTAAAGACATACTAAGCAGATTCCAGTATGGAGGGGCAGTCTTCTGAGGAGAGTTTGAGTAGATTGAGCCTGTAGTCTTTGAATATAGTAGCATGAAAGGTGACCTTATTCAAACATACACAATTCTTAGGGGAGTTGACAGGGTAGGTGGGGAAAGATTGTTTCCCCTTGTGGGAGAGACTAGGGTCAGATGACATATTGTCAAAATAAGGGGTCACCCAGCTTAAGACAGAGACGAGGAAGAATTTCTTCTCTCAGAAGTTAGTGAGCCTATGGAATTCTTTACCACAGAGGGCTCTAGAGGCTGGGGCATGAGGTGAACTGCTGGCTGAGACAGATTTTTAATCAGGAAGGGAATGAGGGGTTAAGGGGAAAAGGCAGGAAAGTGGAGTTAATGATTATCAGATCAGGCCAGATCTCACTGAATGGTAGAACATCTGAATGGTCTATGTTTGTTGCCACATAATATGGGCATCGCCCCATTGTGCACATAACGTATCATGTAGGTAAAGGAACAATGAAGGGTTAAAATCCTGCAGGCCCTCTATATTAGTGTTATCGATATCAGGCGGATCGCAGCATTTCAAGAAGATACCTGACCACCACCATCTCAAGGGCAAATAGGAAAGTAAATGTCAGCAATCCTCCCATCCAATGGGCTTTCTTTAAAAAAAAAGTTTGTCTTTGCTGCAGTTCCAGATACTAACTCATGAAGAGTTGGATCCTTGCTCAGTACTTTGGTTCCTAAACTAGGCCTATCAAGCAGAAAGATGCCACCCTGAATGAAGTTAATATGAGACAGTTGAAATAGTAATCACCCCATCACTACCACAAAGAATTACACCCTCTTCACTATTATCCCATTGCTGTCTATGTGCGGCACATTTCTTACATTTGAACAATGACTATGTTTACCTCATTGTTTGTAAAGGGATTGGAACAAGTACAGATGTGTAAAGGGCTATGTAAATGCAATTCTTCCTTTGGCATCAGAATCAATTGAATGTTGTTTCTTGCCTGCTAACTGAACAATGAAGTCGACATTTATGTGTTATTTCTCCCTTCTGAAACAGTTATACCAGATCCTCCACAGAATATTACAGTTACACAAGTGGGAAACAATACTTGGAATGTCTCCTGGCTGTACCCATGCACCTGGATTGAACCGTATTCCTATTTTCCACTGCACTTTGAGATGGAGTACAAACTGAAGAAGGCTTATGGCAAATCGGTCACAAGGGTAAGAGAAGTGTATTATAACTGGTGACTGGATGTAAACAAATGCCCTAGAATTCCCCAGAGGTCTGTACCAGGAGGTTTGCTTTACTGGGTATAGATTAATGAACTAGAAGTTGATACGCTGCATAATTTCAAACTTTGTGGATGATTTGAAGCTCAGCAGCATTGTAAACCATGAAGGGGCAAGGAGTATAGACATAAAACAGGTCAGGCAGCATCTGAGGAGGGAAAAACAGAATTAACGTTTTGGGTCCGGTGACCGGTTTTGGGTCACTGGACCCAAAACATTAACTCTGTTTTTCATGCAGAGATGCTACCAGACCTGCTGAGCTTTTGTCGCAACTTGGTTTTTGTTCCTGATTTGCAGCATCGGCAGTTCTTCTGGTTTTCATCAAGGGGTAGAGAGACATGTCGGTGCAATGAGCAGTCAAGTAGGACATGAAATTTAGCACTGAGAAACATGGAGTGATTTATTTTGTAGGAAGAAAAAGAAAGACAATATAAAATTCTAACAGATGTACAGAAGCAAAGGGATCTAGGTGTATATGTGCATGAATCATTGAAGGTAGCAGGACAGTTTGAGTGAGTGTTTAATAAAGTTTACAATATCCTATGCCTTATTAATAGGATCATAATGTGCAACAATAAAGAAGTGATGCAGTTTAACTTGAATAGAACACTAACTTGGCTTTAGCTCGAGGTCTGGGCACTGCTCACGTGTGAAGGTATTGGAAAAGGTGTAGAACAGAATCTAAAATGGTTCAAGGGATGAGGAATTTGATTGAAACAGAAAGCTTGGAGAATTTAATGCTGTCTTTGTTGGAGAAGAACATGGAGATTTGATAGAGATGTTCAGATATATCTATATATCTAGATAAAGTGAACAGGTAGAAACTGTACTCAGCAGTCACAAGATTGAGAACATGAGGGTACATATGTCAGAAGGAGTAACGAAGTCAAGAGAAAATGCTAATGCAAACAGAGACCTGTTGCGAGCTGGAAGGCATTGCCTGAGAGCATGGTGGACACAGGTTCGATTAAGGCTTTCAAGAGATATTTGGATAATTATCCCAAATAGACAATAGGCAGGCTTACAGATAAAAAAGCAGGGCAGGCTTACAGGTGAAAGCGAGGGAGTGGCGCAGGAGAAATTGTTCCTTCAAAGCCCTAGCAGCTCAAATGACCTGCTGATGTGCTGTGGCAGCGTCATGATTCTGTTTCTGAACTGTCCTATATCACCACATCTGCCTGGGCCCTTCATTGGAATGACAAATACCGAAGGCATTATAGAGATCGCCATTAACCACAAACGGAACTGGTCCACATTCTCACTCACATTTCTTAATTCAGGCGTAGTGTAGTAGGCTCATCTTTCACTTGGATGCTATCGTAACGTTGTTCAAGAAACACAAACCCGGCATAGCAAGTCACTTGATCAGATCCCCGATGTTGAACATAATGGTCCACTCCTTGACCATCACTGCAATGGGTACAGTTGTCAGGATGCACTGCAGCAGCTCACTAAGGTAACTGCATAAGTCTCCTTGCTCCCCTGTAATTTCTAATACTGACATAGTTGAGAACAGGAAAGATGTGGGCTACAGGGTATAGAAGTGTAACTAATGGGATAGCTTCTTCTAAGAACTAGAATAGGCATGATGGGGTGAACAGCTTCCTTTACTGCTGTGAAATGGCATCCAGTTCCTCAAATATATCTTTCCCAGGTTCCCAAAGTGGAGGTCCTTCTTACCTATTTGAGATTTTCAATCATCAGTCTGCAGAATCATCCTTCAGGTCACTAGATTAATCTTGTCATTTCTGTAGCTTGGTGGTGCCCTCTGTTGTAAACCATTCTATAGTGAATATTGAATTGCGGAATATAGCCACACTTGGCAAGGTCATCTGGAAATTGCTCTGGAGAAAGTTAGTGTAGAGATTTGGCTGAGTGGGGAGCGGTTAATGATTAAAAAAGAATGAGGATTAGTTGTGAAGTGGGTGGTTATTGCAAACCTGTACAGATGTTGCAGATAAACCAAAGAACTGTGGATGCTGGAAATCAGAAACTGAAAAAGAAACCACTGGAGAAACTCAGTAGGTCCGGCAGCATCTGTGGAGAGAAAGCAGGGTTAATGTTTCAGGTCCAGTGACCCCTCTTTAGCTCTGAGAAGGAGTTCTGATCTGGAGTTTGAAGGGGTGTGTTACTGTGGATTTTTGACTTTAATTTGCTTTTGTATTTCTCACAAGGTTCAGATAGATGGCCTCAGCAAACTGATCGAACCCAGTCCAGCTGCAAAAGTTCGCAGAGTTCGTATCAAGGCAAAGGACAGGTTCTTAAGCTCACCTTGGAGTGAATGGAGTGAATGGATCTATAGCAAACGTGTAGGAGTTTGATTTGAACTTTGGTTTCTCTAGATGACACTTAAAGTTTAGAAAAAAGCCACCTAAATCTTCAAGAGACAGATTTTCTTTAGCCATTGAACTGAAACAATATTCTGACCAAGCAATGATTGGCCAGTTATGGCCCAAAACAATTGGTCAGAGCAGTGTCATCCTGATATCAGGACAACTGCATGAATTATATCACCTTCAGGTGAAGGAGTGGCCTCTTGACTTCATTCCAATCCATCCACCAATTATTTTAATCTATTTTGACAGAAATATTATCCATTCTATCCAGGCTCCAAAAAGTTTTATTCACCTCTATTAAACCTCTTCTTGCCCACCATTCTTTCAAGGAAAGCCTATCCCATCCTTCCTCTCAACCATTCCTGGCAATATCCTAAGTCTCTTCCTTACCTTTATCTCGGGTGATCACATTGTTCTGTTATGCACTGAGAGAATTGTACACAATACTCCAGCTGTTGCCTTATGAGTGTTTATATACTTCTTACCTAATTTTCAGGCCCACATACTCTGTGCCTTGCTAGTTAACCCATCCTGACCACCTTATCTCAGGGTCCTTTTCAGTCCCTGTTGGAAATCCATACTTGATGTAGTCCTGCAACAGATCAGCCATTTGTTTCAGGAACCCAACGAGCAAATTGGTGATGCAGGACTTGAGACAACCATGGACTCAGAATCAAATGTAGATCCCAAACTGAGGAGATGAACTTCTTACCTACGTACTACCTCTGGCTAGTTGCATGCAATGGTCAGTCGGTTGGGCGATCAGCCATGAGAGGGTTCGGTGGAGCAGGTTTGAAGAGTTGAATGGCCTCCTCCTGCTCCTATCTTCTATGTTTCTATGTAGAGTTGCAATTGGATATGGTGTCACTGCAGGACTTTGACGTAAACAGAATTGGTTCACCAAGAGATAGAACCAGCCATCTGTTCCCAAAATATCCATAGAGTTGACTCTTCATCTCATTAAGAGATCTGGAATGGATAACAGATGCTGCTCTATCATCTTTGCCCATCCTACTGTACAAGTAGAACAAAGTTTGGCGCAGTAACAACAAAGATTGGCTGGGAAATTGTCTCGTGACTGTAACAGTAGATTGGATCTGGACCCCTGAACTTTATACTGGATCCTAGATTTAAATGTTAAGACTAGGGAATTCAAAATGTGAAAATTTCTAAAGGCCAACATCTCTGACTATATCAAATATTTAGTGGATATACCCTACTGCGAGCTTCTAAGATCAACAGCAAAGAAAATCTGTCTCTTCAATAAAATTATGATTAAATGTCAAGGGAAAATAATATTGAAAGCCATTTCAACCAAACTAAAACTGAAACATCAAGGAGTAATTTCAATTGAATTTAATAACGTAAAATGTATAAAGGATATTTATTGCAATTCATTTCAATTGAACACACAGCTCTTTCGTCAGAAGGAATTGTTAGTTAATTGAGGTATATTTAAAAGTTAACTGCATTATATTTATTTGGTGTTGTTCCAGAATAGCCATTATTTAATGAACATCCATTAGTTCCCACTTAGGGCTATTTAATTTAATGAGATTTACTCTGAAAGCTGCATTTTCAATGCAACGTATCAAACAATGGCACTGTTCCACATTATGTCACAACAAGTGTGACCGTTTTTGCACTGCAGGTCCTGGTTTGTGACATGTGCCTTTGATCAGAGTTGGAAACACTGAGCGAAATTGCCAGCTTCTCAACCCTCACACACAAAGGAAGTAGTGCTCTGAGCTGAAAAGAGTTGCTGTGAAAGCTGTGGTCATTGTGATCAGTAGGGGACTGATTGTTTTGCTGGCTCTGTGCCAATGTGTATACAGTGTAACAAGGCAGGACACAGCCTTTCATTGCGTTGCAAGCCAGCCACTGCTCTCTCATGAGGGGCAAACTGCTGTAAATTCATCCAGCTTTACACCTTGTTATCTAAGAATTTCAAACGATCGTTTCAAGTTGCTGATTAGTCAATATTAAACTGTGGCAATGCCAGGACTGGGAACTCATGACACATTGTCCATGAGCGGCCTACAGATTCTGAAGGATAACATCAAATCACAGCAGAAACTTTTCTGGGATAGTAGGAAGGCCGATGCTGGAGAATCTGAGATAACAAGGTGTAGAACTGGATGAACACAGCAGGCCAAGCAGCATCAGAGGAGCAGGAAGGCTGATGTTTAGGGTCTAGACCCTTCTTCAGAAACGTCAGCTTTCCTGCTCCTCTGATGCTGCTTGGCCTGCTGTGTTCATCCAGCTCTACACCTTGTTATCTCAGATTCTCCAGCAACGGCAGTTCCTACTATCTCTTTTGAAATTCTTGATTGACTTATGAGCTAGGTTTCTCTAAAAGTAATGAATTAACATTAATTTGAAGATATTTATTTTGATTCCATTGAACAGCAGAGCAGACTTGAAGGGCCAAATTGCCTCTTCCTGTTCTTATTTCTTATATAATCAGACTGGCTTAAAACTATTTTAAGAATATTTAAATATTATTTATAAGCATTATAGTGATATTAATATTAATTTATTAAGGAAGGTAGGGATACTTAATTATTAATTTATTATAGTAATTAATTAATAAACTGTCAAGTATTACACTGCCAGTAATAGGCTCAATCTGGAATTATAATAAGCTCATTTTTTACATACTAAATTATCTTTTTAATCATTATTTATGTGTTTTACACTATGTATTTATTGTGTTCATTATTGTATTTAATGTTTATCAGGTCGTACATCCTATTATTTAATTTATAGTGGAGATCATTGATTAGAATATAAATGATAAAATGACAGAAATTTAATATTGGAAGAGTAAATTTAATACCCATCATATCAATATTGTCTTTGACTCCCTAATTAGAATATCTTGCTTTCCCTGATCATTCTCTATGCAGTTATACAGTGCGTAATCCATTCCTTCCTGAAAATATTGGAGTTTTTTTTCTAGGTCATAAGATTTTAGTACTCATCCAGGAAGATTCCTCTGCTCTTGTCAGCAATATATGATAGCTGCATGCTCAAAACAACCACTAGCACTCTTCCAATGGCCTTTATTTCAATTCTCACAACAGCTATCCTGTGGCTTTCTCTGTGACAGAATCCCAGCTAGTGCCAAGTTGGGGTGGATTTTCTCTATTAAATCAATGCCTGCCAAGTGTTTGATTGTTGCATGTAGATACCAGCGGGTTGTGAAAAACCATGTTAGATTCCAGGTCACAGAAGTGAAACATTGTACTTGATCCTCCCTGTTGAGCGACCATCATTAATGTGCAAAAGTCCATTCTCAGTGGTCACGTGGCAACGCTGCCAAATTTAACCCTTACACAACATCACGAGAAGTTTTGATAGAATAGATGGAGTGAAACCAAAGGGTACAAGCTTGAAATGGTGACAGTAGAACCAAAGATGACAGAAGTTTTTTTTTAAACTCACTGAGTTGTTGTGATTTGAGTTGTGCTGGCTGAAAGGAAGGTGAAATTTCATTCAATAGGAACATTCAAAAAGCATTTGGATAAATAAGGGAGGCCCTTATACCCATCATATCAATATTGTCTTTGACTCCCTAATTAGAATATCTTGCTTTCCCTGATCATTCTCTATGCAGTTATACAGTGCGTAATCCATTCCTTCCTGAAAATATTGGCGTTTTTTTCTTGGTCCAGCGGTGTCATCACCGGATTGTTAATCCAGAGATCCAGGGAAAGTTCAGACAACCTGGGTTTGAATCCCGTGGATGGTAGAAGTTGATTTCAATCTAAGAAAAAATCTTCAATTAAGAGTCTAATCTTGGAAAAAGCCTATCTGGTTCGCCAATTTCCTTTAAGGAAGGAAGCTGCCATCCTTACCCAGTCTGACCTACATGTAACTCCAGACCCACAGCAATGTGATTGACTTTTATCTACCCTCTGGGCAATTAAAGATGGACAATAAATGCTGCCTAGCCAGTGACACCCTCATCTTGTAATAAATAAAGAAAAAAATGTACTTAGAATGGAACTTGTTGCCAGCCAACTCATGAACAATGGGCCAAATGGACTCTTTTTCTGCGATCTTTAATATCTATTGAGTATCCCCTTCAAGAACACAACACTGTTTAAACCCAGAGCATTCCCAAACTATATGCTTGACCAATTGCTGCCTCAGCCTGCGGAGTAAACAGTAAACAGAGATTATTCATCCACAGCCCCATTTAGTAGTGGTTTCACATCTTCCCCAGCCTGTCAGAGATAGATTATGCACGCGCAAAAACTGTCAAAGGTTTGCAAATCCTTACTCCTTTTTCTCTTTTGCTTTTTCTCCTTTAGAAGAAGAAAGGCAAAAAGACAAAAATAAAATCCCTGCACCCATCAAGACGACACCATTAAAATAAATCCATGGACTGTTGTGTCAAATTTAGGGAAACAGAGAATGTCTTGTCGGTTTAAAGAGACCACACACCCAATCAACACTAGGATTTATAGTTAGTGAAATTGGGCAGAGCTTCTTGAGCAAAGTTTCTTGTGCGTAGTTGTTTTGGCAAAGAAAAGCTAAAATTATGCTGTTGACCAAAACCATGCCCTTATGTCTTTATGAGAATGTTTGATCTTTTCTAGTCAGAGTTTTTAAAGGACTATATTAAAGATGCAAGTTTACCAACAAGTATTTGACAATCTGACCAAAAATAGGAAATTGTTTTCAAGGAATTATGTCAAATTCAGACTGTTTTCTTATCTCTTATTGTAATAATGGAGCAAGCCATATTATTTATTTATTTAATGTTATTTATTTATTCACTTCCTTCTTGGAATGCAATGTAATATTGTTTTATAAGTACAGCAGATCAATCTGTACACAATGCGTTTCTTAGTAAAATAAAGAATTCATGACAATTTCCAATTTGGTGTCTAATGTCTTACATGTTGAGTGCAATGTCTTAATGGTTTGAACTGTGATCAGCCATTCACCTTCCACCCCCACCCCCTACCTCCCCAACCTGCATATTATTTATTAGACAGACGTCAGCAGGAGGTGGCAGTGTTGTGGGAGTTCATCATCATCAAAAGCCAATTTGTGATGGGTACAAAGCCTTGCTGTCCTTGAGAACTGAAAACCTAAATGGCAATGAATCAAGTAAGCTCATCATCAGCTCTCTTGTCCTTGTTCTCCATTACTCACCAAATAAGGACATTCCCATTGGGAAGTGAAGACAAGGTCTATTAGAACTACAATCTTCTCTTCGAACAGGCGATAACATAGCTGGAATCTTTTTTCTGGGAGATAGAATGTGGTGAAAGCAGAGACTGGAGTTAAACAGACCCATTGATAATAGGACATGACCTTTGAGAGTGAAGTATTTGGTAAAGGATGAGAAAGTGAATCAATTAAGGTTATCAAGTAAGCTGATGGCAATGACTTGATGAGTCTGTAGTTATTCGATGAGTAGCCCTGTCAAGTCTGTTTTAGAACTGAGCTCAAGACTTACTCTAGAAACATGAAGAGGCTATTTTCTAGGTGGTATTGTGAGAAACAGTCCCTGCTCACAAATTCAGCCTGAGACAAAGCCTTGGAAACAAGCCAATTTTATTCTGTACGATCTTGCAAGAAAGGGTGTCTGCTAGACAGGCACAGAATAAAAAATAAATAAATAAATAAATAAATAAATAAATAAATCGTACAGAATAAAATTGTCTTGTTTCCAAGGCTTTGTCTCAGGCTGAATTTGTGAGCGGGGACTGTTTCTCACAATTGTGGGCTCGTCCGGGATCCGACACTCCGACCGTTCGACACTCGTGGGACGACGGGGAAGGCACGCCTCGCCGATTTCGGCGATCTCCCAACTCCCTTGTTTGTCGTTTGCGGTTTGGGCCAGTGTGATCCGGACTGGGAGACCCTGGAAACAAGACGGGTAGACACGGCGGGTCCAGTCGGGTAACTCTTGTGCACAAGACCCGGGTCAGGAAAGGTCTTAAAGATCTGTCCGGGTGACCGGGGGAGCAGCGGTATTTGCTGCAGGTATTGCCACGGGGACGTACGGGAAGTACGGGGAAGAGTTGTAACGACCAGGTAACTCCGTGCATGGACCAAGGTAAGAAAACTGACCTTTAAGTATTGCCTTGGTGGTTGGGACGTATGGACAGTACGGGGAATTGGCGAAATATAAAAAGTATTTAATTGGCCTCATTAATTGGACGAGTAAGGTGTCTGCCTGATTCGAGCACCCAGACTTAGACCGGTTGTTAAGAAGGGAAATCCCCACGCGAGGGTTAGGACCCTGAAGCGGGTGTGGAAGAAGGCACCACCAGATCTCAACAAGATTAATTAAATTAGCAACAATGGGAGGCAAGGGGAGTTGCCTGAGTAGCGAACAATCTGTAAAGAATGACAATATATTCCGCCCGACAGCCCTTTGGCAAGAATGTTGAGCAGTTGGGAATCCAGCTCCCGAACGTGGGAGAAAGATAAGACCACAATGATAAATTATTGTTGTTTTGTTTGGTCTAGAGAAAGCATTAAGGTACCTAATATTTTTTGGCCCAAATATGGGTCCGATGAGGATTGGTTGTGTCAAGAATTAAATATATATGTCAATTGGAAAGAGCCATTTAGTCAACAAGAGTCAGACTATGCGGCTTGTTGGATAGGTGGTCCGAAGGTAGGACTATATCCTATGACTACAGAAAGATCAGGGGGAGGGCAGGGAAAGGAAGAACAAGAGAAACCACAATGGGATCCCCTAACATGTTTGCCACCTCCCTACAACGAGCCCACAGCCCCAGAACAAACCCCAGCACCTGAGAAAGAGCCAGACTCTGAGGTAAGAGACACGGAACCTAGGGGGTCCAGAATTACACGATCTGCCACACCTAAAGAAGGGGCAGAAGTAAAGGAAAAGGAAAACTTATATCCTTTAAGGGAGGTCCCGATTGGGGATGGTGTTATTGGGTATGTGGACGTGCCCTTAACCAGTAGCGAAGTCAGAAACTTTAAAAAAGAAATGAAAAGTTTAATAGACGATCCGGTCGGACTGGCCGAACAGTTAGATCAATTCCTAGGGCCCAATTTATATACCTGGGGAGAACTGATGGCAATTCTAGGAACCCTATTTTCGGGGGAAGAACGAGGTATGATTAGGAGGGCGGCCTTACAGGAGTGGGGAAAAAGACACCCAGCAGGACTGAATGTGATCCCCGCAGATCAGAAATTCCCAAATGCCGATCCTCATTGGGACAATAATGATAGACACGATAGAGCATCAATGCGGGATTTGAGGGAAATGGTAATATTGGGAATTAAAGAGGCAGCACCCAGATCGCAGAATTTTGCTAAAGCCTTTGAAGTATGACAAGAGAAGGATGAAACTCCTTCTACATTTCTTCAAAGGCTCAAGGAGGCCACGAGGAAGTATTCGGGGATGGATCCTGATGATCCGGTAGCTCAGGGACTTTTAAAAGTCCAGTTTGTAACTAAATCGTGACTGGACATACAAAAGAAATTACAGAAAATAGATGGATGGAGTGAGAGACAGATGGAGGAATTACTACGAGAGGTGCAGAAGGTATATGTAAAAAGGGATGACGAGAAGCAGAAACTAAGAGCAAAAATGATGGCCGCCGCCATTAAAGAAGTGACAAAGAAAGAAAGAGTTGAACAGGGAACACGGAGGCAGAGAGAGAGACAAAGAGAAGAGGCAGATACTAGACACGGGAGATGACAGGCAGGATGTTACCGTTGTGGAAGAGTGGGACATTTTAAGCGGGAATGCCCAGAGTTAACACAGGAAAGGGAAACGGTCTCCCTAATGGCCCTCGATGAGGATTAGGGGAGTCAGGGGTTCCTTCCTCCTAAGGCCCACCAGGAACCCTTGATAAACTTGAAGGTGGGACCTGAAGGGGAGGAGGCAGTATTCTTGGTGGACGCTGGTGCGGCATGGTCATCCCTAAGTTTCATACCTACTAGTGTTAAATTGACTAATGAGTATCTCAGGGTTTCTGGAGTAAAAGGCGATGGATTCCCAGTGCCTATTTTTGAGCCAACCCTAATTAGAAACGATGATAAGGAAGTGACAGGACAATTACTATACATTCCCGACTTTGGGAGTAATTTACTGGGTAGGGATTTGATTATATTGCTGGGCTTAAAAATTGGGGTAGAGAATAGTGCAGTAGCTGTAACAATGGCTATGTTAACGCCTAGGGAAGAACAACAAATCAGTCCTGATGCGTGGGCAAGGGCTGATAACGCAGGGCACCTAACTATTACCCCGTTGGTGATCACACTAACTCGAAAAGATGAGACGGTTCGGGTTAGACAGTAGCCTATATCATCAGAAGGCCGTAAAGATCTACAACCCGTTATAGATTCCCTGGTAAAAACTGGACTGCTAGAATCATGTATGTCGCCCTTTAATACTCCAATACTACCCATCCGCAAACCAGGCGGAACCTATCGAATGGAGCAGGACCTCCGAGCGTTGAACCAATTGGTTCGAACGCGACACCCGGTAGTACACAACCCCTATACTTTGTTGGGTAAAATACCTTGTGATCACCGTTGGTTTAGTGTGATAGATTTAAAAGATGCATTCTGGGCATGTCCCTTGGCCTCAGAAAGCCGCGATATGTTCGCTTTCGAATGGGAAAACCCATACACGGGTAGAAAACCACAATTCCGGTGCACAGTACTCCCCCAGGGATTTACAGAGTCACCTAATTTATTCGGACAAGTACTGGAACAAGTCCTGGAACAACACAAAATGCCTAGGGGAACGTCATTGTTGCAATATGTGGATGATTTACTTGTGTCAGGACAAAAGAGAGATGATGTGAGTTTGGCCGCAATTGGACTGCTAAATTTTTTAGGGCAACAGGGTTTAAGAGTATTTAGGAACAAACTACAATATGCAGAGAAAGAAGTGAAATACTTAGGACACCTTATTAGTGAAGGTACCAGGCGCATTAACCCTGAAAGGATTAAAGGGATATTGGAACTGCCCCTCCTGGCCACCAAACGAGAATTATGGAAGTTCTTGGGACTGTTGGGCTATTGTAGATTATGGAAAGAAGCATACGCCCAGAAAACGAAGGGATTGTACTATAAATTGACAGAATCTGGACATGAAAGATTGCACTGACAGAAGAGGAAAGGGATGGGTTGTGTGAATTGAAGCAAAGTCTAATACAGGCTCCGGTGTTAGCCCTGCCCTCCCTAGATAAGCCATTTCACCTTTTTGTGCCAGTAAATGATGGAACGGCCTTAGGGGTGTTAACCCAAAAAGGAGGGGGAAAGAGACCGCCCATAGCTTTCCTGTCCAAGATCTTGGATCCTGTCTCAAGAGGTTGGCCTGAATGTATACAGGCAGTGGCAGCCACTGCCATACTGGTAGAGGAAAGCTGTAAACTTACCTTTGGAGGGGCACTGGTTGTGAGTACCCCCATCAAGTTAGAACTGTGTTAAATCAAAAGGCGGGGAGATGGCTGACAGACTCACGAATATTAAAATACGAAGCCATCCTGATGGAGAGAGATGACCTCGTGTTAGCAACAGACACCTGTTTAAATCCGGCTACCTTCCTATGGAAGGGAGAGCCCCTAGACCAACGGGAATTAGAACATGACTGCCTAGATATCATAGAGTATCAAACCAAAGTTAGACAGGACCTAAAGGATATCCCCTTACATGATGGGGGCAGACTCTTTATAGATGCGTCATCAAGAGCGATACAAGGAAAAGGACACAATGGATATGCAATACTGGACGGTGATGAGAATCGAATCATTGAGGCTAATCGACCGCCTAACACATGGTCGGCCCAGACTTGTGAGTTGTATGCATTAAACCAAACTTTAAAGCAATTAGAGAACCGGGATGGGACAATTTATACCGACTCTAAGTATGCCTATGGGGTGGTACATACTTTCGGAAAAATATGGCAAGAACGTGGACTAATCAATAGTCGGGGAAAGGAGTTAATACACGAAGAGTTGATAGGACAGTGTTGAAAAGTTTGGAATTACCCCGGGAAATAGCTATAGTCCATGTACCCGGACATCAGAAGGGAAGTACCCTAGAAGCAAGAGGGAATAGGTTAGCAGACGAGGCAGCCAAAGAGGCTGCTATGAACCTTACAGTAACAGAAATACGGGTTCTCACACCCCTAGTGGAGTCCCCTTCCGTGAGCCCCGTGTACACGGAAGAAGAAGAAAAGGAGTTCCAGGAGATGGGGGCCACTAAGACAACCAAAGGAAGGTGGATCCTCCCGGATGGGAGGGAGTTGTTGAGCAAACCAGTCATGAGAAACATCCTAGCCACTTTGCACCAAGGCAGTCATTGGGGCTCCCAAGCTATGTGTGACATAGTGTTAAGAAAGTATGGATGCAAAGGGATATACATGTTAGCTCAGCAGGTACGTGCAGGCTGCCCGACTTGCCAAAGGATTAATAAGAAAGTAATGAGAGAGGGGCCAAAAGGTGGAAGAAACCCTGGGGCAAGACCTTTTCAGAGGATACAGGTAGACTACACAGAATTACCCCCAGTAGGGAAGCAAAAGTACTTATTAGTCCTAATAGATCATCTAACTGGGTGGGTGGAAGCATTTCCAATGTCCTCGGCCACCTCGAAGGGAGTAGCAAAAACTCTTTTAGAGCATATAATTCCTCGATATGGAGTGGTGGAAAGTATAGATTCGGACCAAGGTAGCCATTTTACCTCTAAGATCCTACAAGAGGTAATGGTGGGGTTAGACATTTCTTGGGAATTCCACACTCCCTGGCACCCGCCTTCTTCTGGACGGGTAGATCGAATGAATCAAACCTTAAAGAAGCAACTGTCTAAGCTAATCCTAGGGACTCGATTACCATGGACAAAATATTTACCTATCGCTTTGTTACGCATTAGGACTGCGCCTAGACGTGATATTGGCCTCTCTCCTTATGAAATGATGTTTGGGTTACCTTTCTTGGGTGGAAAAGGGGAATTTCCGACTGTAGAGTTCAACGATAAGTTTTTAAAGAACTATATTGTGTTGCTCGGTTCTTCTTTGTCTGTCCTTAGGAAAAAGGGTCTGTTGACCCAGACACCTCCACTAGAGTTCGCAGTACATCAGATACGACCGGGTGATTGGGTCTTGATCAAAACCTGGAAAGATACCAAACTACACCCAAGCTGGGAGGGACCGTTCCTGACCCTCCTGACTACTGAAACAGCCGTCCGTACTGCTGAAAAAGGGTGGAGTCATCACACTCGTGTTAAGGGTCCGGTGGACGCTCCTTCCCCTCCGGCAAGTTCATACTACAGACAACCCTCTGAAAGTCAAGCTGAGCAAAAAAAAAAGAATGAACTGAACTGATTTGAAAGACTATCAAGTATTGGTTAGAAATTTTGTATTGTAAGCGTTGCGTGAACTCACACTTCCCGGGTATTTAAAGGGTTAGAGAATAGACAGATAGGGGTTGGGAAGCTGAAATGAGCAGGCAGCTTTATGTCATTACGATAGTATTGGCGCTAGTTGCCCAGGGGGTTGGGAAGAATCATTTTACCGCTTTATGTCACAATTATGCTAGAGTAACGGAGCGTACCGACTGTTGGGTATGTGCTGCAATCCCACACCATGGAGAATCTGGAATCCCTCTCACAGTAATACCATTTACCAATAGAGAGGTGTACGAGGTACAACAATTTGACTTAGGCTCAAATGATACCAAATGGAGATCTGAAAGGGGTGATTATAAATTCGCGGGATGGTTCCCACAACTGGCTCCGAAAACCCCGGGTGCTATCGACGGCCTTAGGGTTTCCCCACCGAAAGAAGTAGTCAATACCACTTGTTTCTGCAATCAGAATGACAGCGCATCCTTCCAGTTAGGAAACTCATCGTGTGTCGCCACCAGCCAAGCTACTGGCACAAATGTACCCCACATTTTGAACGGGACATATTGGATATGTGGTCTAGAGGCCTATCCCTTTATCCCCGGGGAAAGGTACATTCGGATGACAGAATGCGTAAGAAGCGTAGAAATTCAGGAATGTTATGATCTTGATCTAACACTGCCTCAAAATCAGAAAGGCTGGAGTGGCTGTTGCTACCTAGCCTATGTAATCCCCCATCTGAGGCTGTTAGATAAAACAGTAATTCTGTGTAGTCTACCTGTATCCTCTGAAAAGGACTTACCCCAGGGTTTCTTCCACCTTTTGGCCCCTCTCTCATTACTTTCTTATTAATCCTTTGGCAAGTCGGGCAGCCTGCACATACCTGCTGAGCTAACATGTATATCCCTTTGCATCCATACTTTCTTAACACTATGTCACACATAGCTTGGGAGCCCCAATGACTGCCTTGGTGCAAAGTGGCTAGGATGTTTCTCATGACTGGTTTGCTCAACAACTCCCTCCCATCCGGGAGGATCCACCTTCCTTTGGTTGTCTTAGTGGCCCCCATCTCCTGGAACTCCTTTTCTTCTTCTTCCGTGTACACGGGGCTCACGGAAGGGGACTCACCTAGGGGTGTGAGAACCCGTATTTTTGTTACTGTAAGGTTCATAGCAGCCTCTTTGGCGCCTCATCTGCTAACCTATTCCCTCTTGCTTCGAGGGTACTTCCCTTCTGATGAGGGGCTTTGTGAGGGGCAGGTCATGCCTCACAAACCTTATCGAGTTCTTTGAGGGTGTGACGAGAAAAGTTGATGAGGGTCGAGCTGTGGATGTGGTGCATATGGACTTCAGTAAGGCATTTGATAAGGTTCCCCATAGTAGGCTCATTCAGAAGGTCAGGAGGAATGGGATACAGGGGAACTTAGCTGTCTGGATAGAGAATTGGCTAGCCAACAGAAGACAGCGAGTGGTAGTAGAAGGGAAATATTCTGCCTGGAAGTCAGTGGTGAGTGGTGTTCCACAGGGCTCTGTCCTTGGGCCTCTACTGTTTGTAATTTTTATTAATGACTTGGATGAGGGGATTGAAGGATGGGTCAGCAGGTTTGCAGACGACACGAAGGTTGGAGGTTTCGTTGACAGTATAGAGGGCTGTTGTAGGCTGCAGCGGGACATTGACAGCATGCAGAGATGGGCTGAGAGGTGGCAGATGGAGTTCAACCTGGATAAATGTGAGGTGATGCATTTTGGAAGGTCAAATTTGAAAGCTGAGTACAGGATTAAGGATAGGATTCTTGGCAGTGTGGAGGAACAGAGGGATTTGGTGTGCAGATACATAGATCCCTTAAAATGGCCACCCAAGTGGACAGGGTTGTGAAGAAAGCATATGGTGTTTTGGCTTTCATGAACAGGGGGATTGAGTTTAAGAGTTGTGAGATCTTGTTGCAGCTCTATAAAACTTTGGTTAGACCGCACTTGGAATACTGCGTCCAATTCTGGTCGCCCTATTATAAGAAAGATGTGGATGCTTTGGAGACGGTTCAGAGGAGGTTTACCAGGATGCTGCCTGGACTAGAGGGCTTATCTTATAAAGAGAGGTTGACTGAGCTCGGACTCTTTTCATTCGAGAAAAGGAGGAGGAGAGCGGACCTAATTGAGGTATACAAGATAATGAGAGGCATAGATAGAGTTGATAGCCAGAGACTATTTCCCAGGGCAGAAATAGCTAACACGAGGGGTCATAGTTTTAAGCTGGTTGGAGGAAAGTATAGAGGGGATGTCAGAGGCAGGTTCTTTACACAGAGAGTTGTGAGAGCATGGAATGCGTTGCCAGCAGCAGTTGTGGAAGCAAGGTCATTGGGGACATTTAAGAGACTGCTGGACATGCATATGGTCACAGAAATTTGAGGGTGCATACATGAGGATCAATGGTCGGCACAACATCATGGGCTGAAGGGCCTGTTCTGTGCTGTACTGTTCTATGTTCTATGTTCTCAAACCCCAGAAATAACTCAGAATGAGCAGTGGAAGAAGCGGACACCCCGAAAAGTAACTGAAGGGGATCACTTTCTCTGGGCTTTAATACCTATGTATGGGATGCCCGAGCAGGAAGAGAAATACAAAAGCTGGCAGCTTCCCTGGAGGATTCCAAGATAATAAAATGTGAGGCTGGGTGAACACAGCAGGCCAAGCAGCATCTCAGGAGCACAAAAGCTGACGTTTCGGGCCTAGACCCTTCATCAGAGAGGGGGATGGGGAGAGGGGACTGGAATAAATAGGGAGAGAGCGGGAGGCGGACCGAAGATGGAGAGTAAAGAAGATAGGTGGAGAGAGTATAGGTGGGGAGGTAGGGAGGGGATAGGTTAGTCCAGGGAAGACGGACAGGTCAAGGAGGTGGGATGAGGTTAGTAGGTAGATGGGGGTGCGGCTTGGTGTGGGAGGAAGGGATGGGTGAGAGGAAGAACCGGTTAGGGAGGCAGAGACAGGTTGGACTGGTTTTGGGGTGCAGTGGGTGGAGGTGGAAGAGCTGGGCTGGTTGTGTGGTGCAGTGGAGGGAGGGGACGAACTGGGCTGGTTTAGGAATGCAGTAGGGGAAGGGGAGATTTTGAAACTGGTGAAGTCCACATTGATACCATATGGCTGCAGGGTTCCCAGGCGGAATATGAGTTGCTGTTCCTGCAACCTTCGGGTGGCATCATTGTGGCAGTGCAGGAGGCCCATGATGGACATGCCATCTAGAGAATGGGAGGGATGACATGTCCATCATGGGCCTCCTGCACTGCCACAATGATGCCACCCGAAGGTTGCAGGAACAGCAACTCATATTCCGCCTGGGAACCCTGCAGCCATATGGTATCAATGTGGACTTCACCAGTTTCAAAATCTCCCCTTCCCCTACTGCATCCCTAAACCAGCCCAGTTCGTCCCCTCCCCCCACGGCACCACACAACCAGCCCAGCTCTTCCCCCCCACCCACTGCATCCCAAAACCAGTCCAACCTGTCTCTGCCTCCCTAACCGGTTCTTCCTCTCACCCATCCCTTCCTCCCACCCCAAGCCGCACCCCCATCTACCTACTAACCTCATCCCACCTCCTTGACCTGTCCGTCTTCCCTGGACTGACCTATCCCCTCCCTACCTCCCCACCTACACTCTCTCCACCTATCTTCTTTACTCTCCATCTTCGCTCCGCCTCCCCCTCTCTCCCTATTTATTCCAGTTCCCTCTCCCCATCCCCCTCTCTGATGAAGGGTCTAGGCCCGAAACGTCAGCTTTTGTGCTCCTGAGATGCTGCTTGGCCTGCTGTGTTCATCCAGCCTCACATTTTATTATCTTGGAATTCTCCAGCATCTGCAGTTCCCATTATCTCTGATAGCTTCCCTGGAGGAGTTGACCAACAATACTGCCAATGCGTTGGCCAAGACTCAATCCCAAGTGGCAATCATTTCAGTCGTTATGGCCGCCCGACTAACGATTCTCAAGAATAGGATGGCTCTAGATTACATTTTGGCAGAGAAATGTGGTACCTGTGTCCCAATTGGGGAAGAATGTTGTACATACATACCTGACGTTTCCCATAATGTTACTGATATCTCCCAACACGTACGAGACAAAATCGCCAAAATAAGGGAGGCCAGTAACCGGTACCGGAATGAAAAAGGCTGGGAATGGGGGAGTGATAATGGGAACTGCAGATGCTGGAGAATCCAAGATAATAAAATGTGAGGCTGGATGAACACAGCAGGCCCAGCAGCATCTCAGGAGCACAAAAGCTGACTTTTCGGGCCTAGACCCTTCATCAGAGAGGGGGATGGGCTGAGGTTTCTGGAATAAATAGGGAAAGAGGGGGAGGCGGACCGAAGATGGAGAGAAAAGAAGATAGGTGGAGAGGAGAGTATAGGTGGGGAGGTAGGGAGGGGATAGGTCAGTCCAGGGAAGACGGACAGGTCAAGGAGGTGGGATGAGGTTAGTAGATAGGAGAATGAGGTGCGGCTTGGGGTGGGAGGAAGGGATGGGTGAGAGGAAGAACAGGTTAGGGAGGCAGAGACAAGTTGGACTCAGTGCAGTGGGTGGAGGGGAAGAGTTGGGCTGGTTGTGTGGTGCAGTGGGGGGAGGGGATGAACTGGGCTGGTTTTGAGATGTGGTGGGGGAAGGGGAGATTTTGAAACTGGTGAAGTCCACATTGATACCATTGGGCTGCAGGATTCCCAAGCGGAATATGAGTTACTGTTCCTGCAACCTTCGGGTGGCATCATTGTGGCAGTGCAGGAGGCCCATGATGGACATGTCATCTAAAGAATGGGAGGGGGAGTGGAAATGGTTTGCGACTGGGAGGAGCAGTTGTTTATTGCGAACCGAGCGGAGGTGTTCTGCAAAGCGGTCCCCAAGCCTCTGCTTGGTTTCCCCAATGTAGAGGGAGCCAGACCGGGTACGGTGGATGCAGTATACCACATTGGCAGATGTGCAGGTGAACCTCTGCTTAATGTGGAAAGTCATCTTGGGGCCTGGGATAGGGGTGAGGGAGGAGGTGTGGGGCAAGTGTAGCATGTCCTGCGGTTGCAGAGGAAGGTGCTGGGTGTGGTGGGGTTGGAGGGCAGTGTGGAGCGAACAAGGGAGTCACGGAGAGAGTGGTCTCTCCGGAAAGCAGACAGGGGTGGGGATGGAAAAATGTCTTGGGTGGTGGGGTCGGATTGTAGATGGCGGAAGTGTCGGAAGATGATGCGTTGTATCCGGAGGTTGGTGGGGTGGTGTGTGAGAACGAGGGGGATCCTCTTAGGGCGGTTGTGGCGCGGGCGGGGTGTGAGGGATGTGTTGTGGGAAGTGTGGGAGACGCGGTCAAGGGCGTTCTCGACCACTGCGGGGGGAAAGTTGCGGTCCTTGAAGAACTTGGACATCTGGGATGTGCGGGAGTGGAATGTCTTATCATGGGAGCAGATGCGGAGAAGGCGGAGGAATTGGGAATAGGGGATGGAATTTTTGCAGGAGGGTGGGTGGGAGGTGGTGAATTCTAGGTTGCTGTGGGAGTCGGTGGGCTTGAAATGGACATCAGTTACAAGCTGGTTGCCTGAGATGGAGACTGAGAGGTCCAGGAAGGTGAGGGATGTGCTGGAGATGGCCCAGGTGAACTGAAGGTTGGGGTGGAAGGTGTTGGTGAAGTGGATGAACTGTTTGAGCTCCTCTGGAGAGCAAGAGGCAGCGCCGATACAGCCATCAATGTACCGGAGGAAGAGGTGGGGTTTGGGGCCTGTGTAGGTGCGGAAGAGGGACTGTTCCACGTAACCTACAAAGAGGCAGGCATAGCTGGGGTCCATGCGGGTGCCCATGGCCACCCCATTAGTCTGTAGGAAGTGGGAGGAGTCAAAAGAGAAGTTGTTAAGGGTGAGGACGAGTTCGGCTAGGCGGATGTGGGTGTCGGTGGAGGGGGACTGGTCGGGCCTGCAGGACAGGAAGAAGCAGAGGGCCTTGAGGCCATCTGCATGCGGAATGCAGGTGTATAGGGACTGGACGTCCATGGTGAAAATGAGGTCTTGGGGGCCAGGGAATTGGAAGTCCTGGAGGAGGTGGAGGGCATGGGTGGTGTCACGGACGTAGGTGGGGAGTTCCTGGATCAAAGGGGAGAAAATGGAGTCCAGATAGGTGGAGATGAGTTCGGTGGGGCAGGAGCAGGCCGAGACGATGGGTCGACCAGGGCAGGCAGGTTTGTGGATTATGGGAAGGAGATAGAAACGGGCTGTGCGGGGTTGGGGAACAATGAGGTTGGAGGCTGTGGGTGGGAGGTCCCCTGAGGTGATGAGGTCATGAATGGTGTTGGAGATGATGGTTTGGTGCTCGGGCGTGGGGTCATGATCGAGGGGGCGGTAGGAGGTGGTGTCGGAGAGTTGGCGTCTGGCTTCGGCGATGTAGAGGTCAGTGCGCCATACTACCACTGCGCCACCCTTGTCTGCGGGTTTGATGGTGAGGTTGGGGTTGGGGCGGAGGGAGCGGAGGGCTGCCCGTTCTGCGGGGGAGAGGTTGGACTGGGTGAGAGGGGTGGAGAGGTTGAGGCGGTTAATGTCTCGACGGCAGTTAGAGATGAAGAGGTCGAGGGAGGGTAGGAGGCCTGGGGGTGGTGTCCAGGAGGAGGACTTGTGTTGGAGGTGGGTGAAGGGGTCAGTGGAGGGAGGGTTAGGCTCCCGGTTGAAGAAGTAGGCGTGGCGGCGAAGGCGGTGGAAAAACTGCTCTATGTCCAATTGTGACTGGTATTCGTTGATGTGTGGTTGTAGGGGGACAAAGGTGAGCCCTTTACTAAGGACTGACCGTTCGTCCTCAGGTAGTGGGAGGTCTGGGGGGATGGTGAAGATGCGGCAGGGTTCAGTGTGGCTGTCTTCACTGGGGTTGCTGGCTGTGGAGGTTGTGGGCGGAGTGATGAGGTCGTCGGCCGTGGGCGGGGTTCTTGAAGAACTTGGACATCTGGGATGTGCGGGAGTGGAATGCCTCATCGTGGGAGCAGATGCGGCGGAGGCGGAGGAATTGGGAATAGGGGATGGAATTTTTGCAGGAGGGTGGGTGGGAGGAGCTGTATTCTAGGTAGCGGTGGGAGTCGGTGGGCTTGAAATGGACATCAGTTACAAGCTGGTTGCCTGAGATGGAGACTGAGAGATCCAGGAAGGTGAGGGATATTCCGCTTGGGAACCCTGCAGCCCAATGGTATCAATGTGGACTTCACCAGCTTCAAAATCTCCCCTTCCCCCCCCGCATCCCAAAACCAGCCCAGTTCGTCCCCTCCCGCCACTGCACCACACAACCAGCCCAGCTCTTCCCCTCCACCCACTGCATCCCAAAACCAGTCCAACCTGTCTCTGCCCCCATAACCTGTTCTTCCTCTCACCCGTTCCTTCCTCCCACCCCAAGCCACACCTCCATCTCCTACCTACTAACCTCATCCCGCCTCCTTGACCTGTCCATCTTCCCTGGACTGACCTATCCCCTCCCTACCTCCCCACCTATACTCTCCTCTCCACCTATCTTCTTTTCTCTCCATCTTCGGTCCGCCTCCCCCTCTCTCCCTATTTATTCCAGAACCCTCACCCCATCCCCCTCTCTGATGAAGGGTCTAGGCCCGAAACATCAGCTTTTGTGCTCCTGAGATGCTGCTGGGCCTGCTGTGTTCATCCAGCCTCACATTTTATTATCTTGGGAATGGGGGAGTTGGGGATTACCTGGTTGGGGAGAGTGATTGGTTAATTTGGCCATTTATGGATTATTGATATTAGTGAGTCTGGTGGTGGGGTTTAATGTCCTCAAATGGATACTGAGCCAATTAATGACGTCTCTCGGGGAACGAACCCTAGTACATCACCAGATGCTTTTACAATCAGCAGATGGTATGCAACAAAGAGAAAGTCAAAGAATGCTTCTCGAGTTTGAAAAACGAACATCACAAAGAGTGATTTAAGGGGTAACCGTGTACAAGATTGTGAACCTCAACGTCAGCAAGTGGAAGAAGGCAGAGAATGGGAAAATGAATTTTAAAAAATGGGGCTTAATTAGTGCAGAAACAACAGTTTGAGAAAAAGAAAAAGGGGGAATTGTGAGAGATTAAACATGTCGTTTCTGCAGGTAAGGATGAATGATGGGGTCTTGCAGGAGCAGAAATTCACAAGATTTTGTAGCAGAAGTTTATCATTAACCAGAGATTAGGTTCTGCAAAGGTGGCAGTTAGCACGACCAGAAACATTCTTTCTGCAGACAAGGACATGGTCGAGATAAGGGTGTTGTAGCAGAGGCTTATTTCTGCAAACCTGACGATTCACACGTACAGCATGTCTGGTGCTCTTTAGGGTAGCAAATAAGGATGGCAGTAAACAAGGGAATGGGGCCTTCGGCCGGCAGTAAAGGGAACAGTAAACAAGGGCTGTCCGAAAGGACGGGAATGATAGGATAAGACCAATGGGAGCAGGGAGGCGTGATTCTGCAACTCGTAAACTGTATAAGAATGTTTAACATGCTTTGTAGTATGTGCCTGTCTAGCAGACACCCTTTCTTGCAAGATCGTCCAGAATAAAATTGTTTTGTTTCCAAGGCTTTGTCTCAGGCTGAATTTGTGAGCAGGGACTGTTTCTCACAGTATGAAGTTAAATACAGTGGGTATCCAAGAGACGTGGGGGTTTAGGATCATAATTTTTAAAACACCACAAACATGGCCTTTATATTGCGAGGACTGGAGTACAAGGATGCTTGAATCATGTTGCATTTATACAAAATTCTAGTCAGGCCTCACTTGGAGTATGGTGAGCAGATCTGGGCACTGCACCTTAGGAAGGATAGATTGACCTCAAAGGAAACAGAGAACAAAGAAAATTACAGCACAGGAACAGGCCCTTCTGCCCTCCAAGCCTGCGCTGATCCAGATCCTCTATCTAAACCTGTTGCCTATTTTCCAAGGATCTGTATCCCTCTGCTCCCTTCCCATTCACGTGTCTGTCTAGATACATCTTAAATGATGCCATAGGCCTGCTTCTACCACCTCCGCTGGCAATGCGTTCCAGGCAGCCACCACCCTCTGCGTAAAGAACTTTCCATGCAGCCCTCCCTTATGCTTTTCCTCTCTCACCTTGAAATTGTGACCCCTAGTAATTGAGTCCCCCACTCTGGGAAAAAGCTTCTTGCTATCCACCCTGTCTATACCAATGTACAATGTAGGTTTGCAAAGACAATACCTGGACTTCTGGGATTAAATTATGAGGAGAGATTGTACAAATGACGCCTGTTTTCTCCATAATTTAGAAGGTTAAAGGGGGAATCTGATCAAAATCTTCAACATATTAATAAGAAAAGACAGGGTCAATAAATGATTTCCACTGGTTGAAGATTTAGGGCTAAGGGGCATAGTCTAAGAATTAGGACAAGACCTTTCAGAACAGATGTTAGGAAACATTTCTACACGCAAAGGGTGGTTTGGAACTGTCTTCCACAAATGGCAGTTGATGCTAGATCTGACATAGAGTTTTGTTAGAAAAGATATTGAGGGATATGAGCCAAAGGCAGGCAAATGGAGTTTGGCAACAGCTATGATCTCACTTAATGGCAGAACAGACTTGAGAGACAGAATGAACCACTCTCGTTCCTATGTCCCTGTGTCCAATGTTCCCTAGTGCAGCTGCACAATTGCCCTGTGCATGCCGACTGGTGGGCTGACACCATTCTTATCATTGAATTCCGGTTTCAGCATGCTCGGGTCTCGGAGGTCCACACACAATATTAGAAAGAACATAGGATCTGAGAAGAAATTTCAGCCCCAAAATTGCATTTGCAAAAATTGTGGCAGAGCAGCACTTTTTATAGTGGGTGCTACTTTTCAGATGAGATGTAGAGCCAAAGTTTTAGCTGTCTTCTTGATTGAATGTAAAAGATTCCCCTGGAATTACTTTGGAAAGAAGCTGGGGACTTCTCCCAGTATCATGGTCAATTTGCATCATTTTGCCAAAACAACTGCAAGTTGATTAGCCAGTCATTAGCTCATTCTTGTTTGCATGAGAGTTTGCTATCTAAAAGCTTGGGGAAAGCAATGGCCCAGTGGTATTATTGCTGGGTTGGGAAGCAAGCTGTCCTAGATATTCTAATAATGACTGTGAGATGTTGCCAACTGTCTCACTTTAGGGAAGGAAAGTGCCATCCTTACTTGGTCTGGCCTACATGTGACTCCAGACTGACAGTAATGTGGTTGACTCTTCACTGATGGATGGGCAATAAATGCACCACACACATTCTGTGAATGAATAAAAACAAAATTAGTTGCTGCATCACAGTAGTTAGTAATGCAATGTCCTGTAGCTGCTAAAGGCACTGTATAAATGCAAGTTCAAAAGAGACAATAGAACCTGAAGATGTTGTGTGATCATCATGAGTACCACAGGGACTTTTAGTATGGACTATGTCAGCTGTCCAGTTTGGAAAACACCCCAAGCAACAACAAAATTCTTAAAATAGAATAAACTTTCCAGATTTGGCAAAAGAAATCAACAAAACAAGGACACAGAAAACAATCTTTTCAAGACAATTTTAAACAAAATAGCTGGCTGCAAGTGTTTAGTGATGAGAAGTGATAAACGAGAGTCATAGAACATAGAACATAGAACAGTAGAGCACAGTACAGGCCCTTCGGCCCAAGATGTTCTGCTGACCTATTATCCTACTAAGATCAATCTACCCTGCATACCTTACATTTTATTATCCTCCATATGCCTATCCAAGAGTCGCTTAAAAGTCTCTAAAATATCTGACCTCACTACCACTGCCAGCAGTGCATTCCACACACCCACCACTCTGTGTGACGTTATGGAGTCATGGAGATGTCCAGCATGGAAACAGACCCTTCAGCCCAACTCATCCATCCTAAATTAATCTTGTCCCAATTTCCAGCATTTGGCCCATATCCCTCTGAACACTTCCTATTCGTATAGCTGGATAAGATCAGTGAAGAGCAACAGGTACCTATATAACTCATTACTGTAATGAGACCATTACAAAATATGTCCCAGCAGTGTGTTCAGATAAAATTTGAGGCAAGACATGGAAGTGAATATTAGTCCAAAGCATCACTATTTACAGAGCATCTTAAAAGAGGAGTAAGATAGGGAGGTTGTAGAGAGGCAGTTGCAGGTCTTGGGGAGAGGGTGCTGACCTCATAAGCTTCAATCTTGGGATGTCTTCCTTCTGCAAGCAAAACAACATAAGACCATAAGACCATAAGACATAGGAGTGGAAGTAAGGCCATTCGGCCCATCAAATCCACTCCGCCATTTAAATCGTGGCTGATGGGCATTTCAACTCCACTTCCCTGGACTCTCCCTGTAGCTCTTGATTCCTTTTGAGATCAAGAATTTGTCGATCTCTGCCTTGGAGGCATCCGATGTCCCAGCCTCCACTGCACTCTGCAGCAATGAATTCCACAAGCCCACCACTCTCTGGCTGAAGAAATGTCGTCTCATTTCAGTTTCAAATTTACCCTCTCTGTGCCCACAGGTCCTAGTGTCCCCCCTAACGGAAACAACTTCCTAGCATCCACCCCTTCTAAACCACACATTATCTTGTAAATTTCTATTAGATCTCCCCTCAACCTTCTAAACTCTAATGAGTACAATCCCAGGATCCTTAGCCATTCATCATACATTAAACTTACCATTCCAGGGATTATCCGTGTGAATCTCCGCTGGACATGCTCCAGGGCTGGTATGTCCTTCCTGAGGTGTGGGGCCCAAAATTGTGCTAACTACAGATGCTATCCCTCTTCTTGGCAACAGTCTGGCATGAAACTAGATTAATCAGAAGCTTGGGTGTTAACCTGATCCCCAAATTATCTTCCAACAGTACAAAATCAATTCCCCCTGCCTCAGCTCATCTCCTGTGGAAACCCTCATGGGTGCCTTCCATATCTCCACAGTTGTCAAATCTAAACACATCACTCTAGGCCTTTCAAGGTGTGAGAATACTTTATAGAAAGTATCACACTGATAATTTCATCATACATTGAAATGATTACAGAGTCATAGAATCATACAGCACAGAAACAGACCCTTCAGTCCAACTTGTCCATTCCAACCAAGATTCCCAAACTAAATAGTCCCATTCGCCTGCATTTACCCCATATCCCTCTCAACCTTTATTATTCATGTACTTGTCCAAATGTCTTTTAAATGTTGTAACTGTCAGTATATCTAAAACTTCATCTAGCAATTCATTCCACATAGAAAATCACACTCTGCATGAAAGAGTTGCCCCTCAGATACCTTTTAAATCTTTCTCCTCTCACTTAAAATTATGCTGTCTAGTTTGGAGCTCCCTCACCCTTGGGATAGGACATTTGCAATCCACCTTCTCTTTGCTCTTCATGATTTAATAAACTTCTATAAGGTCACCCTTCAAGCCCCCACGCTCCAGTGAAAATGGCCTCAGGTTATCCAGCTTCTCCTTGTAACTGAGACCCTCCAGTCCAGGTAACACTCTGCAATAATTAGCAGTAAAGAGACTGGTCTTTAAACTTGAATTTATTTAAACAATCTCTAGCCACCTTCAACTCATTTGCAGAGACCCCATTTTGATGGGTATTTTTGATAGCACAAGACTTTCGTTGTATTTTTTCCTGGTATTTGTCACTGGATAGCCCAACATTTATTATCTGTCACTGTTTAAGAGCCAAACACATTACCGTGGCTCTGGGGTTACGTGTAGCCCAGGAAAGGATGACAGTTTTCCTTCCTTAAAGGACAATGGTGAACCAGTTTGATTTTTACAACAGTCGACAACGGGTACTGAAATAACTCTGCTGGAACCAGTACCTCATCACCAAGTCACCCTTTATTTACATATGGAAAGTACTTGAAACTGATCCAGCTCCCTCAGAGTCAGCTCTCAGAGAGAACAGAACCTCTGACCCTCCTGTTCATATCTGTCAGCCAGGGCTCTCTGGTTGGACTAGATTAATAGCCCCAATCAAGGAACTCACATTCTATGAGGACCACATGGCTGTTGTTAACAATCACTGCAGCTACATGATTTTAAATTGAATTCAAGGTTTACCATGTGCCATGATGGGATTTTAACTGATACCTTCAGAACATTAGACTAGGGCTCAGGATTGCGATGTTGCCACTATACCATTGCCTCTGAAACTGTGAGAATAATGCAGAAAAATGGCACTAAGGTGGAAGATCAGCCGTTATCGTGTTCCATGGCAGGTTTGAAGGTTGGATGGCTTACTTTTGCTCATTTTTTCTATGACAATCCATAATCAGTGGGCAGCTCTTTAGTTATGTCGTATTTAAGCTGTGTAATTAGGCACATTACATCTGGAGAGGTGATGGCCTCGTGTATTATCGCTGGACTATTAATCCAGAGACCCACATGGCATTCTGGGGGCCTGGGTTCAAATCCCGCCATGGCAGATGATAGAATTTGAATTCAATAAAAAAATCTGGAATTAAGGGTCTAATGATGACCATGAATCCATTGTCGATTGTTGGGGGAAAAACCCATCTGGTTCAATCATGCCGTTTAGGGAATCAAATATGCCGTCCTTACCCAGTCTGGCCTACATGTGACGCCAGGCCCACGGCAATGTGGTTGACTCTTAACTGCCGTCTGGGCAATTAGGGATGGGCAATAAATGTTGTCAGTGACGTCTTCATCCTGTGAATGAATAAAGGAAAAAGTAATTAACCTTGCTGTTTTTCCATTTATCCCTTTAATGATAAAAGCTTGGTCTTTGAACAAACATTTGACTTTTTTCCCCAGTCATCTATATTTGGCTTGGTATTTATTTTAATTTCTGATTAACTGGTGAAGGATTTTAAGGTGTTTTACAGCATTAAAGGTCCTATATCAGTAAGGACAGGCAACACCACCTTCTGTTCAGGATAATCCTCAACACTGGTGCCCTGCAAGGGTGCGTACTCAGCCCCTTACTATGCTCCTTATACACACAGGACTATGGCCACATTCAGCTCTGACTTCTTTTACAAATTTGCCGATGGCACCACAGTCATGGATCAGATCTCAAACAAAGACAAGATAGAGTACAGAAAGGAGATAGAGAGCTTAGCGGCACAATGTAAAAACAACAATCTCTCCCTCAACGTCAGCAAAACGAAGGAGCTTGTCATTGGCTTCAGGAAGCAGAGTGGAGGCCACCCCCACCCCCACCCCATCTGCATCAATGGTGCTGACATGGAGATGGTCGAGCGCTTCATGTTCCTGGGAGTGGCGATCACCAACAATCCATCTTGGTCCACCTATGTCAGTGCTACAGCCAAGAAAGCATGGCAATGTCGCTACTTCCTCAGAAGGTGAAGGAAATTCAGCATGTCCACAATGACTCTCACCAATTTTTATAGCTACACCATAGAAATCATCCTATCCAGATGCATCACAGCTTGGTATGGCAACTGCTCAGACCAAGACGTAAGATACTACAGAGAGTTGTGAACACAGCCCAGTCCGTCATGAAATCCAGCCTTCTATTCATTGACTCTGTCTACACTTCCTGCTGCTTTGGGAATGCAACCGACACAATCAAAAACCCCGCCCACCCCAGTTATGCTGACTTCCACACTCTTCCAACGGGCAGAAAATACAAAAGTTTGAAAACAACACATTAGAAGCAGCGTTTTTCGCACTGTTATTACAGTTAGGAATGGGTCACTCATATATTCGAGTTGATGTTTCTCTGTAATTTCTCTGTAGCTGTATTCTGCAATCTGCTCTATTACCCTGATATACTTGTGCAAAGCATGATTTATCTGTTTAGCATGCACAACACAATACTTTTCATTGTATCTCGGTACATGTGATAATAATAAATCAATCAGATATAATGGAGTCTGATATTAGAAACCTTATTGACACTGTGCCATTGAGTATATAACAATTCATGAGAGAACATGTTCACTGCTTTCACTCTTGGAAAAATCTCACATGTTTGGTGATAATTGGATGTGGAACTAAGTTACTCAGGATAGTTGGATGTTGAGTGTAGAATGAAGAGCGCATACCAACAGCATGAGTTCAATCTCCACACCAGCTGAGTTTGCCTTCTTAACCTTGCCCTTACCTAATCATCAGGGTAGAGCATGATGAAAGAACTAGGAGGGGTTAATGATTATCAGGGGTGCGTGAGGGTGCTTGATGAAGTTTTGAAGGATGAGGGCAGATTTCATTGAAACTTACAGAATACTGAGATAGAGTGGATGTGGAGAAGATGTTTCCACCAGTAGGAGAGACAGCAAATGTGGCGAATCTGGGGAACTATTGCTGCAGAATGCAGTGGAGGGCAAGTCATTGAGTGTTTTTAAGACAGAGATAGATATGTTCTTGCTTAGTGAAGGATTCAAAGGTTATGGAGAGAAGGCAAGAGAATGGGGTTGAGGAACATAACCCCTCCATCCACACCTCCTCAAATTCATTTGGTCGATCTGAGACACGTCCCTTCCCTTACTTGACCTCTCCATTTCCATTTCCAGTGACAGCTTACAGACCGACATTTGTTATTAAACCACAGACTCCCACAGCTACCTGGACAGTACCTTCTCCCACCCCGTATCCTGCAAACACTGCAAACCTTTTTCCCAATTCTTGCATCTCCATCGCATCTGATCCTGATGGAGAAGCGTTCCACTCACAAACATCCCTTTGTCAAACAATGCTCTTTCTCCCCCCAACCCCATCATCCAGACAGCCCTCCACTGTGCCTCTTCTATTCCCTGCTCCACAGCTCTAAACTAATCCCCATCCAAACATAATAAAGAAAGGGACCCCTTTCCACACCACCATCCTCCACGTCCGATATATTATCCTCAAACACTTCCACCAACTTCAAATGTATACCACCATCCAGAACATCTTCACTCCCCAACCTGCTCTGCCTTCCGCAAGGACCATTCCCTTCACCACTCCTTGGTTTGAGTCACACTCCCCACCAACCACTCTTACCACTACCCCACCCCCGTACCTTCCCCTGTAACCGTAAAAGATGCAACACGTGCCCACACACCACCTCTCTCACCTCCATCCAGGGCCCTAAACAGCCCTTCCAGGTGAGGCAGAGCTTCAACTGCATCTCCTCCAATCTAGACTTTTGCATCTGGTGATCCCCATGTGGTCTCCCCTATGTTGTGAGACCAAACGTAGGCTAGGCGACTGTTTCGCAGAGCGTCTCCATCTGGACTGTAACAGCCAACCTAACCTTCCATTCACGGCACATTTCAACTCCCCACCCCACATCCCCTCGGCCTCCTCCAGTTTCGCAGTGACTCAGAACGCATCTTTTGAAGAGCACTTTATCTTCTGCCTGTGCACCCCCTTACAGCCTGGACGACTCACCATTGAGTTCTCCAATTTCAAATAACCTTCCCACCCACTCCCCAGCTCCCTTTCCAGCCTCACCTCCTCCTTTCCATTCTTTCTTCTGACCCTCCCTTCCAACCACCAAGCGGATTCATCCTTCCCATCAACCAACCAGGTCACACCTACCACCAGTGTCCACCTATCACCACCTTTCCACCTCCATCACCCGCCCCCCCCCCCCCCACCAGCACCACCTCAGTTTTATCTGCAGCTCCCACTACCCCCACATCCAGTCCTGAAGAAGGGTAACACCCGAAACGTTGACTGCTCCTTTCGAACAGATGCTGCCTGGCCTGCTGTGTTCTTCCAGCCTCCTGTTTGTCAGCAAGTTAGAATGGTGGAGCAGACTTGATGGGCTGAATGGCCTAATTCTCCTCCTATATCTTATGGTCCTTTAAGCCAATGACTAAAGCCAAGCATGCACTCAGCTATATTCAGCAGAGGCTTTTTAAAAAACTTATTAACCAACCTACTGATATGACCTCCAGAACCTCAGATCTCAAGGTGGGACTTTCCACTGGACCTTGTACCCCAGAGGTAAGGGTACTACCAACACTGCCACAAAGCTATTTGATGAGATGTGGCTGCTGCCTATTCCTATTTGCCCTTGAACCTCGCAGCTGACTGGGTCATTCCTGAGGGCTAAGTGAAAACTATGTATGGCTCTAAACTGAGCGCAGGTGCTTATGATCCTGTGCACGGACGGTGGATCCAAGCAGAAAATGGGGACGGCATCCATGTACCGGGAGGCTTTGACCTGCAGGCCTCTTCTGTCTGGAATAGTCACCCCTCTCAGGCTTGCATCCTTCCTGATGGACTCAACAACAGGCTCTATACAACCTGCAAACAATCCTTATTCCAGTCTAAACCACCAAGCTGTCTCTGAACGTATCCTCTTCCTCTGCAGGGACCTTACCTCAATCTCTGGCATATCACTTCACAGTATCATAGAATGCCCACAGTGTGGAACCCAGCCATTCAGCCCATCGACTAAACATCAACCCTCTGAACAGCATCCCACCCCAGTACCCTATCCCTGCAGTTCCCATGGCCAATCCACCTAACCTGCACATCTTTGGATTGTGGGAGGAAATCCATGCAGACACGGGAGTAAAACATGAAAGCTCCACCCAGATAGTCATCCGAGGATGGAATCCATCCCAGGTCCCTAGCGCTGTGAGGCAGTAGTGTTAGCCATAGTTGTGACAATATGCTTACCGCTCACACATCCTCTGGACATCATACACTGGTCTGACCATCTACTCATTCTCCTTCATTCAGGAATAGGGAAAGAGAGGCAACAATTCCCAGCCAGCACTGGGCGACCCCGATAGCTGGTTCCTGCTGATTGGTTCATGTGTGCAAACTGGCTGGACTCGCTCGGTGGAATCACTGTAAATTATTGTTTAAAGATTTCCCAGAGTGCTTTTATTTGGCCACTGGGAGATTGAAGCCAATTTCAGTAGACTCCCAAACATTCCTGATGACTTGGGCATTTATATGTAGAATACGTAGTAAGCACAGGCAGATATTAGTGAACCAGATGGAATTTCTTTGTTACAATTGCTGATTGAACTATCAGCACCACTCCTAAGACTAACTTCTAATTCCATGTTTTTTTTTAAATACTTTGAATTTCCACCAGCTGTGCTAATGGGATTTGAACGTATGTCAACACAGGCTTAAATTTTCATTTGCGGAGTCTGTTCGGCTGAAAGATTTCATGATAGGATTTATGAAGAGAGGGGAGTTTCTCTCAGAGTTACAGCAAACATTCATCCCTCAGGCCACACCCAAAGCAGGTGCATTGAACTTGCATTTATATGGAACCTGGAACATTGCAAAACAGACTACGGCTCTGACATTGTTCCTCTCACCATTTTTGGGATTGTGCTGTGCATACCGAGTTGCTAATTTTCCCTGGAAAAGAACAGAAATCACAGTTGAAACACAATTAATTGGTCAGGGTGTGAATTATTGTATGATAAAGGTGCTATATAAATGGAATTTCTCTTGCTAACCAAGAGTAGGTATTTCTTGAATTAATTACAACCTGCAGTATCTTTGATCGCTCAGAGAACCATTTCAAACTTTAAATTTCGTGCAGGGATTCCCCTTGTTCCTGTCTGTAGTTAGTCAATATGTCTGCTGCATGAATAATCCAGATATTGTACAGTAACCTCTCCCATAAACGAATTGAACTCTCTGACATTCACTGTCCTCTGTGGTTTTCTTGTTGTATTCCGCAACACAACCGAGCTGTCATGTGGTTTACTGAGCTCAACTGGGAACTGCTAGTAGTAGAAGATTGCACGTCTAAAAAGGAACCTGAAAGGAGACTCTTTTTGGCTTATTACCTCAATCTCGATTATTGTTACAGCCCATGTTTCTGGTTCTGTGGTTCACTTCGAGTCATTGATTCATACAATATGGAGACAGACTCTTTGATCCAACTTGTCCATGCTGACCAAGTTTCCCAAACTAAGCTAGTCCCACTTGTGTTTGGCCCATATCCCTCTAAATGTTTACTATTCATGTACCGGGTACCCCTTAACTTTGAGGCTGTACCTCCAGATCCTAATCCTCCTACTACTGGAAATATCTTCTCCATGTTCACTCTGTCCAAGCTTCTCAGTATTCTATGAGATTCCCCTCATCCTTAGAGTGCAGACCCAGAGTGCTCAGCTGCTTCTCATATGACAAGCCCTTCATTCCCAGGATCATTCTTGTAAAGCTGTTCTGAACCCCCTCAAAGGTCAATGCAACCTTCATTCAAATTGAGGCTGAAAATTGCTAACAATATTCTAATTGTGATCTGATCAGAGCCTTATACAACCTCAGCAGTACATCCCCAGGTGAGAATTTGGGTTGTGAGGAGGTGCAAAGAGGCCTCAAGGGTGTTCAGACAGGTCAATTGAATGGTTAAGAGTGGCATTTGAAATATAATTTGAAAAAAAAAATTGAAATTACCCACTTTGATATGAAAACAAGTAATACAAAATATTTCTTGAATGGTCAGAGGTTGAAAAATGTCGATGTCCATAGGGATCTGAATGTCATACGTAATTGAAAGCTAGCATGCAATTAAGTGAAGGAATGATATACTGGCCTTTATTACATGACGATTTGTGTACTAGAGTATTGATATGCAGAGGGAACTGGTGTGCAGGTCCGTAGATCACTGAAGGTAGCACCACCGGTAGATAAGGTAGTAAAACAAGGACTATTCTATGCTTACCTTCATTGGAAAGGGTATAATGGTAGGCAAGTTATGTTGCAGCTTTAAAGAACATAGGCTTAAGGTGAGAGGGGAAAGATTTAAAAGGGGCCTATGGGGCAACTTCGTCTATGCAGAGGGTGGCGTGTGTGTGTAATGAGCTGCCAGATGAAGTGATGGACCCTGGTACAATTACAACATTTAAAAGGTATCTGGATGGGTATATGAATAGAAGGGGTTTAGAGGATATGGTCCAAATGCTAGCAAATTCAATTAGAATAGACTGGATTAATTTAGGACATCTGGTTGGCATGGACGAGTTGGACCGAAGGGTCTGTTATCATGCTGAACATCTTCTGTATATATAACTATAGGTGGGCCACACTTGGAATATTGCATACAGTTCTGGTCACCACAATATCTGAAGGATATGGATACTTTGAAGAGTGTACAGAAAAGGTTTATCAGGATGTTGCCTGGCATGAGGGATGTTAGATATGAAGAAAGATTGGAAAGACAGGGTATGTTTTCACTGGAACACAGGGAGTTGAGGGGCGACACCTGATAGACATTTATAAAACTGTGAATTGCATGGATAGAGTGGAAACTATGAGGCTTTTCCCCAAGGTCAACAGGTGAATTGCTAGGGGACAGAGGTTCAAGTTGCAGGCGGGGCAAGTTTAAAACAGATGTGCAAGGCAAGTTTTTCACACAAAAGGTTGTGAGTGCATGGAACGAGCTGCCAGAGGAGGTGGTAAAAGCAGATACAAGAGCAGCATTCAAGAAGCACCTGGATGAATGCATGAACAGGAAGGGAATAGAGGGATGTGGATCCTGTAAGTGAAGACAGTTTTAGTGTGAAAGGGAAAACTGCATCAGTGCAGGTTTGGAGGGCCAAAGGGCCCATTCCTGCGCTGTATAGCAATACAAATTTACAACAGGGGTAGGCCATTTAAGAGTGAGATGAAGATAAATATCTTAGATGGGTGGACAGTGAGTCTTTTTCTGAGGATGATGACTTCTGCTTGTACAAGGAGGCATAGCTACAAATTGAGGGGTGATAGATTTAAGACAGATGTCAGAGGCAGGTTCTATACTCAGAGAGCGTGGAACGTCCTGCCTGCCAATGTAGTTAACTCAGCCACATTAGGGGCATTTAAACAGTCCTTGGATAAGCATATGGATGATGATGGGATAGTGTAGGGGGAGGGGCTTAGATTACTCCATGGGTCGGCGCAATATCGAGGGCTGAAGGGCCTGTTCTGCGCTGTATTGTTCTATGTTCTATGTACCTGTCCAAATGTCTTTTAAATGTTGTAACTGCATCTGCCACTTCATCTGGCATATCATTCCACACATGAAACACCGTCTGTGTGAAAACATTGCCTCTTAGGACCCTTTTAAATCTTTCTCCTCTCACCTTAAAAAAAATTACCCTCTAGTTTTGAACTTCTCCACTCTTGGAAAAAGACCTTTGCTATTCGCCTTATCTATGCTCCTCATGATTTTATAAATCTCTGTAAGGTCACTCCTCAACCTCCTATGATCCAGTGAAAAATGTCCCAGCATCTCCTTAAAACTCAAGCTTTCCATTTCCAGCAATGTGCTGGTCAACCTTTTCTGAACCCTCTCCAATTTAATAATATCCTTCCTGTAACAGGGTGACCAGAACTGTACACAATGCTCCAAAAGTCACCTCACCAATATCCCGTATAACCTTAACATGACATCCCAATTCTTCTCCTCAATGGTCTGAGCAGTAAAGGCAAGCATGTTAAAGGTAATGTTAAAGGTAATCCAGCCTCACATTTTATCATGTTAAAGGTAATTTCAGTTCTGCCCAAATAGCCAAAACAAACAGTTTCGTTTACTGGTCATCTCTTTGACTCCAAATTGTGATGTTTATGGACTCAAATCTCACTGAAATTTGAGCGTAAGAGGTTCTGTCTCTCAGATGAAACATTAAATGACGGCTCAGTCTCTTCTCTCAGGCAGATCCCTTTTGAAGCTCTACAACATTGCTCTGACTAACGTTTTATCCCTCAATCTCTAACTCCAAAAAAAAACAGAAGAAAAGGTATTGCAGCATCTCAAATTAAATCAGAAAATTCCTGAAACAGCCTGCAGGGCAGTCAGTCATAGTCATACTGTACAGAAGAAGACATTTGGCCCATCGATAGTATCAGTAGAGATAGAAATTTGTTTCCATTCGGTAACTCAGTTGTTGGAAGACTGTTTTTAAACAAATACTGAGCTGGATAAAAGAAGCAGGCAGGAAATGAACCTATGACAGGACATGAGTAGTCAAATGGCAGTGAGCACTAGGGACTTAGGAATTCAATTACATAGTTCATTGAAAGTGGCATCACAGGTCGACAGGGTGGTGAAGAAGGTATTTAGCATACTGGCCTTCACTCATCAAGGCATTGAGTATAGGAGTTGGAACGTTATGTTACAGTTGTACAAATTATTGGTGAGGCCGCACTTGGGATATTCTGTACAGTTTTGGTCACCCTGTTATAGGAAAGGCGTAGTTAAACTGGAAAGAAGATTTAAGAGGATGTTGCCAGGACTAGTAGGCCTGAGTTATAGGGAGGGGTTGGCCAGGATGGGAGTTTATACCTCGGAATTTAGGAGAATGAGAGGTAACCTTTTTGAAGTATACAAAGTCATGAGCGGCATAGATAGGATGAATGCATATAGTCTTTTACCCAGGCATGGGGAATGGAAAACTTGGGGGAGTAGGTATACGGTGAGAGGGAAAAGATTTAAGATGGACTTGAGGGGCAACTTCTTCACACAGAGAGTGGTGCGTAAATGGAATGGGCTGCCTGAGAGAGTGATTGAGACAGGTACAATAACAACACTTAAAAAAAAATTGGATAGGCACATGGATGGGAAGGGTTGAGAGTGATATGGGCCAAATGTGGGCATTCGGAACCAGTTGAATGGGCACCATGGTCAGTATGGACCAGTTTGTGCCGAAGGGCCTCTTCCCAAACTATATTACTCCATGACTCTATGAATCCAAGATGTGGACTGGCTAAATCACCATTTATTGTCCATACCTAATTGCCCCGGAGAAGATGGTTGTGAGCCACCTTCTTGACCAATTGCAGTCTTTGGTCTGTAGTGACACCCAGTGTAGTGTGGGTATGCCAGCATTCTGACCCAGCAACAATGAAGGAAGGGTGAATAGTTCCGACTTGGAGGGGAAATCCAGGTGGTGGTCTTATCATGCATTGGCTACCCTTATGTTTCTAGGAGTCAGAGGTCATGGGTTGGTCCATGTTATCGAAAGAGCATTGGTGTGTCAAATGTCTGGTTATCTGCCAATTTATCATATCACCGGTTTTAGGAACATTCTGTGTACAAGTGGGCTACAGCATTTACTACACGAAAAAAAAAGACTGGGCTTCAAAAGCATTTAATTGATTGTAAAGAGCTTTGGAACATCCTGAAATTTGTTTTTTGCAACAACTTATACCCTTCGCCCCTCAGTCAGAACAATTGAGTTCATGTCCCATTCCAGAAACATAAGAAGCAGGATGCCATTCAGGTCTTCCACTCTGCTCTGCCATTCTAAATCACGACTGATCATACACTTCAACACCATATTTTCACCCCTTTCCCATAGCCCTGAGCTCATTAGCTACTAGAAATCTATTAATTTCTGTCTTGAACTTTAGAATGCTTCCACAGCTCTACAATGCAGAGAATGCATCCTGTGATGAAGAAATTCCTCGCTCATCTCATAAATCACAACTTTTGTTCTGTGACTGTGTCTCCTTTTTTTGGATCTCACAGCCAGAGGAAATATCCAATCATCATCTATTCTATCTCGTTTAAAATTGTGTAAGTTGCTGTGGAATCACCTCTTATTCTTCTGAAATCCAGACAATACAGGCATAGTCTCCTCAATCTCTCCCTCATATTACAATCCCAGCATCCCAGAAATCAGGCTGGTGAATCTTCTCTGCACTTCTTCAATGGCAAAGCCACCAAAACTGCTCATAATATTCCACGACCAGTCTCACTGCTGTTTTGTGCAATTGAAGGATTTATTTTTTCATCCTCAAACCTTCCTGACACAAAGATTAATATAGGATATGTCTTACTAATTGCTTGCTGGATCTGCATGCTAGTTTTCAGTAAGTAATGAACGGCGTCCCCTGGATCCTTTTAGATATCATTACTTTCTAATCTCTCGCGATTGAAGAAATATTTTGTACCAATACGCCTCGCAGCTAAGTGGATAATCTCAGTGTTATCCATGTTATATCCCATCCGCTGTTCTCTTGCTCAATGGCTCACCTGTTTAAATCTCCTCAAAGCCACTTTCTAATACTCCCCCACTTATCTAGTTGAGTTCAGCTCCAACAACATGCAAGAAGCTTGACATCACACAACACAAAGCAGCCTACATGATTGGCATTACATCCATAAACATTTACTCCCTCTACTGCCAATGTTCAGTGGCATCAGTGTGTACTATCCACAAGAGGCACTTCAGAAATTTTCCAAAGATCTCCAAACAGTACCTTCCAAATCCACGACCATCTTCACCTAGGCAAGCTTTTGGAGAACAGCCCCTTTGTTAGGTGTAGTGAGAGAACAGAGCACACAGATCCAGGTAAAAAAGGCAGAGAAATCAAGGGCAGAGAGATCAAAACTGGTGTGAGTGCAGCATCATTTTACTCCCATCTAACATCCTTGCTCACCTGCAGAGGCTTATCATTTGACATTTCTGTTTGTGGAATCGTGGTCAGTGCAAACTGGCTGTTGCAGTTCCTCCCTTCCCTCTCTTGCGAACAGACATTTTTGTTCCTTGCTCATTTGATCCTTAGCTGTCTGTCAAACAGCTGAGTTTTCTGTGTCCAATCTTGTTACAGCCAGTCAACGGCAGTAAAGGAAATCCAGGTGGGACTCTTTCTGAAAAACCAGTCTTTGTTTTTGTCCTGGTTTTGAGGATTAAGGAGTCGGAACCTGGAAATTCATCTTTAATCACCTGGAAATGTCGGATGAATCCTGAAGGGTAGTGAGCCTCATTCACTGTCCATCTGTGTTGCTTGAGAAACATCGCGGGATGCAGTTTACTGCATTAAAGGCACCATGTGAAAACAAGTTATTGTTGAAACAGAGGCCATTGGTAAGACCCATAGGATGGTGTTGGTGAAGTTGGTGAAATGAGGTGGTTGATATTGAGATACAGCAGCCTTAGCTGATGGCCAAAGGGGAAAACTTGAAAGTGTTTATTCTGATTCCTGGAGTTAAGCAAACAGCTAATCCTTCAAGTAAGCACACAAAGAGATACAGGAAGTTGTGGTTGACACTAGCACAGGGTGATGACACAAAGACGCTCTTACTGAGGTTTTGATGATTCTTTGCCATGTCAACATGAAAGATACCGCATTGTTTTTACATAGATTCCAGTATTCTCTGCTGCTGCCGACCTTTTGGGGCTTTCTTTTGTTCACAAAAGCATTGTTACAGACAGCAGAAGTGGTTTTCCTCTTCAACCGCATCTGGTAATATGGCCAGGCCGGATGCCAAGTCAGTAGAGTGTGAACCATGACAAAGCTGAGCACCAATCGATGCGCCTTTTTTTTAGCTCACTCACATGGAATGTTCCTTCTAAATTTCACACATGGACATTGGCATCAGAAGGGTTCAGCGTTGGCCTAGGGACTGCAGCATTGGCTTCCACTTCTGGAATTCCTTCCCGCTCCCAGATGCTCGTGCGGCCGTTAAGAAAATTAGAGGGAAAATTACGCACAGAATGTCGGCGTCGCTAGGCTGGCCAGCATTTATTGGCCCATCCCTATTTGCCCTTGAGAAGGTGGTGGTGAGCTGCCTTTAGAACTGCTGCAGTCCTCCTGCTGTGGGTTGACTTACAATGCCCTCAGGGAAAGAATTTCAGGATTTTGACGCAGCGACACTGCAGGAACACCAATACATTTCCAAGTCTGGATGATGAGTGGCTTAGAAGGGAACTTACAGGTGGTGGTGTTCCCATGTATCTTCTTCCCTTGTCCTTCTAGATAGAAATGGACAGGGGTTTGGAAGGTTCTGTCTGAGGATCTTGGGTGGGATGCTCTTCAGAGGGTCAGTGCAAACTCAATGGGCCAATTGGGCTCTTTCTGCACTATGGGGATTCTATGATTTTATGAATTTCTGCTGTGCATCTTGTAGATCATATAAACCATTATTACCGAGCATCGGTTGCACAGGTAATGGACCTTTGTGGTGCCAAACAGGTGGGATGCTTTGTCCTAAATGGTGTCAAGCTTCTTGAGTGTTGTTGGTGTTACATTCATCCATTCATCCAATATTTCACCACACTCCTGAATTGTGCCTTGTAGATAACAAAGAGATCCTGGGGAGTCAAAAACTCCTATTTTTGGTGCCACTGCATTTATACGGCTACTCCAATTCGGTTTCAAGTTAATGGAAGCCCTCAGGATGTTGATAGGAAGGGATTTAGTGATAGTATTGTCATTGAATGTCATGGGGAGGTGGGTGGGTGGATTTACTTTTGTTGGAGATGGTCATTGCCTGGCATTTGTGCGGCACAAATGTAACTTGATGTTTTTCAGCCCGAGCCTGGATATGGGTCAGATCTTGCTGCTTGGACTACTTCAGTATCTGTGGAGTCGGGGATGGTACTGAACATTGTGCAATCATTGGTGAGCATCCTCACTTCTGACCTTATGATGGAGGAAAGGTCATTGATGAAGCAGCTGAAGGCGGCTGGGTTGTGCATTCTCTGCTTGACATTTACCTCAGGTTGTCCCACACATGACGAACTGGCCTATTACACATCCTCAGCATGTTACAAAGTTGTTTTGCTGTCGCACTGTTGCTTTCTGAAGTTTCAATGGTTACATCAGTTACTGGTAGTTTACAGTCAACTTTCACACAGCAAGTTCCTACACACAGCAAATGAGAGGAATGACCAGGGAATCTGTATTTTTTTTTCTTTAAAGAAAAACAGTCATTAGGAGACTGGGCTAACTTATGTTGATACTGAATGCTTGGAGCATAAGGAACAAGGTGGATGAGTTGATGGCGTAAATCATGGAAAATGGGTATGATTTAGTGGCCATTACAGAGACATGGTTACAGGATGGTCATGACTGGGAGTTAAATATCCAGGGGTACCAAACTGTTCGGAAGGACAGATAGGAAGGTAAGGGAGGTGGTGTCGCTCTGATTTTTAAGGATGATATCAGGGCAGTAGTGAGAGATGATATAGGTTCCACCGAACAAAACGTTGAATCCATTTGGGTGGAAATTAGGAATAGCAGGGAGAAGAAGTCACCGATAGGTGTGGTCTATAGGCCACCAAGTAATGACATCGTGGTGGGGCGAGCAATAAACATAGAAATAGCGAATGCAGGTAAAAATGGTGCAGCAATTATCATGGGGGATTTTAATCTACATATCGATTAGTCAAACCAGGTCAGTTATGGCAGCCTTGAGGAAGGGTTCACAGAATGCATCCGCAATAATTTCCTGGAACAATATGTAATGGAACTACAAGAGAGCAAACTATCCTAGGTCTAGTCCTGTGTAATGCGACAGGAATAATTAATGATCTCACAGTTAGGGATCCTCTCGGAAGGAGCGATCGCAGTATGGTCGAATTTAAAATACAGATGGAGCGTGAGAAGTTTAAATCCAGTACCTATGTCCTGTGCTTAAACAAAGGAGACTATGAGGGGATGAAGGAGGAGTTAGCTAAGGTAGAAAACATCAGACTTCCTGCTCCTCTGATGCTGCTTGGCCTGTATCACAAAAAGTTTTTTGGTAGGTCAATTGAGGAACAGTGGAGGACTTTCAAAACAATTTTTCACAGTGCTCAGCGGAAGTATATTCCAATGATAAGGAAGAACTGTAGGAAAAGAGAGAGACAGCCATGGATGTCTAAGGAAATAAAGGAAAGTATGAGATTAAAACATTGTACATACAAAAAAGCAAAGATTAGTGGGAAACTAGTAGACTGGGAAATCTTTAAACGCCAACAGAAAGCCACAAAAAGGTTATAAAGAAAAGTAAAATAGATTATGACAGTAAACTAGCTCAAAATATAAGAACGGGCAGCAAAGGTTTCTACAAATACGTAAATCGTAAAAGCGTGGTAAAGGTAAACATTGGTCCTTTAAAGGATGAGAAGGTCAATTTAATAACTGGGAATAAGGAAATAGCCGAGGCATTAAATAGTTATTTTGTGTTGGTCTTCACAGGGAACACATAAATAACGTGCCAAAAACTAATGGCAAGAAGGTTATAGCAGGTGAGGACCTAAAAACTATCATTATCACTAAGGAGGCAGTGCTGGGCAAGCTAATGGGGCTAAAGGTAGACAAGTCTCCTGGCCCTAATGAAATGCATCCCAGGGTCATCAGAAAGTCATTTTCATTTTCTGAAGAAGGGTCTAGGCCCGAAACGTCAGCTTTTGTGCTCCTAAGATGCTGCTTGGCCTGCTGTGTTCATCCAGCTCCACACTTTGTTATCTCGGATTCTCCAGCATCTGCAGTTCCCACTACCTCTTAAAAGAGAGTAGATTAGTTTAGTTGGGTGGATGGCTGGTTTGTAATGAAGTAGGGGCACCTAGCAGTGCAAGTTTAATTTCTCTACTGATGGTTATGATGAAGGTCCGACTTTTTCAACCTCACCCCTTGCCTGAGGTATGGTGACCCTCAGGTTAAACTCACCAACAGTCATTTGTGTCTACTGAGAGAGCAGCCCGATGGTCTTCTGGGGCTATGATGACTTTACAATCTTAAATGGCTCATACCTTATCCTAAGGCAGTGAGGCCCTGGTTCAAGGCAATCCAGTCAGTGGTTAACAGCTGATATTTATCATTTTGTACTCTACATGCCATGTCAAATCTTCCATCAATGTGACACAGATGAGAGTCAGAAAACAAGATCAAACCTCCACTCCTACATAAACATGACATGTCTACACTGACAATCTACAAATGACCAAATTTGACTCTGATCTTGGAGAAATCCTCTACCCATCTACAAATTGTGTAACAGGATCTGCTGTGACACTAACTGCAGTCGTTTTGAGTAATTTCCTGTTTATTATCGAAAGGCCATTATCGGAAATCTGATATCATAGCCCAGACAATGCAAGGTCAAAGATGTAGGTTGGTCTCTAAGATAAGAAACCTGTGTTCATATAAAATACTGAGTTACAAAAAACGACCCAGTAAGATTTAGTAAAACTAGGAAACCACTATACCACAGCACACTTGTACTCTATCTGTGCCAGAACTGACTCCTTCAGATCGTTGGCAATGTTATTTTCCTTTATTCATTCGCGGGATGAGGGTGTCAAAGAACAAAGAACAAAGAAAATTACAGCACAGGAACAGGCACTTCGGCCCTCCAAGCCTGCGCTAATCCAGATTCTCTAACTAAACCTGTCACCTATTTTCCAAGGATCTGTATTGCTCTGCTCCCTGTCCATTCATATATCTGTCTTGATACATCTTAAATGATGCTATGATGCCCGCCTCTACCACCTCCGCTGGCAGCACATTCCAGGCACCCACCACCCTCCGCGTAAAGAACATTCCACACATATGTCCCTTAAACTTTTCCCCTCTCAACTTGAAATCATGACCCCCAGTAACTGAGTCCCCCACTCTGGGAAAAAAAGCTTCTTGCTATCCAAGATAATGAAATGTGAAGCTGGATGAACACAGCAGGCCCAGCAGCATCTCAGGAGCACAAAAGCTGACGTTTCGGGCCTAGACCCTTCATCAGAGAGGGGGATGGGGTGAGGGCTCTGGAATAAATAGGGAGCGGGGGGAGGCGGACCGAAAATGGAGAGAAAAGAAGATAGGTGGAGAGGAAAGTATAGGCGGGGAGGCTTGGGGACCGCTTTGCAGAACACCTCCGCTCGGTTCGCAATAAACAACTGCACCTCCCAGTCGCAAACCATTTCCACTCCCCCTCCCATTCTTTAGATGACATGTCCATCATGGGCCTCCTGCAGTGCCACAATGATGCCACCCGAAGGTTGCAGAAACAGCAACTCATATTCCGCTTGGGAACCCTGCAGCCCAATGGTATCAATGTGGACTTCACCAGCTTCAAAATTTCCCCTTCCCCCCCCGCATCCCAAAACCACCCCAGTTCATCCCCTCCCCCCACTGCACCACACAACCAGCCCAGCTCTTCCCCTCCACCCACTGCATCCCAAAACCAGTCCAACCTGTCTCTGCTTCCCTAACCTGTTCTTCCTCTCACCCATCCCTTCCTCCCACCCCAAGCCGCACCTCCATCTCCTACCTACTAACCTCATCCCACCTCCTTGACCTGTCCGTCTTCCCTGGACTGACCTATCCCCTCCCTACCTCCCCACCTATACTCTCCTCTCCACCTATCTTCTTTTCTCTCCATCTTCGGCCACCTCCCCCTCTCACCCTATTTATTCCAGAACCCTCACCCCATCCCCCTCTCTGATGAAGAGTCTAGGCCTGAAGCGTCAGCTTTTGTGCTCCTGAGATGCTGCTTAGCCTGCTGTGTTCATCCAGCCTCACATTTCATTATTTTGGATTCTCCAGCATCTGCAGTTCCCATTATCACTTCTTGCTATCCAGCCTGTCTATACCTCTCATGATTTTGTAGACCTCAATCACGACCCCCCTCAACCTCTGTCTTTCTAATGTAAATAATTCTAATCTACTCAACCTTTCTTCATATCTAGTGCCCTCCATACCAGGAAACATCCTGGTGAACCTCCTCAGCACCCACTCCAAAGCATCCACATCCTTTTGGTAATGTGGTGACCAAAACTGTACCCAGTATTCCCAATGTGGTCGAATCAAAGTCCTATACAACTGTAACATGACCTGCCAACGCTTGTACTCAATGCCCCGTCCGATGAATGAAAGCATGCCATATGCCCTCTTGACCACTCTATCAACCTGCGTTGCCACCTTCAGGGTACAATGGACCTGAACACCCAGATCTCTTCATGTATCAATTTTCCCCAGGGCTTTCTCATTTACTGTATAGCTCACTCTTGAATTGGATCTTCCAAAATGCATCACCTCGCATTTTCCTGGATTGAAATCCATCTGCCATTTCCCCGCACAACTCTCCAATCTATCTATATTCGGCTGCATTCTCCGACAGTCCGCTTCACTATCTGCTACTCCACCAATCTTAGTGTCATCTGCAAACTTGCTAATCAGACCCTCTATACCATCCTCCAGATCATTTTATGTATAATACAAACAACAGTGGCCCCAACACAGATCCCTGTGGAATACCGCTGGTCACAGTTTTCCATTTTGATAAACTCCCTTCCACTACGACTCTCTGTCTCCTGTTGCCCAGCCTGTTCTCTAACCATTTAGCCAGTACACTCTGGACCCCATGCGACGTCACTTTCTCCATCAGCCTACCATGGGGAACCTTATCAAATGCCTTACTGAAGTTCATGTATATGACATCTACAGCCCTTCCCTCATCTATCAACTTTGTCACTTCCTCAAAGAATTCTATCAAGTTGGTAAGACATGAACTTCCCTGCACAAAACCATGCTGCCTATCATTAATAAGCCCATTTTCTTCCAACTATAAATAAATCCTCACCCTCATTATCTTCTCCAGCAGCTTCCCCACCACTGACATCAGGTTCACCGGTCTATAATTACCTGGATTATCCTTGCTACCTTTCTTAAACAAAGGGACAACATTAGCAATTCTCCAGTCCTCTGAGACCTCACCTATGCTCAAGAATGCTGCAAAGATATCTGTTAAGGCCCCAGATATTTCCTCTCTCGCTTCCCTCAGAAACCTGGGATAGATCCCATCCGGACCTGGGGACTTGTCCACCCTAATGCCTTTTAGAATATTCAATACTTCCCCCCCTCATTATGCCAACCTGACCTAGACTAATCAAACATCTATCCCTGACCTCAACATCCATCATGTCCCTCTCCTCGGTGAATTCTGACGCAAAGTATACATTAAGAATCTCACGCATTTTCTCTGACTTCTTGCATACCTTCCCTCCTTTGTCCTGGAGTGGGCCACCACTTTCTGTAGTTACCGTATTTCTCCTTACGTACAAATAAAAGGCTTTGGGATTTTCCATAACCCTGTTTGCTAAGGTTTGCTAACTGCCAGAGGGCAGTTAAGAGTCAACCACTTTGCAGTGGGTCTGGAGTCACATGTAGACCAGACCAGGTAAGGATGGCAGTTTCCTCCCCTATAGATCATTAATGAACCAGATGAGTTTTTCCCAACAATTGACAACGGATTCATGGTCATCTTTCGATTCTTAATTCTAGATATTTTATTCAATTCAAATTCTATCATCTGCTGTGGTGGGATTCGAACACAGGTCCCCAGAACATTAGGCGGGTCTCTGATTTAACAGTCCAGCGATAAGTCCATGGGGTCACCACCACCCCATTTATTTTAGGAACCATGAAAACGTTCTCCTATTGAAGGCTGGAAAGGGTATATTTAGCTATGATTTTGAAACTCTCTGCAGAAACGAATGAGGTAACTAACACGCTGCAGACATATGGTGTCTTCTATCTAAAGATGCATGGCAGCAATTTACCAAGAATCATTTAAAGACACTTTCCTAATCCACCCTCAACCACCTAGAACAACAAGGGAAGCATGTGCATGTCAATCTCACTTCCTGCCAGCTCCGTTCTAGCCACATACCATCCTGACATCTTAATTTATGGGAGCTGGCCAATATTGATTTCAATGCCCGCCACCAAGAGTGGCTCGGCAGCAGTACTACTGATCGAGCTGGTCGGGTCCTAAAGGACATAGCTACTAGTCTGGGTCTGTGGAAGGTGATGAGGGAACCAACAAGAAGGAAAAACATACTTGACCTCATCCTTACTACTCTCCCAATTGCAGATGCATCTGTCTATGACAGTATCAGTAAGAGTGACCATCGCACAGGCCTTGTAGAGATGAAGGCCCCGCCTTCACATTGACAATAACCTCCATTGTGTTGTATGGCACTATCACCATGCTAAATGGGACACAGTTTGAACAGATGTAGCAACTGAGAACTGGCCATCCATGAGGCGCTGTGGGCCATCAACAGCAGCAGAACTGTACTCCAGCACAGTCTGTAACCTCATGGCCTGGCATACCCCCACTCAACCCTTACCATCAAGCCAGGGGATTGGCCCTGGTTCAATGGAGAGTGCAGGAGGGCATGCCACAAGCAGCATTAGGCTGAAGATGAGATGTCAACCTGGTGAAACCACCAAACAGGACTACTAGCACACCAAACAGTGAAAACAGCAAGTGATAGACAAAGCTAAGCAATCCCACAGCCAACCAATCAGATCTAAGCTCTGCAGTCCCCCCACATCCAGTGGTGAATAGTGGTGGACAATTAAACAACTCACTGGAGGAGGAGGCTCCACAAATATCCCCATCCTCAAAGACGGAAGAGGCCAGCACATCAGTGTTAAGGTAAGGCTGAAGCATTCGCAGCAATCTTCAGCCAGAAATGCCGAGTGGATGATCCATATCCACCTCCTCCAGTGGTCCCCAGCATTACAGATACCAGTCTTCAGCCAATTCGATTCACTCCACGTGATATTGAGAAATGGTTGGAACCACTGGATATTGCAAAGGCTACCGGCCCTGACAACATTACAGCAACAGTACTGAAGACTTGTGCTCCAGAACTTGCCATTCCCCGAGCCAAGCGGTTCCAGTACAGTTATAACACTGGTATCTACCCAACAACGTGGAAGATTGCCTAAATAGGTGCTGTAACAAAAAGCAGGTCAAATCCAAACCAGCCAATTACCGCCCCATCAACCTCCTCTCGATCATCAGTAAAGTGATGGAAGATGTCACTAACAGTGCTAGAAAGCAGCACACTGCTCAACAATAACCTGCTCAGTGACGCTCAGTTTGGGTTCCACCGGGGCCACCCAGCTCCTGACCTCATTACAGCCTTGGCTCAAACATGGACAAAAGAGCTGAATTCCAGGGGTGACAGCAACAGCCCTTTACAGCTAGGCTGCATTTGACTGAGTGTGGCATCAATGAGCCCAAGCAAAACTGGAATCAATAGGCATTGGGGGAGACCTCTGCAGTGGTTGGAATCACACCTGACACATAGGGAGATGGTTGTGGTTGTTGGAGATCAATCATCCCAATCCAGACATCTCTGCTGGAGTTCATAAGAGTAGTGTCTCCGGCTCAACCATCTTCAGCTGCTTCATCAATGACTTGCCCTCCATCATAAGGTCAAAAGTGAAGATATTCACCGATGATTGCACAATGACCAATACCATCATGACTCCTCAGATACTGCAACAGTCCATGTCCAAGTGCAACAAAATCTGGGCAATATCCAGGTTTGGGCTGATAAGTGGCAAGTGACGTTCATGCCACACAAATGCCAGGCTATGATATTCACCAATAAGAGACAATCTAATCACTGCCCCTTGACATTCAATGGTGTTACTGTCACTGAATTCCCCCACTACCAACATCCTGGGGGTTATCATTGAACTGAAACTCAACTGGATTCACCACATTAACACAGCGGCTACAAGACCAGGTCAGAAGCTGGGAATACTGTGGTGAGTAACTCTGTTCCTGACTCCCCAAACCTGGACAACCATCTGCGAGGCACAAGTCAGGAGTGTGATGGAATACTCCCCACTTGCCCAGAGAGGTGCAGCCCCAACAACACTCATGGGGCTTGACACGATCCAGGACAAAGCAGCCCGCTTGATTGGCACTGCATCCACTCCCTCCACCACTGACGTTCAGTAGCAGCAGTGTGTACTATCTACAAGATACACTACAGAAATTCACCAAAAATCATCAACTAGCACCTTCGAAAGCCATGACCACTTTCATCTAGAAGGACAAGGGCAGCAGACATATGGGAACACCAACATCTCTAAGTTCTCTAAGCCACTCCCCATCCTGACATAGAAATAGATTGGCGCTCCTTCACTGTCACTGGTCAAAGTCCTGGAATTCCCTCCCTAATAGCATTCCGGGTTGACCCACAGCAGGAGGACTGCAGCGGTTCAAGAAGGCAGCTCACCACCACCTTCTCAAGGGCAACTAGGGATGGGCAATAAATGCTGGCCAGATGGCAGACAGGCTTTGAGGAGTCAGGAGAGGAGTTACTAGCCGCAGTATTCCTAGCTTCTGACCTGCTTTTGTAGCCACTGTGTTAATGTGGTGAATCCAGTTGAGTTTCTGGTCAATGATAACCCCAGGATTTTGATAGTGGGGGTTTCAGTGATGGTAACACCATTGAATGTCAAGGGGTGGTAGTTAAATTGTCTCTTATTGGTGATGGTCATAGCCTGGCATTTGTGTGGCATGAATGTTACTTGCCACACTTCCCACAAGTGAACAGGAGAAAAAAACAATGCCATTAGGGACGGAATATCAGGATTTTATGCCATTGTCAATGAATGAAAGTTTATTTACAAGTCGGGATGATGTGTGACTTGGAGAGGAGCTTGCAGGGTAGTGGTGTCCCTGTGTATCTGCTGCCCTTGTCCTTTTTGATGATAGTGGTCATGGGTTTCGAAAGTGCTGTTTAAGGAGCATGGCTGAGCTATTGCAGTGCATCTTATAGAATGGTACCTGCTGCTGCTACTGAGCATCGTTTGTGAGCGTTTGTTTATGCATGTGGTGCCAATCAAGGAGGTTGCTTTGACCTGGATGGTGTTGATCTTCTTCAATGTTGTTGGAGCTGCACTCATTCAGGTGAGCAGGCAGTATTCCACCACAGTCCTGACTTGTGCTTCGATGATGGTAGATGGGCTTTCGGGAGTCAGGTGGGAAGTTACTCACTGCGGTATTCCTGCAGTATTGTAGATGCAGTTTTTATATGGCGAGTCCAATTCAGTTTCTGGTTATATGTAAGCCCCCGAGATAACTTTGAACTACACTGTTGTCCCTGCACTGTTGCCAGGTGAAAAAGAACAAACCCCTGTGGGCATACTTTTAAAAGTTAGACTGCAGTGGTTCAAGAGGGCAGCTCACCACATCCGCTCAGGGCAATCAGAGGTCAGAAATAAAGTTTGGCATGAGTGTTGAAGAGAAAAACCTTTAATTCTGCAGAAAGTTGCAAGAAACTTATAGATTTGTCAGTTTTTAGCGCAGTGCTTCCCAAACTTACATTCTCTGTGATCCTATTTCAATGCTTGGACATTTGCATGGACCCTCAATGAAACTTGAGAGAGCTGGAGAATAGTTATACAGTTGTTATAGCGCTATCAGAGTCCCATGTCATTATAGTCTCAGAGATCACAACCCCAATCTTTAATCTTTGCATTTCCGTGTGGGGTCCTGATCCCATTTTAGGAAGTTTTGTTTTCATGGAAATAGTTGACTGAAGAGTCTCTTGGCACATTTTAGAAATTAAAGAGCTTAAGAAGACTTTAGTTAGACGTATGAAAGAAATCAAGGACTAAGGGAACTAGTTCATAGACAAGGCAATGGAAAGTGCTGGAATATATCAGCAAAATGCAGCATTTGTGGAGAGAGAAACAGTTAACATTTTAAGTCTGATATGACATTCCTTCTGGATAGTCGCATGGAGCCACAAACATAAACTCTGCTTTCTCTCTCGCAGATGCTGCCAGACCTACCGAGTTTCTCCAGCACTTACTGTGTTTTTTTTCGGATTCCCAGCATCCTGCAGCATTTTGCTTTTAGTTTAAAGACAAATGTACTCCCTAAACCAGCCCAGTTCGTCCCCTCCCCCCACTGCACCACACAACCAGCCCAGCTCTTCCTCTCCACCCACTGCATCCCAAAACCAGTCCAACCTGTCTCTGCCTCCCTAACCTGTTCTTCCTCTCACCCATCCATTCCTCCCACCCCAAGCCACACCCCCATCCACCTACTAACCTCATCCCACCTCCTTAACCTGTCCGTCTCCCCTGGACTGACCTATCCCCTCCCTACCTCCCCACCTATACTCTCTCCACCTGTCTTCTTTTCTCTCCATCTTCGGTCCGCCTCCCCCTCTCTCCCTATTTATTCCAGAACCCTCTCCCTATCCCCCTCTCTGATGAAGGGTCTAGGCCCGAAACGTCAGCTTTTGTGCTCCTGAGATGCTGCTTGGCCTGCTGTGTTCGTCCAGCCTCACACTTTGTTATCTTGGATTCTCCAGCATCTGCAGTTCCCATTATCTCTGATACTATTTTAACCTCACTGCGAAGCCTCTTCCAGGGATGCCTAACCTGAAGAAGTTATCCTCCTCCCTCCGGACCAACCTCAGGGAATCTCTCTCCCATTGCAACTCTCTTGTAATCTCTTCGGGCTTGAAACTGCTCGACCATGTCCTGAAGCAAACCAGGTACCACAGCCACATCACCTTCCTCAGCACCTGCCTACAGAACCGGATCATCCCCAAGGGACTACAGTCCACATTTCAGCCTTCCCAATTCGGCCCCAACCATGACCACCTCTACACCCAGCTTATTCAGACCCTTCAGAAGCGTTTCTCCCTGCGCGTCCTGAAACAGACACTCGCAGCCATGCGCCGGCACCTCCACACACTGCAATCCAGCCTGCCCCAGCTCAGAGCCTCCCTCTCCCAGACCTGCAAAGGACCTCTGCTGTTTTTTATCCTCCGCAGGTTCCACAGACTGAACACCCAGTTCCACTCAGCTTTACTGGACACCAAAAATCGTAAGTACAACAAACTCACTGGCCCCTGCCACCCACAAGAGGATTCCTGCGCCTCCCAAATCCCGAGTCTGTCCCTGCCCCTCCCCCACCATGTACCCGCCGCCATTGACCATGAGGACACGGCCGGAGACCCCACCGATGACGTCACATCCGCCTCCGCCGGCCTCACCACCTCCACTTCCAGTTACAACGCCTCACACACCACCCTCCCCGCAGCTGCTGCCGCCCACCCCGATGCTCCAACCGCCCCGCCCATGGCCGACGCCGACGGACCCCGCCCACGGCCGACGCCGACGGAACCCCGCCCACGGCCGACGACCTCATCGCTCCGCCCACAACCTCCACAGCCTGCAACCCCAGATAAGGACAGATTTCCATTGATAATGGGAACTGCAGAAGCTGGAGAATCCGAGATCATAAAATGTGAGGCTGGATGAACACAGCAGGCCCAGCAGCATCTCAGGAGCACAAAAGCTGACGTTTCGGGCCTAGACCCTTCATCAGAGAGGGGGATGGGGTGAGGGTTCTGGAATAAATAGGGAGAGGGGGGGAGGGAGACCGAAGATGGAGAGAAAAGAAGATAGGTGGAGAGGAGAGTATAGGTGGGGAGGTAGGGAGGGGATAGGTCAGTCCAGGGAAGACGGACAGGTCAAGGAGGTTGGATGAGATTAGTAGGTAGGAGATGGAGGTGCGGCTTGGGGTGGGAGGAAGGGATAGGTGAGAGGAAGAACAGGTCAGGGAGGCGGAGACAGGTTGGACTGATTTTGTGATGCAGTGGGTGGGGGGGAAGAGCTGGGCTGGTTTTGGGATGCAGTGGGGGGAGGGGATGAACTGGGCTGGTTTTGGGATGCGGTGGGGAAAGGGGAGATTTTGAAGCTGGTGAAGTCCACATTGATACCATTGGGCTGCAGGGTTCCCAAGCGGAATATGAGTTGCTGTTCCTGCAACCTTCGGGTGGCATCATTGTGGCACTGCAGGAGGCCCATGATGGACATGTCAACTAAAGAATGGGAGGGGGAGTGGAAATGGTTTGCGACTGAGAGGTGCAGTTGTTTGTTGCGAACTGAGCGGAGGTGTTCTGCAAAGCGGTCTCCAAGCCTCCGCTTGGAAGACAGCCGCACTGAGCCCTGCCGCATCTTCACCATCCCCCCAGACCTCCCACTGACTGAGGACGAATGGTCAGTCCTAAGCAAGGGGCTCACCTTTGTCCCCCTACAACCACACATCAACGAATACCAGTCACGATTGGACATAGAGCAGTTTTTCCGCCGTCTTCGCCTCCACGCCTACTTCTTCAACCGGGAGCCTAACCCTCCCTCCACTGACCCCTTCACCCGCTTCCAACACAAGTCCTCCTCCTGGACACCACCCCCATGCCTCCTACCCTCCCTCGACCTCTTCACCTCCAACTGCCGTCGAGACATTAACCGTCTCAACCTCTCCACCCCTCTCACCCACTCCAACCTCTCCCCCGCAGAACGGGCAGCCCTCCGCTCCAACCTCAACCTCACCATCAAACCCGCAGACAAGGGTGGCGCAGTGGTAGTATGGCGCACTGATCTCTCCATCGCCGAGGCCAGACGCCAACTCTCCGACACCACCTCCTACCGCCCCCTCGATCATGACCCCACACCCGAGCACCAAACCATCATCTCCAACACCATTCACGACCTCATCACCTCAGGGGACCTCCCACCCACAGCCTCCAACCTCATTGTTCCCCAACCCCGCACGGCCCGTTTCTATCTCCTTCCCAAAATCCACAAACCCGCCTGCCCTGGTCGACCCATTGTCTCAGCCTGCTCCTGCCCCACCGAACTCATCTCCACCAATCTGGACTCCATTTTCTCCCCTTTGGTCCAGGAACTCCCCACCGACATCCGTGACACCACCCACGCCCTCCACCTCCTCCAGGACTTCCAATTCCCTGGCCCCCAACACTTCATCTTCACCATGGACGTCCAATCCCTATACACCTGCATTCCGCATGCAGATGGCCCCTAATGGGGTGGCCATGGGCACCCGCATGGGCCCCAGCTATGCCTGCCTCTTTGTAGGTTACGTGCAACAGTCCCTCTTCCGCACCTACACAGGCCCTAAACCCCACCTCTTCCTCCGGTACATTGATGACTGTATCGGCGCCACCTCTTGCTCCCCAGAGGAGCTCGAACAGTTCATTCACTTCACCAACACCTTCCACCCCAACCTTCAGTTCACCTGGGCCATCTCCAGCACATCCCTCACCTTCCTGGACCTCTCAGTCTCCATCTCAGGCAACTACCTTGTAACTGATGTCCATTTCAAGCCCCCCGACTCCCACAGCTACCTAGAATACACCTCCTCCCACCCACCCTCCTGCAAAAATTCCATCCCCTATTCCCAATTCCTCCGCCTCCGCCGCATCTGCTCCCACGATAAGACATTCCACTCCCGCACATCCCAGATGTCCAAGTTCTTCAAGGACCGCAACTTTCCCCCCACAGTGATCGAGAACGCCCTTGACCGCGTCTCCCGCATTTCCCGCAACACATCCCTCACACCCCGCCCCCGCCACAACTGCCCCAAGAGGATCCCCCTCGTTCTCACACACCACCCCACCAACCTCCGGATACAACGCATCATCCTCCGACACTTCCGCCATCTACAATCCGACCCCACCACCCAAGACATTTTTCCATCCCCACCCCTGTCTGCTTTCCGGAGAGACCACTCTCTCCGTGACTCCCTTGTTCGCTCCACACTGCCCTCCAACCCCACCACACCCGGCACCTTCCCCTGCAACCGCAGGAAATGCTACACTTGCCCCCACACCTCCTCCCTCACCCCTATCCCAGGCCCCAAGATGACATTCCATATTAAGCAGAGGTTCACCTGCACATCTGCCAATGTGGTATACTGCATCCACTGTACCCGGTGTGGCTTCTTCTACATTGGGGAAACCAAGCGGAGGCTTGGAGACCGCTTTGCAGAACACCTCCGCTCAGTTCGCAACAAACAACTGCACCTCCCAGTCGCAAACCATTTCCACTCCCCCTCCCATTCTTTAGATGACATGTCCATCATGGGCCTCCTGCAGTGCCACAGTGATGCCACCTGTAGGTTGCAGGAACAGCAACTCATATTCCGCCTGGGAACCCTGCAGCCTAATGGTATCAATGTGGACTTCACCAGTTTCAAAATCTTCCCTTCCCCAACTGCATCCCTAAACCAGCCCAGTTCGTCCCCTCCCCCCACTGCACCACACAACCAGCCCAGCTCTTCCTCTCCACCCACTGCATCCCAAAACCAGTCCAACCTGTCTTCACCTCCCTAACCTGTTCTTCCTCTCACCCATCCCTTCCTCCCACCCCAAGCCGCGCCCCCATCTACCTATTAACCTCATCCCACCTCCTTGACCTGTCCGTCTTCCCTGGACTGACCTATCCCCTCCCTACCTCCCCACCTATGCTCTCTGCACCTATCTTCTTTTCTCTCCATCTTCGGTCTGCCTCCCCCTCTCTCCCTATTTATTCCAGAACCCTCACCCCATCCCCCTCTCTGATGAAGGGTCTAGGCCCGAAACGTCAGCTTTTGTGCTCCTGAGATGCTGCTTGGCCTGCTGTGTTCGTCCAACCTCACATTTTGTTGTGTTGAATTTTAATTGCTTTACAAGTGAAAAGAGAACAGTGCTTCAACAAGTAAGGGGAAGCAAGGGATTTGGAATTTTTTTGAGGGACTTGCAACTGAAACTGCCGTCTGTCTCTGTTGTATTATCTCTCCCCATTTCAATGGTACCCACATCAATCAAGAATTACAAGCATGCTTATGGGGTAGTTGTGAAGTCCTTCACATTATGCGAATGGCCTTTATATTGGAACTAGGCCCAAAATGATACAGTGATATCCCGACATAGTGAGAGAGATAAAGGACCTGTTGAAAACCATCTACAGTGGGGCTGCACAATACAGCAGAAGGAGAGGCTAGTCAGACTCTCACAACAGTGAAATACGAGGGTACAAAATGTAATGATGCAATCGACTACACTTCCATTGTCTCCCTTCCTTTTTCTGATAGAGAAATATAATGATTTTATCCTGTCATCACATTGGCACACTGACCAATATGGACTGCACACTGACGTGAAGAAAAACATCTCAAATCAATACATGAACTGAGGCGGGATACAAGAACAAACTGAGAAAGGGAGTAAGCTGAAGGTTGGAAATTGTAAGTAAAATTGACAAACTCCCAGACGAGACGGGGTAGCAGCATAAATGATGTCATCAACTTCCCAGAGAGTGTGTCCAGGGTGGGGGCCAGAGTTGGACTGGAACTCGGAATATCCTTACACCACAGAGAGATGGGCACAATTTGTACCCACGTGGGTACTCATGGCAACCCCTTTGATTTGAAGATGAAGATGTAATATATGCCTGTTTACTTCCTCCCTCCTCACTATCCAAGGCCCCAGGCACACCTTCCAGGCGAAGCAATAATTTACCTGGATGTCACTCAATCTGCACGACCCTATTCGCTGCTCACAATGTGGTCTCCATAAGACCATAAGACATAGGGGTGGAAAGTAAGGCCATTTGGCCCATCCAGTCCACTCCGCCATTTAAATCATGGCTGATGGACATTTCAACTCCACTTCCCTGCACTCCCCCTGTAGCCCTCGATTCCTTGTGAGATCAAGAACGAGGAGACAAAACACAGCCACGTAGCGAAACATTTACATTCTGCCCGTAGAAATGACCCTGAGCTTTTAGTAGCCTGCTACTTCAGCACACCACCCTGTACCCTGGCCGACATCTGTTTCAAGCATGCGGCACCGCTCCAGCGAAGCTCAGTGTAAACTGGAAGAGCAGCATCTCACTTGGGACCTTGCAGCCTATAGTACTCAATATCGATTCAATAATTTTAAGGGAAGAGCACCTTTCTGCACGTCCTTACCACAAACCCTGTACACATCAGGCCGTGTCACCACATGGGCTCCATCCCAAACATTATCAGCCACTAACGGTCCTAATTAGAAGTTATTCGCTCTCCCGGCTGGCCTTTAACCGTTCCTGTGTCTGCTTGTTTTTCCTCTCTATGTCGGCTCCATCTTCACCTCTCATTTACTCTATCCCCCCACCACAATATTTAGCCATTCATGTTGAAAAGGTTTACAGGGACATTGCTGGGGTTGGAGGGTTTGAGCTTTAGGAACAGGCTGGGACTATTTTTTCCCCCTGGAGTGTCGGATGTTGAGGGGGTTGCCTTATAGAAGTTTATAAAATCACGGACAGGGTGAATAGCGAAGGTATTTTTCCTGGGATGGGGTGGGGGGGGGGGGGGGGTCCAAACATACAGGGCACAGGTTTAAAGGTGAGAGGGGAAAGATTCTAAAAAAGACCTGAGGGGTAACTTTTTCATGCAGAGGGTGGTGTGTATATGGAAGGGGCTGGCAGATAAAGTAGTCAAGGCCTCTACAAGTACAACATTTAAGAGGCATCTGGATGGGTATATGAGTAGGTAAGGTTTAGAAGGATATGAGCCAAATGCCGGCAAATGGGATTGGGTCAGATTTGGATGTTTATGTCAACGCGAATGAGTTGGACCGAAGGGTTTGTTTCCATTCCTCGTGACTGTCACTGGATATGTATCAAACTTTCCCCAGCTACCATCAGTTCTGAAGAAGGGCCACCGGACCTAAAACATTAACTCCGATTTCTTGCCACAGATGCTGCCAGGCCTGCTGAGTTTCTGCTTCTGTTTCGAATTACCAACCTCTACAGGTCTTTGGGGTTATTCCTTGTGGTGGAAGAAGGGATGTTATGCTTTGGGTATGAGGTTCTGGTTTAGGTTACATCTGGAGTACTGCGTTGGGACTATTGTTCTCCCTACTTAAGGAACGATGTAATTGCCTTGTTGGCAGTTCAGAGTAGAATTACCAGTCTTATATCTCAATGAGGAGGTCCCCTTTTGAAGTAAGATTGGACAGGCTAGGCTTGTAGCATTTGGAGTTTAACGACTAAAGAGGTGACATGACTGAAACATAAGATATTGACGAGCCTTCCCAGTGTAGAAATAGAGAGGATGTTTCTCCTCATGGGAGGATCTAGAACTAATGGTCACTGTTTAAAACTCAGGAGACACTTCTTTGAAGCAGAGATAAGGAGAAATATTTTCAGAGGGTTGAATACTTTACAAGTCTCTTCCTGGAAAGGTGATGGAAACCTATTCCTTGTATTTTTTAAAGTTTTGCATTAAGAAATGGGGTGAAAAAGCAAGAATGAATGTGGGTCTAGCTTTTAAAAATATACACAAGTAAATTAAGAATGGATTTCATTTATTTATTTTCCAATATGACAAAATAAACACATTCTGAATGGTACTCCACTGTACATTCTACGGGTATATCCTCTGATTAATTCCATAAATGGCAACATAGGAGAGAACCAGTCAAAATTAAGAGGACAGACATTGTGGAAGTTTCCTTCACTTTTTTTTAAAAAAGTTTAGCTCCCAGAGGAGTATAACATTTACAAGCAGAAAACTGGAGTACTAAAATAAAGAGGGAGAGCGAGAAAGACTGATCTTCAGTTGAAATAAACTTTGCGAGTCACTTCACAGCTTAGCGAGCACAGCTTCGTGTGGGAACACAGCCTGGCTGTTGTGGTCGAAAGGAGCACAGTGTTCTGGCGTCAGCTAATCGAATCCCTGCCAGTCACTTTGCTCGGAATCGTACTCTGGTTCTGAGCCTACGCATTTGACACCTTCCAGCAGCATCGGGGTTCCATGCAGACGGTCTGAAATACAAGGCAAGAGGACAACAGGAGATTCACAAACATTTGCACAAACTGGTCATGACCCTGCATCCTGCCACATATACCTGGAGAAATATCATAACACGTGTTGAGATAACAGTGTGGAGCTGGAGGAATACAGCAGGCCAGGCAGCAGAGGAGCAGGAACACTGATGTTTTGGGTCTGGGCCCTGTTGAGGAAGGCCTTTCTGCCCATCATCTTTCTGCTGGTTCTGTGAAAGGAAACACCTGCATTCCTGTCTCATGCTCAGTTGCAACTTAGGGATGTCTCCAAGCATGATGCAGCCAATTGGGTATTTTTGAAATGTGGTCACTGTTGGTAATGTAGAAACGGGTCAGCCAATCTGTAACAACGTGGTAATTCACATGGGGTCTTTTGCATTCCCCCTTTGAGTACCGAAAGCGCCCTGATGTCTCAGCTGTAAGACAGTACCTCGGAGAGTGCTGCACTCCCTCTGTGCTGAACTGGACAAACAAATTTGGTGGCGAGACTCTTAAAATGTAATGGCAGCTTTGAAAAATACTCAGTTAATATTTTGGGTCCGGTGACCCTTCCTCAGGATTGTTCTGCATCATTTTTCTGCTGGTTCTGTGAAAGGAAGCAATTAGCTCTGACCTTTTCTTCACAGATGCTGCCAGACCTGCTCAGCTTTTCCAGCAACTTCTGTTTTTGTTCCTGATTTATAACATCCACCTGTTCTTTACTTTTTATAAGTTCTTAAACATTTTTTTCCCCCCAAACAAAAGAAGCCATTATGCATTTCAGACTAGCACTGTTAAACTTGTCTGATTATAAAATAGTCTTATGGCTTTATAAATCTCTTGAAGATTTTGCCCCAGGTATCAATCCTTTTGTTTTGAATCCTATTTGATCATTCTTAACCCCCATGGTAGATAAACTTCCCTGATAAACATCAATAGGTTTCTGGTCACAGGATTTGAAAGCAGATTTCCTTCTCCACAAAAAAATCTTGGAAATAAATGGAAGATTGACTTTTCAAAGCTCCAATCTGCAAACCAGTCACAGCAACAAAATGGGCCTTAAAAGGCCACAAGGAAACGCACACAAAGCAGTGGAGTGCATTACGAAACATAACACTACTCTAAAGCAAAGACGCATATTGAACGTGGACAATGCCACACACAGTACTTCTGCGTGCTTCAAACAAAAAAATTATATATAGGCTGGAGACCAGTGGAATCCTGAGTTACAAAATTGGGCCATGCTTGAGAAAAGGGAAGACACAAATATCCTCAGGGAGGTCTCTAACATACAAAAGGATTTGACAGTTTGAAAAAGGTGCTTCAGGTATTTGTGTACCTCATTTTGAAGAGAGTTTGCGCCTCAGAATTTCACATGCCCTGTGTATACAATGTTGTGACACTGCCTGGCAATCTGCTGCAGATCTGCAAACTGCACTCACTTAGAATCACAGAATCCCTGCAGTGTGGAAGCAGGCCATTCAGCCCAGCAAGTCCACATGACCCTCTGAAGTGTATCCCGCCCCATCCCTGTATTCCTGCATTTCCCATGGTTAATCCACCCAATTTACACGTCCCTGGACACTATGGTCATTCCACCTAGCCCACACATCTTTGGACTGTGGGAGGAAGTCAGAGCACCTGGAGGAAACCCATACAGAAAGAGAATTTGCAAACTCCACACAAGTTAGCTGAGGCTGGAACTGAATCTGGCGCTGTGAGACAGCGTGCTAACCACAGAGCCACAGTGCCATCCACATGGTGAAGTGGAACTAAGCAGCTTTAGATGACAAACCTCGGTAGATAATAAGGGGGAACTCAAAGAAATGGCAGAGACACTAAGTCAATATTTTACCTCAGTTTTCATAGTGGAGGGCATTGAAACTATCCTGACAGTAACAGGCCATGCATAGGTTAGAGAAAAGGAAGATCTCAGAGCAATTGGCATCACTGGGGAAAGTAGTACTGAACAGAATGCACCCTTAGTCGAAGGGTCAATAACAAGGCTGTGTAACTTTTAAGTGAAAGGCAGGAATTTCAGAGGCGATTTGAGGAAAAACATTTTCACCCAAAGAATTGTGGGGGTCTGGAATGCACTGCCTGGGAGGGTGGTTGAGGCAGGAAACCTCAACCTTTAAAAAAAAACTTGGATAAGCATTTGAAATGTCATGACATTCAAGTGTATGGACCTAGTACGGGAAAGTGGAGCTAGTATCATAGTGGTGTATTCTCGGCAGTACAGAGCTGATGGGCCAAAGTGCTTTTTCTGTTCTGTGCGATTCTATGATACAGAGCAAACAACTGGAATTAAAGGCCCAAAAATCCCCAGGATCCATTTTCAGAAAATTATTAGCGAGACATTTGGAAAGTCAAAACACAATCCAGAGTCAGAATGGTTTTATGGAAAGGCAAGTTGTGTTTGATGGATTTGCTAGAGTTGTTCAAAGTTGTAACAAGCAAAAAGTAGATAATGGGTGCCCCATAGGTATAATCTATCTGGGCTTCCAGAAGGCAATTTTTTGTCATAGATTTATACAGTGTGGAAACAGACCCTTTGGTCCAACTCGCCCACGCTGACCAGATATCCTAAATGAATTAAGTCCCATTTGCCAGTATTTGTCCCATATCCCTCAAAACTCTTCCTATTCATGTACACATCCAGATGCATTTGAAATGTTGTAATTGTACCAGCCTCCACCACTTCCTGTGTTAGCTCATTCTGTACATGCACCACCTTTGGCATGAAAAGGTTGTCTCTTACGTCCCTTTTAAATATTTTCCCTCTTACCATAGACCTACATACTGTAGTAATGGGATCTCCTACACAGGGTAAAAAAACCTTGGCTATTCACCCTATCCATGCCTCTCATGAGTTCCTAAACTCGAAGGTCATCCCTCAGCCTCAGATGCTTCAGGGAAAATAGCCCCAGCCTACTCAATGCCTCCCTATAGCTCAAACACTGCAACCTTGGCAACATCCTTATAAATATTTTCTAAACCCTTGAGCTTCACAACATCTCTCTTATAGCAGGGAGACCAGAATTGAACGCAGTATTCTATAAGTACCTGAACCAATGTCCTGTACAGCCGCAACGTGATCTCCCAACTCCTATACTTGAAGCACTAACCAATAAAGGCAAGCGTACCAAACACCTTCTTCACTATCCTCCCTACCTGTGGCTCCACTTTCAAGAAACTATGAACCTGCACCCCAAGGTCTCCTTATTGGGCAACACTCCCCAGGTCCCTACCATCAAGTGTAGAAGTCCTGCTCTGACTTACCAAAATGCAACATCTCACATTTATCTAAATTAAACTCCATCTGCAACTCTTTGGCCCAATGGTCCATCTGATCAAGGTCTCACTGTATGCTGAGGTAACCTTTTTTCACCGTCCACTGCTCCATCAATTTTGGTGTCATCTGCAGTCGTACTAACCATATCCCCTATGTTCACATCCAAGTCATTTATACAAACGAAAAGCAGCAGATCCTGGCACCAATTCTTGCAACATATAGCTGGTCACAGGCTTCCAGTCCAAAAAGCAACTCTTCACCAACACCCTGTCTCCTACCTTGAGGCCAATTTGATAAGGTGCTTACACAAAAGCTTAAAACACAAAGTAGGATCATGTGGGGTTAGGGATAACTTACTACTCTTTACGCAGAGAGTTGTGAGAGCATGGAATGCGTTGCCAGCAGCAGTTGTGGAAGCAAGGTCATTGGGGTCATTTAAGAGACTGCTGGACATGTATATGGTCACAGAAATTTGAGGGTGCATACATGAGGATCAAGGTCGGCACAACATTGTGGGCTGAAGGGCCTGTTCTGTGCTGTACTGTTCTATGTTCTATCTATGTTCTATGTTCTAAACTTGGATGGAGGGTTGGCTAACCAACAAGAAGCAGACAACCAGGATGAGTGTGTCTTTTTCTGGTTGGAAACAAGTAACTAATAGGGTACCAAGATAATAAAATGTGAGGCTGGATGAACACAGCAGGCCAAGCAGCATCTCAGGAGCACAAAAGCTGACATTTCGGGCCTAGACCCTTCATCAGAGAGGGGGATGGGGAGAGGGAACTGGAATAAATAGGGAGAGAGGGGGAGGCGGACCGAAGATGGAGAGTAAAGAAGATAGGTGGAGAGAGTGTAGGTGGGGAGGTAGGGAGGGGATAGGTCAATCCAGGGAAGACGGACAGGTCAAGGAGGTGGGATGAGGTTAGTAGGTAGCGGGGGGTGCGGCTTGGGGTGGGAGGAAGGGACGGGTGAGAGGAACAACCGGTTAGGGAGGCAGAGACAGGTTGGACTGGTTTTGGGATGCAATGGGTGGGGGGGAAAGAGCTGGGCTGGTTGTGCGGTGCAGTGGGGGGAGGGGATGAACTGGGCTGGTTTAGGGATGCAGTGGGGGAAGGGGAGATTTTGAAACTGGAGAAGTCCACATTGATACCATATGGCTGCAGGGTTCCCAGGCAGAATATGAGTTGCTGTTCCTGCAACCTTCGGGTGGCATCATTGTGGCAGTGCAGAAGGCCCATGATGGACATGTCATCTAGAGAATGGGAGGGGGAGTGGAAATGGTTTGCGACTGGGAGGTGCAGTTGTTTGTTGCGAACTGAGCGGAGGTGTTCTGCAAAGCGGTCCCCAAGCCTCCGCTTGGTTCCCCCAATGTAGAGGAAGCCGCACCGGGTACAGTGGATGCAGTATACCACATTGGCAGATGTGCAGGTGAACCTCTGCTTAATGTGGAATGTCATCTTGGGGCCTGGGATGGGAGTGAGGGAGGAGGTGTGGGGACAAGTGTAGCATTTCCTGCGGTTGCAGGGGAAGGTGCCGGGTGTGGTGGGGTTGGAGGGCAGTGTGGAGCGAACAAGGGAGTCACGGAGAGAGTGGTCTCTCCGGAAAGCAGACAGGGGAGGGGATAGAAAAATGTCTTGGGTGGTGGGGTCGGATTGTAAATGGCGGAAGTGTCGGAGGATAATGCGTTGTATCCGGAGGTTGGTAGGGTGGTGTGTGAGAACGAGGGGGATCCTCTTGGGGCGGTTGTGGTGGGGGCAGGGTGTGAGGGATGTGTTGCGGGAAATACGGGAGACGCGGTCAAGTGCATTCTCGATCACTGTGGGGGGAAAGTTGTGGTCCTTAAAGAACTTGGACATCTGGGATGTGCGGGAGTGGAATGTCTTATCGTGGGAGCAGATGCGGCGGAGGCGGAAGAATTGGGAATAGGGGATGGAATTTTTGCAGGAGGGTGGGTGGGAGGAGGTGTATTCTAGGCAGCTGTGGGAGTCGGTGGGCTTGAAATGGACATCAGTTGCAAGCTGGTTGCCTGAGATGGAGACAGAGGTCCAGGAAGGTGAGGGATGTGCTGGAGATGGCCCAGGTGAACTGAAGGTTGGGGTGGAAGGTGTTGGTGAAGTGGATGAACTGTTCGAGCTCCTCTGGGGAGCAAGAGGCGGCGCCGATACAGTCATCAATGTACCGGAGGAAGAGGTGGGGTTTGGGGCCTGTGTAGGTGCGGAAGAGGGACTGCTCCACGTAGCCTACAAAGAGGCTGGCATAGCTGGGGCCCATGGCCACCCCATTAGTCTGTAGGAAGTGGGAGGAGTCAAAAGAGAAGTTGTTGAGTGTGAGAACGAGTTCAGCTAGGCGGATGAGAGTGTCAGTGGAGGGGGACTGGTCGGGCCTGCGGGACAGGAAGAAGTGGAGGGCCTTGAGGCCATCTCCATGCGGAATGCGGGTGTACAGGGACTGGACGTCCATGGTGAATATGAGGGGTTGGGGGCCAGGGAATTGGAAGTCCTGGAGGAGTTGGACGGCGTGGGTGGTGTCACGGACGTAGGTGGGGAGTTCCTGGACCAAAGGGGAGAAAATGGAGTCCAGATAGGTGGAGATGAGTTCGGTGGGGCAGGAGCAGGCTGAGACGATGGGTCGACCAGGGCAGGCAGGTTTATATAGGGTACCACTGGTCTTCCAACTACTTATAGTCTATATCAAATGACTTGGATTGAGGGATAGAAAATTCCGTGGCCAAACACGCAGGTGACACTAAAATTGCAATTAAGAAATAATGAATGTGCAAATGATTAGGCGAATGGGTCAAAATGTGGCAGATGGAGGTGTTTAACATGAGTAAGTGTGAGGTTATCCATTTTGAAAGAATAAAGAGGCAACTGATTATCAAAATGGATAGAAATTTGAAGATGTTTTCGTGCAGAGGGATCTGGGTGTCTTTGTACATAAGTTGCAGAAAACTAGTACGCAGGTAAAGCGGGGAGTAAGGAAGGGAAATTGACTTTTGGGATTATTGCTGAAGAATTGGAGTGGAGACTGCATTTGGAATACAGCACACAATTTTGCAGTGGGATGCAAGTGTATTGGAGGCAATTCACAGAAGGTTGACTAGATTGATTTCAGAGATTCAAGGCTTGTCTTATGAAGAGAGTTTGTACAGTTTAGGCCTATACTCTCTGGAGTTTCGAAGAATGAGACGAGATCGAATTGAGGTATAAAAAGATGCTAAGTAGTGATTGACAAGGGAGATGTAGAGAGGAAGTTTCCTCATGTGGAGTAACCTAGAATGAGAGGTCATCGTTAAGATATGGGGTAGAAAATTCAAAACAGAAATGAGAAGAAATTTCTTCTCTCAAAAGGGTTACTAATCTGAAATTCAGTACCCCAAAGTGCAGTCAATGCTGGGACATTGAGTAAACATTGAGTTGGATTATTACATAGTAACAGGTTAAATGGTTATGAGGAGCACACTTGCCATTTTTGCCTGGGCTGACTGTGCCATTTGTCAGAGATAATGGGAACTACAGATGCTGAAGAATCCAAGATAATAAAGTGTGAAGCTGGATGAACACAGCAGGCCAAGCAGCATCTCAGGAGCACAAAAGCTGACGTTTCGGGCCTAGACCCTCTGAAGAAGGGTCTAGGCCCGAAACGTCAGCTTTTGTGCTCCTGAGATGCTGCTTGGCCTGCTGTGTTCATTCAGTCTCACACTATTATCTTGGAATTCTCCAGCATCTGCAGTTCCCATTATCTCTAAACAAAGGCTGGTGACTTCACATTGTGTCCAGCAGGTGGCAGTGTGGGCTGAGATAGAGACACTGAAATACACTCGAGACACACACACAAAATATTTGTAAATCATTTGTTTTGTATTCATTTACTTTCTCCCAGTGATGTTGAATTCCTTTTGGGGAATATTCAAGAGGTTGCAATGTTGCTGACAGGGTGATGTGGAGAGAATTAGTGTTGCCAGCACTGGTTAAATACATTCCTGGAAGCTTAAACATGTAACCCATACCCATCACTGGGTCACAAGCAGTAGCCCTGCCAGTGGCACCCCTGAACATATGTGATAAAATTTGTTTCAAAAATAACTAAGAAACAGCTCAATCAAATATAGGCAAGACATAAAACGCAGGGTTTGTCTCCAGCATTATTCCCATATAATTCACAGCTCTGGAATGCAAAGGTGATAAAGGACAGGGTCAGAGAGTAAGCCTTCAGGAATAGGCTGGCCAGAGGTGGCGAACATGAGAAAGGAGGAGCAGGAGTAGGATTTCCCTGACACATTATGCTGTAATGTTCTATTGAACTTACTTGGCCATTCAATAGGATCATGGTGCATCCATGTGTACCTCAAAACTCCACCTTCCCCTGCCCGTTCTCTCCCCTTTTAACCCTCAGCTCCATTGTAAACCAAAAACCTGTCTATCTCAGGCCTGAATACAATCCATGACCCAGCCAGGATACAGACTCCAAACACCAAATGATCTTCCAAGACGTTCTTCTTTGCCTCCATCTTAAAGTGGAGGCCATTTATTTTTATACTGTATACCAAGCTCTAGGCTGGCCCACAAAATGGGACATTATGTCTACTTTTTAAAATTCATTTGCAGGATGAGGGAGTCATTGGCTCGGCAGCATTTATTGCCCGTCCCTAATTGCCCAGAGGGCTGTTCAGAGTCAACCACATTGCTGTGGGTCTGGAGTCACATGTAGGCCAGACCAGGCAAGGATGGCAGCTCCCTTCCCCAAAGGACATTAGTGAACAAGATGGGATCCTCTAACAATGGACAACGGATTCATTGTCATTATTAGGCTCTTAATTCCAAATATTTTAATGAATTCAAATTCCACCCTCTGTAGTGGCAGGATTCAAACACAGGCCACGAGGATGTTATTAAGGTCTCTGATTAACAGTGCAGAGATAATACCACGAGGCCATCACCTCCCCAAGCTTGTGTCCTCGTATCTGAAAGCTGCAGTTGATTTGACTTCCAGCATACTCCCAGGGAGTGCATTCCAGATCCTAGGCACTCACTGCGAAAGAACAGGTTTCCTCAAGTCGCCTCTGCTTCTTTGGCTGATGGCAGATTTAAGGTAATTTCTTCTTGATTCTTCCAGGCAAAGGGAACAACTTCTCCATTGGACGTAGCCCAAAGAAGGTTCAGTGGACTGATCCGAGGAATGGAGGGATCATCTTATGAGGACAGTGTGTGAGGAGATTAGCAGGAAGCAGTGATCTGGTGGCATTACTACTGGGCTATGAATACAGCCACTCCGATAATGCTCTAGGGGCCTGGTTTCGATTCCTGCCATGGCAGATAGTAAAATTTAAATTCAATTAAAACAAAAAAAATTCTGTAAAACAGTGTGGAGCTGGATGAACACAGAAGGCAAAGCAGCATCTTAGGAGCCACACAAAAAAAAATTCTGGAATTGGGAGTCAAATAATGACCATGAATTGATTTTCAGGAAGAAAAACCCATCTGGTTCACTCATGTCCCTTAGGGACAGAAAATGCCATCCTTCCCTGGTCTGGCCTACATGTGACTCCAGACCCACAGCAATGTGATTGAGATAATACAGTGTGGAGCTGGAGGAACGCAGCAGAGGAGCAGGAAAGCTGACGTTTTGGATCAGGACCCTTCTTCAGAAGTATCTGATTGACACTTGATTGTGTTCTGGGCAATTAGTGATGGACAATAAATGCTGATCCAACCAGTGATGCTCTCATCCCGTGAAAGAGTTAAAAAAAAAACTGGGCCTCTGTTCATTAGAATACGGAAGAATCAGCAGTGATCCTGTTGAAACATACAAGATTTTTTAAGGGATTTGACAGTGTAGATGCAGAAAGGTTGATTCCCCTCTGGGAGAGGGCAGGACCAGTGGGCCTAATCTCAGAAAATGGGGTTCAGAATTATCAGATCAGCCATAAATCGCTCAGAATGGTGCAGCTGACTCGAAGGGCTGAATGGCCTACTTCTGCTCCTACATCTTCTGGTTTTACGGGTCAACCTATACCCTCCAGGTCCGTCATGATTTTGAACAACTCTTTCAAAATCATATCCACGACCTTATCACTGAGGAAAATAGTCCCGGTTTCTCCAGTCCAGCCACATCAAATTGAAGTTCCTCATCCCTTGAACCATTCCCATGGGTCTCATGGGCTTCACATTTTTCCTTCTTGTGTGGTACTCAGACAAGGACGCAAATCTCCAACTGAGCACAGACCACTGTTGCATGGACCATGGTTCATCAGGATTCCTTTGCTTTTATCGATAAGGCTTGGTCTCCCATTTTACTTTTTCAAATGCTTTTGTACATTGCTCTGTCATGGAGTCAGAGTCCCGCAGTACGGAGACAGGCCCTTCGGCCCAAACTGGTCCGCGCCGACCAAAAACATCCATCGCGCTAGCCCCGTATCTTTTTAAAGCTTTCCTATCCATGTGCCTTTTAAATGTTGTTTGTGTTCTGCCTCAACCACTTCTGCTGGCAGCTCATTCCATATGTGTGCCACCCTCTGTGTAAAAAAGCTGTCCCTCAGGTTCCCATGTATTCTTTCCCCTCTTACCTTAAACTGATGCCCTCTCGTCCTCGATTCTCTAACCCTGGGAAACAGACTGAGTGCATTGACCACAAACCTGTCACTTTTGCAGCTCGAATGAGCAGAAGTCGGTAACAGGAGCCTAGAAGCTCAGGCCAAGAATTGGATTGATAGGAAAATTAAGGAAGGACAATAAGGGAGGGAATTCCAGTCAGTCAGACCATAAGATCTGATAGCATAGCCACCAATGGTGCGGTGAGTATAAATCTGAAATGTGTAAAAGGCGAGAATTAAAAGGGAAGGTGGAGAAATTGGAGCTTGATGTGAAAGGGCCTGCTGCTCTCCCTCACCTCCGGGACCCCACTCTCACTCCCTTGCCACAAGGCAGTGACCTCCTCAACGTTCTACTCTTAAGTTCCCACTCAGAATGGATCACAGGCAGTTGACCCCCACTTGGGAACCAGATGCCCCTTTCCCGGGAGCTGCAAACAGTTCAGAGAATTCCTATGGTGTGGAAACAGGCCCTTTGGCCCAACAAGTCCACACGGGCCCTCGGAGCATCCCGCCCAGATCCATTCCACCTAATTTACACACCCTTGAACATTACGGGTAATTTAGTATGGCCAATCCACTTAGCCTGCATAATACAGATAACAAAGTGTGGAGGTCGATGAACACAGCAGGCCAAACAGCATCTGAGGAGCAGGACAGCTGACATTTCGGATTGTGCAGACACGATAGGCCAAATGGCTTCCATCTGCGTTGTTAACAACTCAGCAATTCTGTAAATGCACTAAAGCAGGCACTGACCAAAGCAATAACACATTCGCAGGGCCTGCTCGCTCACCGGTCTGACTGTTATTTACAGGCAACTTGTGCGAATGCTGCGCTGTAACTTATTTCCTGCTCTGATAAAGTGACTCAGCCCTGAAACCAGCTCAGCTCTCGGTGCCTGCAGCCTCATGGCCTTAAACATCAATTTCAGTGATTGAATTACACAGTCGGACTACTCCGATGGACATCGTTAGTGCTGAGATTGAATCTGAACCTTTCCAAATTACAGCAATCTACATCAATCCTTTGGGTTGCATTAAATGCAGCCTTCGGTTTTTGCAAGAATATCGTCACCACAGCAACTCTGTTTTAGCTAGAAGCAGAAAATTAGTCTGTTGATAAATCAAAGTCATTTGCTGCACTAAAAATAATGAAATTGCTCAATAATTTGTGTTAAGACACATAATTAACACAGCAGCCTGGCAATTAGAGACACAGTATAAAAAGAAAACATAGGAAGCATCAGCTAATGTGTTCTAAACAGCTTGAAGTTAAGAAACTCCAAATTAAATGGGCGTCTGTTACATACAGAAGCAGTCAGTGTTGCACTGTCACACTCCATGGCAAGGATTTTTGGATTTATAAATATAGAAAATTATGTTAAGCTTTTGCGAGATCTTGGCTAAGCCCCTCAGCTGTTTCTCACATAAGGTAAGCTGTCCTTCAGTAGGTAATGGTGCTTTCTTGAGGTACAGGGCACCCACAAAGCTATGTGGGGTTAGGACCTCCAGAATTTTGACCCAGCAGGAAGAGAAGGGGCAATTTATTTCCAAGTTAGCATCAAGAGTGGCTTTATAGGGGAACTTGCCAGCGCTGGTGTTTGCACTTATCTGGTCTCTTTGTCCTCCTACGTGATAGTGGTCACAGTGAATCGAGTGCATCTTACGGATAGTACACACCACAGTCACTTTGTGCTAGTGGAGGAGGGGGTGAACGTTGGAGGTTGGTTTCACGCAGGCAGGCTACTTTGTCCAGGATGGTGTTGAGTTCATTGTTTGAACTGCACCCATCCAAGCAAGTAGGGAGTGATTCAATTTAATCTCAATTTCAGTACTAACGATGCCCATTGTAATTCCATCAATCACTGACATTGCTCTCCGAACTTGGAGATGGTAGATAAGTGTGGGAGAGACAGGAGGCTTTTTGTTCCCCATTCATTTAAAAGGATGCGGGTGTCGCTGACAGGGCCAGCATTTATTGCCCATTCATAATTACCCAGAGGGCAGTTCAGAGTCAAACACATTGCTGTCGGTATGGAGTCACATGTAGGCCAGACAAGGTAAGGATGGCAGTTTCCTTCCCTAAAGGACATCAGTGAACTAGATGGGATTTTCTGCCTCCTGACAATTGACAAAGACCCCATGCTCATTATTTGATCGTTAATTCCAAATTTTTATGGAGTTCCAATTGCAAGGCAGGATTCGAACCCAGATCCCCATAACATTCCTGAGGTCTCTGGATTAATGTCCAATGAGAATACCACTACGCCATCACCACCCCTTGTGAATAATTCACTGCAGATTTCCTAATTGCTGATCGCTCTTTGCAAACACTCGACAAAGTCCTTGTTAACAGGAAGCTAAGGTTTTGTTGAGGGTGCAGATGAGATTTACAAGAAGGGCACCAGAAAGATGTCTGGAAAAGCTAGAGAAGCCAGAAGGAGAGCAAAGAGGGAAAGGGGAGATTTAATAGAGATGTCCAAAACTGAGCAGTTTCAACACAGTAGAAATGGGTTGAATAGATACGGATGTTGGTAACTGGAGGACACAGAATTAAGATCTTTAAGAAAATAAGCAAATAAAGAGTTTTTTTTGTGTTGCCATCAGGAATGTGCTGTCTAAACAGGGTGGTGGAAGGAGATTCAGTTCTTAAAAGTATATAATTTCACAGTACAGAAGAAAGCCAGACTGTACCAGCTCCTGAAAGAGCTTCCCAGCTAGTCCAGCCCAATCTCTGTCACCCTCTAACTTCATCACTTTCAAATATATATTCAGTTCTCTTTTGAATCTTCCTATGGAATCTGTCCCTATCACTCTCCCAGGCAACACATCCCAAATCCTAACTCAGATTACAGCTTCTCCTCATCTCACTCTGTTGCTGACAATCATAAAATTATGACCCCTAGTTATTGACATGACAACTCACGGAAACAGAACATCTTACTTTGCCCTGTGTCAACATAGTTTAAAATTATGAACACCTCAATAAGGTCACCTCTTAATCTTTACTCCATGGGGAATAAGCCCAATTTCCCTAATCTTTCTTTGTATCTAAAATCCTTCATTCCTGGTATTCTAGTAACACTCCCCAGGGATTTAACATCCTTCCTTAAGTAAGGTGTTCAGGGCTGAACGCAGTTCTCCAAATGTGTCTGACCAATGTCTTGTAGAGGCACAGCATTACTTCCTTGCGTTTATGCTCTATGCTTCTGTTTATAAACAGAAGGATCCTATAAGTCTCTTAACAACGGTTTCAACTTGCCTTGTCACCTTTGGAGAATCATGCGCATGAATGCCAAGCTCCCTCGGCACCCCTCAAATTTGTACCATTGAGCCTGCATTGTTTCTTCTGCCAAAATGCATTACTTCACATATCTCCACATTGAAATCCATCTGCCAGTTTGACCAGAGATAATGGGAACTGCAGATGCTGGAGAATCCGAGATAACAAAGTGTGAAGCTGGATGAACACAGCAGGCCAAGCAGCATCTCAGGAGCACAAAAGCTGACATTTCGGGCCTAGGCCCTTCATCAGAGAGCATCTGATGAAGCTTCTCTGATGAAGGGTCTATGCCCGAAACGTCAGCTTTTGTGCTCCTAAGATGCTGCTTGGCCTGCTGTGTTCATCCAGCTCCACACTTTGTTATGCCAGTTTGACCAACTTGTCAATGTCCCTCTGAAGCCACTCAGTGCCATCCTCACAATTCATTAATCTACCAAGCTTCAAATTTAGAGACTTTGACCTCAATGCCCATCTCCAAACCGTTTATATGAAACAGAAAAAGCTAAAACACGATAAAAGTTAAGAAAGAACATTGGAGCAGGCTGAATTGGATAGCTCATAAGAAGAGACCACGATAGGCTACACAGCCTCTTTCCCACGTCTGCCTGACTCTGAATGGAGCTGAGCCATTTGCCAGCTCATGGCTGTTTCCTGCACCAGGCCACAAAAGGAATATGTCACAGTGTTCCCTGTTCTGTTTGCACACCACACCATCTGGGCCCCCACAGCACAAAACAGAGCAAGAGCAGGAGCAGGCCATTCGGCCCTTCTCTCTTGTTCAACAGGATCAACGGTTGAGAATCTCTCAATGCCATATCCCTGCTTTCCTCGCCATGATGCCTTTGAAAAAAATTTATTTATCTTTCTTGAATATGTTCAGTGACTTGGCTTCGGTGACAGTGAATTCCACAGGCTCAGTACCCTCTGAGTGAAGAAATTTCTCTCATATCAGGGCCAAATGGCCTACGCCATTTCCTGAGACAGTGACCCCTGGCTGTAGACTCCCCAGCCACGGCAGCATCTTCACGGTGTCCAGTCTGTCCATCCCTTTTAGAATTTTATCCGTTTCAATCAGATCCCATCTTAGCCTTCCATTGAACACTCAAGGTGCTGTGTGAATCCTTGGGCCCTCTCCCAATTTCTACACTCCTGGGGCTCGGTACAAGTCCTTGGGGGCCCTCATCCAACCAGGTCCTGGGGCTAAATCCTTCCGGCATTCACTGGGGCTTGTCCTCTTCATCAGCATGCGTTTTCTTTCTCTTTGTCCTTCTTTTTCTCACACTTTCCTGATCAAGAGAGCTCTTCAGCATGAAGTGACTTTGATAGTCTCCAGGCTGGTGGTGGTGGCAAAACCATGAGTCGATCAGCTGGTCGACCTGTGAAGCCTGTAGTGGGACACTTGTTTCCGAGTGGAGTGGGCCCTGGCAGCGGCTTGGAGTGGGCTGGGAAGGCTGGAGCAGGAGTCTCGGTAGTGATAACATGATGTAGTAGTGGAGAAGGAAAGTTTGTTCTCTCTTTAAAAGGTTTTAAAACAAAATGTATTCAATGTTAATGGGAATGATGCCTATGTACAGCAATGGTACACACTTTTCACAGTATTTTATGTTATGTTGAGTACACACAACAATAAAAGGATATTCTAAATTCTATACCTCACTCCTATTCAACGCTCAAGAAGCTTGACACCATCCAGGACAAAGCAGCCTGTTTGATTGGCACTACACCCACAAGCATCCACTCCCTCCACCACTGACACTCAGTACACACTGCTGCTACTATCTACAAGATACAGAGACAGATCCTGCGGATGGTTTCGTGATCTTCCATCATTCTATTGCGGCCTTTATGATAGAAATATAGAATTGTTGAAAATGGGAACAGGTATATTTGACCCCTTGAGACTGCTCCACCATTCAACGCAGTCATAGCTGACTCTCTATCTCAAGATAATATACTCACACTACCCCCCCCATACTCCTCAGTATCATCAGCATCACAAAAAAATCTGTCTTCTTCTTTAAACCTATTTAGTGACTCTATCTCCAGAGCTTTCTGTGCTAAAGAATTTTGCGGGCTCACTACCCACTGAGTGAAGAAATGTCTCATCTCAGTCTGAAAGAGCCTACCATAATCTTGACAGATGACTACCTTCTGCCACACCCCTAGGCCTCATCCTGAGTATTGGGAAAATTAATCCTTGTATCCTGTCTGTTAGAACTTTGTGTACTTCGATGAGATTCACTCTCATTCTTCTAAACTCCAGTGAACGCACATCACGTTGACTGTTTCTCTCCTCATACAACAAACCTGTCATCCAGGACTCACTCTGGTGGCCCTTCACTGCCCTCGCTGTATAGCAAATAGATCTCTTCTTGGGCAAGGAGATCAGAGATGGATACAATACTCCAAGTATGGGCTTGCCAAGGATGCAGTAAGACTTCCCTGCTTTTGGACTCAAACCCTTTTCCAATGAAGGCCAGCACACCCTTGTACCTCCTAACAGCTTGTTGTGTTTGATGGTTTGCCTTCACTGACCATAAGAGGTGGGAACAGAACTACACTTTTGCTCCATTGAGCCTGCTCTGCCATTCGATTATGGCTGACAAGATTCTCGACTCCACTCTCCTGCCTTCCCCCACATAACTTTTAATCTCCTTGCTAATCTCCTTCCGTGGGCACAGCCTTAAAATTAGAGGGGGTAAATTTAAAACTGAAATGAGATGACATTTCTTCAGCCAGAGAGTGGTGGGCTTGTGGAATTCATTGCCGCGGAGGCCAGGACGTTGGATGCCTTCAAAGGCAGAGATCGACAAATTCTTGATCTCACAAGGAACCTAGGGCTACGGGGAGAGTGCAGGGAAGTGGAGTTGAAATGCCCATCAGCCATGATTTAAATGGCGGAGTGGACTCGATGGGACAAATGGCCTTACTTCCACTCCTATGTCTTATGATCTTAAGAACCTATCTTTGTCTTAAAAACCTGGTCTCCACAGTCTTCTCCAGCAAGGAGATTCACTGACCTCTAGCTGAAGAAATTCCACCTCATTTCAGTTCTAAAGGGTCATCCCTTCACTCTGAGCGTGTGCCCTGGGGTCCTAATCTCTCCCACTGGTTGGAAACATCTCCTCCAAGCCCACTCTATCCAGGTCTCTCAGTAGACCGTAAGTTTCAATCAGATTCCTTATTCATCCTTCTAAATTCCATTAAGTACAGGCCCAGAGTCCCTAATCACTCCTCAAATGACAAGTCCTTCATCCCGAGAATCAGTATTGTAAACTCCTCTGGACACCATCCAATGCCAGCATATCCTTCCTTAAACATAAGGCCCAAAACTGCTCACAATATTCCAAATGTTACCGGACCAGGACCACATACAGTCTAGCTAATATACCCCTGCTCTGAAATTCTAGCCCTCTTGAAATGAATGTTAACGTTGCATTTTGCTTTCTAACTGCCAGCCAAACTTGCAGGTTAAGGTTAAGAGAATCCTGAACCTGAGACTCCCAAGGCATTGCGTATTTCAGATTTCCGAAGCCATTCCACATTTATAAAATGGTCTATTCTTCTTGGTAAAGCGCATAACCTCACACTTTCCCACATTGTACTCCATCTCACACTTCTTTGCGCACACTCTTAGCCTGCACAAGTCACTGGAACACAGGAAGCTGACTGGTCACCTTATGGAAATGTGTAAAATCATGAGAAGTATAGATACGGAGAACAAGCAAGGTCCTTTTTCCCCCCCCCAAGGTAGGACGGGATTGGGGTTGGGGGGGGGGGGGGGTGGTGGATTCTAAAGCTAGAGGGCATAGGTTTAAGGTGCAAGTGAAGAGATTTGAAAGGAACTTGAAGGACAGCTTTTTCACACAGACAGCAGTGCTTATGTGGAATGATATGCCAGAGGAGGAAGTGGTGGAGACTGGTACAATTACAACATTTAAAAGACATTTTGACAGGTACATGAAAAAGGGAAAAAGGAAAAAAGGTTGAGAGGGATGTGGGCTAGACACAACCAGATGAGAATCATCATCCATGCTGACTAGGTCAACATGGACGAGTTGGTCCAAAGGGTCTGTTTTTCTGTGGTATACGACTCTATAATATCCCAAAGTAGGCGGGGCCTCATCCCAACTGCGAGATGTCACCACTGTAGGTTACACTGGAGTGACAGTCAAGATCTTTGTCCTGTAGCCTCTGGAGTGAGACTTGACCCCATGGCCTTCTGACAGAGGGATGTACACTACACAGAAGCTGGTCTTGCCCCTTCACAATCAACGCAATAATTCTCAACCACACACTGGATTACCCAATTTGCATTTATTGAAAGGAGCATGGGATATAAAAGGAGGCCATGGTGAGACTGCCTCTGGAGTAATGTGTACAGCTTTAGTTTCCTTATTTGAAAAAGAACCTAATTGCATTAGAGTTAACAAGGTGAGCTGGATGAATGCAGCTGGCCAAGCAGCAGAGGTGCAGGAAAGCTGACGTTTCGGGCCTAGAATTTCTGAAGAAGGGTCTAGGCCCGAAAGGTCAGCCTTCCTGCTCCTCTGAAGCTTCTTGGCCTGCTGTGTTCATCCACCTCTACATTTCGTTATCTCAGATTCTCCGGCATCTGCAGTTCTTATTATCTCCAAAATAATTGCATTAGAAACAGTTCAGAGAAAATTCACTTCACTTATTCCTGGGATGAGGGGATTTCCTAGGAAGGAACGTTGGATCTGCAGCTATCGGAGTTTAGAAGACTGAGAGGTAATCTTATTAAAATGGAAGATCGCAAGTGGACTCGGCAAGATGGATAGTGGGAGGATGTTCCAGTTTAGGGGCAGAATAGAAGTAGGGAACAGGGAGTTAAGGAATAACAAATCTTCCTTTTAAACTGAAAATGAGGAGGGAAATCACAGCTTGATTCTTCAGAATCATAGAATTGCTATGGTGCAGAAGGAGGTCATTCAGCCTATTAGGCCCGTCCTGGCTCTACAACCTTGTGCCAATCTTTGATTGGTTCTCCATATCCCTGCACACCATTACTATCCAACAATCCTACCAATTAAACCTGCTTCCACCATGTTTCCAGGCAATGCATTCCAGACCCTAACTACTAGCTGCTTGAAAATGTTACTATCTCACACTATTGGTTTGAACGCCATTTCAAAACCATGCCCTCTCATTCTTATTTATTTTTACAAGAGGCAAGAATTTCATGGTACCTGACAAAGCCCGCTCATGATTTTGAAAATCTCTATCAAATCTCAACTCGCCCTTTATCTCTCCAAGGAGAACAGCTTCAATTACTTCAATCTATCCCCATATCTGAAGTCTTTTATTCCTAAAACTATCCTTGTCAACTACTTCTGCGCACTCTCTAATAAGTTCACATCTTGCTTATAACGTGGCACCCACAACTGCACATAATTTTCCTGCTGAGGTCTGGCAAATGTCTTCAGCAAGTTAACTATCACCTCCTTGCTCTCATACTGTCCCTATTCTCCTCAAAAAAGGGGAATGAAAAATTGTTTGCGAGCAGGATCCTAGAATATTGTATGAATGCATTACAAGGGAAGAGGTTAGCCAGGGAACGATTAGGATCAATAAAGTGATAATGGGAACTGCAGATGCTGGAGGATCCAAGATAACAAAGTGCGAAGCTGGATGAACACAGCAGGCCAAGCAGCATCTCAGGAGCAAGGGACCCTGGGACAATCGATGTGTGAGCACAAAAGATATTGGAAGGGTATTAAGTGAACACTTCTATTCGGTTTTCACTCTGGAAATTGAGAATATAGATACAGAGTTCAGGAAGAGAGGCTCTCAGGAACTTGCACAATTTGACTTAGGAATTGGGAAGGCACTGGAGGCTCTGTCAGGCTTAAAAACTAGGAAATTCCCCTGACCTGGATGAACTGCATCCCAGGTTACTGCGAGAGGTGAGGCAAGAAAGCGCAGAGGCTCGGACACAAATTTTTAATTCCTCTCTGGCCACGAGGGTCCATTCCAGAGGACTGGAGGAGGGCTAACGTGGTTCCACTTTTCAGGAATAGTGGTAGAGATGAACCAGGAGATTATAGACCCGTGACTCTGTCAGCGGTAGGGAAACTATTGGAGAAAATTCTGAACGGGAGAATTAATATTCACTTGGGAAAGCATGGGTTAATTAGGGATAGTTAGCATAGCTTTGTCAGAGGGAGGTCATGCCTAATGAATTGGTTCGAATTTTTTTGGAAATGTGATCAAGTTTGCAGATGGGTGAAGTTCAGTTGATGTAGTTTTAATGGATTTTAGCAAAACTTTTGACAAGGTCTCTCATGGGAGACTGACTGAAATTTAAAACAGATGTTATTGAGGGAAACTTGGCGAGATGGATCAGAAACTGGCTTAGTAATAGGACACAAAGGGTTGTGTTGGAAGGCTGTTCAAGTGACTGGAGGCCAGTGTCCAGCCATGTACCACAAGGATCAGCACTGGGCCCCTTATCATTTGTTATATACATAAATGAAAATGTGGGGAGAATGCTAAGCAGGGTTGCAGACCACACTAAGATTGGTACAGTGGTTAATAGTGAAGAAGATGGCTGTAGGTTGAAGGAAGATATACATGGGTTGGTCAGATGGGCAGACGGTATTTAACCCTGATAAGTGGAGATGATGCACTTTGGAAGAAGAAACAAGATGAGGGAGTATGTAATGAATGGCAGGACACTAGAAAGCTTACAGGAACAGAGGGATAATAAAATGTGAGGCTGGATGAACACAGCAGGCCCAGCAGCGTTTCAGGAGCACAAAAGCTGACGTTTCGGGCCGAGGCCCTTCATCAGAGGGGGGCATGGGGTGAGGGTTCTGGAATAAATGGGGGGGGGGGGGGGGGGGGAATTGGACCGAAGATGGAGAGAAAAGATGATAGGTGGAGAGGAGAGTATAGGTGGGGAGGTAGGGAGGGATAGGTCAGTCCAGGGAAGATGGACAGGTCAAGGGAGGTGGGATGAGGTTAGTAGGTAGGAGATGGAGGTGCGGCTTGGGGTTGGTGAGGGGAAGAACAGGTTAGGGAGGAGGTTCTTCAGCATCTGCAGTTCCCATTAATCACTGGAACAGAGGGATCTTGGGGTAATTCATTCACAGATTCCTGAAGTTGGCCAAGCATGTGATTGGGATAGTTAACAAGGCATATGGGATGCTTGCTTTCATCAGTCATGGTACAGGGTATAACAGCAAGGGGATAATGTTGGAGTTGTACGGAACATTGGTCGGGCCCCAGGTAAAGAGTACGGTGTGCTGCTCTGGTCAGCCTCACCACAGGAGGGATGTGATAGGACTGGAGGGGATACAGAGGAGGTTCAGCAGCATTTGTCCAGGGGCAAAGAGACGGAGCTTTAAAGGAGAGACTAGACAGGCTTGGACTGTTTTCTTTAGAGCAGAGAAGGCTGGAGGAGACATGATTGACTTATGTAAAGTTACGAGGGATATGGACAGGGTGAAATAGAGAGTAGCTGCTCCCCTTGCTGACGGGTCAATCACGAGAGGAGTATAGAATTAGGGTAAGGGACAGGAGATTCAGAGGGGCTTTCAGGAAAAGAACGTTTTCATTCAGCAGTCAGTGGGAATCTGGAATGCACCGCTTGGGAAGGTAGTGGACGCTAGAAACTGCAAACATTTAAAAATCTTGGATGAGGAAATCAAATATCAAAACATTCAAGGAGATGGGGCAAGTGCAGGAAATTAGGATTAGCACGCATTTAATAGTAGTCATTATCGGCTCAGACTCGATGGATCGAAGGGCCTTTACTGCACTCTATGACTCGCTACGGCTCTACTGGTCCTGCCACCTTCAGTGATCCATCCACAGCAATGCCCAGTGCCCTCTGCTCCCGCATCCCAATGTTCATCCACATGACACTCATTCAGGGTCAGTGCTTGGAGGTTGGGAGCCAGAATACCGGATGCTTCGCAACAACAACGCACCATTTTCTTCCTTCGCACTTCCCAAGGCTGAACTCAACACAGGTCAAGAAATGAACTCGGGGCTATGTTGGGCTACTGAGCTCAGAAGTCACAAGTAACTACAACAGGATTGGGCTTACACTGGATTCTGGTGGTCATGGAATCCACATACTCTCAGTGCAGGCATACACCCCTCCTCAGGTGTATGTAAAAGATCCCATGGCATTAGGCTGAAGGACAGCAAAAAAAAAGTTTTCCACTGTGCTGTGGTCAATATTTATCCTTCAACCAAAATCACAAAATATTATTGTTATTGTTGCCTTGTAGAAACTTGCCATTGCTGTTGTATTTCCCACTGCACTGGCTGGCTTCAAGTGTAACAGATCCTGGAGGTTGTGACGGGACCTATATAAATGCAAACCTTTTCATTCCCATGGTAGAATTTTGTCCTACTTAAGGCCTAAAGACTATAATATTTCCATATAAACAGTGCCCCACTTGGGCACCTTGTACAAGAGATGACATCTCCAGCAGGGCAGTATTTCCTCAGCTCTGAGGCAGGCAGAGGCTTTGGCCTACATTTTGTGCTAAAGAAGGTTCTCGAACCGAAACATCAACTTTCCTGCTCCTCTGATGCTGCGTTCCTCCAGCTCTACACCTGGTTATCCTTTGTGTTCTCAGCTCTTTTCCTCCGTGGAACACAGCTGGATTGCAATATGACCTGACGCTTTATCATTAAATCACAAACCCCCACCTCTGCCTCAATGCGAAACTGAGAGCTCAGTACAGCCTTGCATTGTTGCACCAGCTGAAAGTCAGATTAACCCTGTAGCCAAACAGCCCACATTGAACTGTTTGTAAAGCAATAACGCTCTTCACTATTTATGTACATGAACAGCATTCAGAAAGTGCTTTCAAGGCTAAGCGTGATGGTGCGCACATGTTTGAATTGCTGCCAAACCTTCCCTAATGTCCAAGGCTGAGAAAATAATCCTTCATATCTTTTTTCCGCTTTAATCGCCACTTTAGTTTGCGGGAGTTATTTTCCAACATCTCTGAATCTCATTTAAAACTAGTTCCTACATACATTTAACCACGCTCCTTTTATGACAAGGACTATGAAGATCAATCATATTTATTAAGGCTTTACTTTTTCTGTCTAACCCCTAACTCCCTTAGAATCAGATTTTTTTGATAGACATCTTGAATAAACTCAATGGCTGAATGTATTTGGGGAACAGAATTAAACAGGTCAATGACGTCTTAAGGAAAAAAATCTACCATGTTCACGGTTTAAAAAGGTGGCCCGTTTCTCTTAAACTGTGTTCCCTAGTTCCAGTCTGCCTTAGAAAACATTTACCCAGGTTAAAACGTGGCTGATTAATCTGTAATGCTATATGGGGTGTGGACATTAATAGGGTTATTTCAGAATAAAACATTCCCATTTTCAAACTTATTCCAGTAATCCATGTAGATTACCATCAAACCCAGCTTTTGGCGATTACTAGAAGTGGGCTCAAGCATGTCTGCAAGCAATTCAAAAATCAGACAAACTGAAAATAGCGACAATGCAATTTCTCTGCTTTGGCACAAACTTTGGAAGTGCCAGAAAAATTGTAAGCTGAGGGACCCCAGCAGAATTCAAATCGAGTGTCAGAGAGCAGGTTATTGAAGACACCATCAGTTTGTTGATGACTAAGATTAGACTGAAGGGGCACAGATTTAGAGGTCAGAATCCCTACAGCGTGGAAACAGGCCATTCAGTCCACATCAATCCTCCGAACAGCATCCTATCCAGACCCAAACCCTATCTGTGTAACAGTGCACTTCCCATGGCAATCCATCTACACATCCCTGGATACTATGGGCAATTTAGCATGGCCAATCCACCTAGCCTGGACACCTTTCGACTATGGGAGGAAACCACTGCACCTGCAGGAAACAAACGCAGACAGTCTGTGTGCGGTTTGCACAGTCTCCTGAGGCTGGAATTGAACCCAGGTCCCTTGGTGCTGTGAGGCAGCAGTGCTAATCACTGAGCCACTGGATTTTTGCGGCCAGGACACTTGCCCACATATGGGGCAGATCAGTGTTCTAGCTGCAGTGGAAGAGCTTGTCTAATGAACGGCTCATTCTGGAGAGTAAATCTTCGGCACTGAAGTTTTTGCTCGCTGGAACGTTGTCAAGATTAGATTAGATTCCCTACAGTGTGGAAACAGGCCCTTCGGCCCAACAAGTCCACACCGCCCCTTGAAGCATCCCACCCAGACCCATCCCCTATAATCCACACACCCCTGAACACTACGGGCAATTTAGCATGGCCAATCCACCTAGCTGGCACATCTTCGGACTGAGAGGAAACTAGAGCACCGGGAGGAAACCCACACAGACACGGGGAGAACGTGCAAACGCCACACAGACCGTCTTTGTGGCTGGAATCGAACCTGGCTCCCTGGTGCTGTGAGGCTGCAACGGTAACCACTGAGCCACCGTGCCGCCCAAAGTCTTTGCAGTATCCAGTGCTTCTGCTGTTTCTTGACATGATGTTGAGGGAATCAAATTGGCCGAGATGTGGGCTTTGTGATGCTGGGGAGCATCAGGAGGCTGAGATGGATCATGCACTCAACATGTTTGGCTGAAGACTTGCAAATGCTTCAGCCTTATCTTTTGCACTGATGTTCTGGGCTCTTCCATCATTGATGCTGAGGACATTTACGACACTTCCTCCTCCAGAGAGTTGTCCACTACCATTTGTATGTGGCTGGAATGCAGAGTTTAAGGTTATGAGATCATTTATCCCTATCTACCACTTGCTTCTTCTGCAAGTAGTCCTCAGCTATAGCTTCACCAAGCTGACACTTCACCTTTAATGGTAACAAAGTGTGAAGCTGGACCATCCAGCTCCACACTTTGTTATCTTGGATTCTTCAGCATCTGCAGTTCCCATTATCACCTTTAATGGTGTCTGGTGCCAGCCTTGGCATGCTCCCCTGCACTCTTTATGCATCATAATGGGTTGAGAGTTATGGCAACTGGCATTTATGTAGCCTCTTTCACAACTCTCCAGCATCTCAAAGCACTCTGTAACCCATGGAATACTTCTGAAATGTATCCCTGTTGCATTGCAGGAAATATAGCAGCCCCATCTATGCAAAGCAAACGCTAACAAAGACACAAGGAGCACTGTGCAAATAATGTGTTTTTGTGTCATTGGTCAAGGGAACAATATAGACCACACTCATAGGGATCATCTTCTTGCTCTATTTCGGAACAGAAATGTCATGGGATCTCTTGTATCCACCTGAGGAAGGCACTGCATCCAACAATACAGAAAGTCCTCAGAATTGTAATGGACTGTCAATGTAGATTTTCATTCTCATATTTTAGAATGAAAGAACATGAACCCACAAAAATCTGACTTCGAGGCAAGACAAGCTAGCCACCCAGCCATGGTCAATAACAAGGGTTGAGGGCAACTAGATGTAGGTAATGTTTGGCAATAAAAATGACACTGAAAAGTTGAGCCTGGGCAGGAGACATGGATTCAAGTCAGTGCTTGACCACATTGTAAACTGTAGGACAACAAAGTGTGTAGCTGGATGAACACAGCAGGCCAAGCAGCATCTCAGGAGCACAAAAGCTGACGTTTCGGGCCTAGACCCTTCATCAGAGAGTGCTCCTGAGATGCTGCTTGGCCTGCTGTGTTCATCCAGCTACACACGTTGTCTTGGATTCTACAGCACCTGCAGTTCCCATCATCACTGATACAATTGTAAACTGTAGGGCTGGCTTTATAGAGTACCTGGTAGGAAGCGGGCAGTTTAAGCTAGATTTGGAGAGGGCTAGTGATGAGTTGAGGACAATGGACGAAGAGGCATTGAAGAGAGCAGCTTAAAAGGTGGCCTTGTATTTGGAAACAAACTAGCCATTAAACATGAGCACATTCAAAATGCTCCAGCCACTGAGCTTGCACTAAGTCCTGTTCACCCTGCGCCAATCTACATTAGCTTCCTGTTAAACACCTCCCCAATTAAAAACCTAAACCCTTCATGGCTTTGTCCCTTCTTCAGTAACCTCCTCCAGGCCTGCAATCCTCCAAGATATCTGTGGCCCTCTAATTCTAGCCTTGGAAACATCGCTAACTTCAATTAGTTCATGAATGGCCGTCAGGTCTCATTATCCAACAGCTCTGAAACTTCCTCCATCTCTCGCTCTCTCTCTGCTCCCTCAAGCCTCTGTGTTCAAGCCCTGGCTCACTAGTTCGGATGCCTCTTCAGCATGCAAAGAAGAAACGGAATCAGGCTACTCGGCCCTTCAGGCTGGCTCCGCCATTTAATACTCAAATCTACATTCCTGCACATCCCTGATAACCTTTCATCCCCGTGGTGTTAAAATATTTTAAAGATTCTGCATCCCTTTGTGGATAAGGGAATTCTGAAGACTCTCCACCTTAAATGGGTGACCCCACATTTTAAAACTATGATCCCTAACTCTAGATTCTCCCACATGAGGGAACATCCCTTCAAAAATCCAGCTTGGTCAAGCCCCTCAGGACCTTAAATGTTTTAATTAAGCCACCTTTGATTGTTTTACACTGCAAAGTACACAGGGTAAGCATTCTTGATATTAGGCTAGTAAACATTTGCTGAACTTCTTCCCAACACATTAACATCTGTCTGTAAATACAGCCACTAGTACTGTATACAATACTCCAGATGTGGTCTCACATTGCTTTGTAAAAACTGAAGCATAGCTTCCTTGCTGTTGCATTCCCCTCACAATAACTGTATTATGAGAACGAAGTATGAGAATGAAAGCTTACTGGTGGACCAATTAAATTATGTCTGGAATTCAAACACCTTACACTTGCCTTTTTAATAAAAGGTTTGGGTCTAGGCTATCTCCGTAATATACTTTGTGGGGTGTCTGGTCTTGCTTTTAACACTTGTAATATTCTATGAGCTTTCCTGATTCCTGCTGGCTCTCAATTTTTCATTTTACAATATATGCACTCTGCGCCTTGAGGTGTTTCACTATCAAGGATTCTCTATAAGAGCAGGTTATTATCTCTCTTCTTTCTTCTCACGCTCAGAGAAAGTCATTGTGTAACAGTAAGGACTGCGGTGATTAGTACCTCGTGGCAGAGAGACAGGGCACCAGGGTTACACTAATCTAATGCAGTCCTGCCTCTCCCACTGTTTACCCAATGGGCCTCTCATGGTCATCTGTCAATAGCTCTGTTACAAGTTGACAGTGTGCTTAGTGCTTCACACAGCAGGAAAAATGATGCTCCAGTGACATGACGCACACTGCTGACTTGCTAAGAGAGATGCAGCGATGAATTAAAATCTCACAGCCAGGCTGATGAGTGTGGCTGCCCTTTGCTTGTAGCAGCTGTCCAGGAAACTATTCAGGGTGATGTAGAAACAGTGTACCATACATGACAACCAGCTAGATCGGCTTCCATGCACAAACTGAACTTCAAAGCACAATATTTTGACAGAGCAAGTGTTGATCAGTAGATGACATCCTAGTGGTGCTATCGCGAGACAATTAATCTAGAGACCCAAGTAATGTTCTGGAGGGCCTTGGTTCAAGTCCTGCCATGGCAGGTGGTGGCGTTTGAATCCAATAATAATCTGGAATTAAGAGTCTAGTAATGACCATGAAACTATTGTTCAGGATTCAGTGGAAAAAACCCATCTGGTTCACTAAATAAGAACTGTGGATGCTGTAAATTTGGGCCGTTCTGAGGAAGGGTCAACGGACCCAAACTGTTAACTGATTTTTATTTTCTTCACAGATGCTAAGCTTTTCCAGCAACTTCTGTTTTTTAATTCCATCTGGTTCACTACTAATGTTCTTTAGGGAAGGAAACTGCCACGCTTACCAAGTCTGGCCTACACTCAAGACCCATATCAAAATGGATGACTTTTAACTGTCCCCCTGGGCAATTAGGGACGAGCAATAAATGCTGGTCTAGCCAGCAACACCCACATAAACCCCCATGTAGTCCTCGCACACCACCCAATCAACTTCCGGATACAACGCATCATCCTCCGACACTTCTGCCATCTACAATCCAACCCCACCACCCAAGACATTTTTCTATCCCCACCCCTGTCTGCTTTCCGGAGAGACCACTCTCTCCGTGACTCCCTTGTTCGCTCCACACTGCCCTCCAAACCCACCACACCTGGCACTTTCCCCTGCAAACACAGGAAGCGCTACACCTGCCCCCACACCTCATCCCTCACCCCCAGCCCAGGCCCCAAGATGACTTTCCATATTAAGCAGATGTTCACCTGCACATCTGCCAATGTGGTGTACTGTATCCACTGTACCCGTTGTGGCTTCCTCTACATTGGGGAAATCAAGCAGAGGCTTGGGGACCGCTTTGCAGAACACCTCCACTCGGTGTGCAACAAACAACTGCACCACCCAGTCGCAAACCATTTCAACTCCCCCTCCGATTCCTCAGACGATATGTCCACCATGGGCCTCCTGCAGTGCCACAACGATGCCACCCACCCATAGGTTGCAAGAACAGCAACTCATATTCCACTTGGGAACCCTGCAGCCCAATGGTATCAATGTGGATTTCACCAGCTTCAAAATCTCCCCTCTCCCCCGCTGCATCCCAAAACTAGCCCAGCTTGTCCCCGCCTCCCTAACCCGTTCTTCCTCTCACCTATCCCCTCCTCCCACCTCAAGCCGCACCTCATTTCCTACCTACTAACCTCCCTTGACCTGTCCGTCCTCCCCAGACTGACCTATCCCCTCCCCACCTCTACTCTCCTCTCCACCCATCTTCGGTCTGTCTACCCCTCTCTCCCTACTTATTTCAGAATCCTCTCCCCATCCCCCTTTTCTGATGAAGGGTCTAGGCCCGAAACGTCAGCATTTGTGCTCCCGAGATGCTGCTTGGCCTGCTGTGTTCATCCAGCTCCATACTTTGTCATCTCGGATTCTCCAGCATCTGCAGTTCCCGTTATCTCTGAGCAACACCTACATAGGTGGGTTATAGAGGGATGGGTCTGGGCAGGATGCACTGTGGGTCGGCGTGGACTTGTTGGGCCATAGGGGCTGTTTCCACACTGTAGGGATTCTATGATCTCATGAGTAAATATAAAAGAAAGTTCTAGCCTGGAATGAAGAACTCTGCCTATCACTCTACCTTCACATCTCGGAATCAGAAAAAGGCTGCTTGTCTTTAGGACAGGTGCTACTTCAGTACAGAGGGGAATGCAGAGGAGGTTTACCCATGGGGTACAGAATGAGGGATTTAGTTGAAAGACTAGAATAACCAGGCTGTTCTCCTCAGAGCGAGGTGCAAGTTAAGAAGAGATTTGATTGAGGTCTTCAACATTTGAGAGTTTTTGAAATCAGTAAGCAAGCTATGACTGTCCCCTGTGGCAGAGGGCCAGTAACTACAGGACACTGTCAAAGCGATTTACAGAAGAACCAGAAGTGGCATAAGCTCATGATACGAAGGCCATTCAGCCCATCAAGTCTGCCTCATCATCAAATGATATGATGGCTGATTTCATAATCCTCAACTCCACTTTTCTGCCTTTTCTCCACAGTCCTTGATCTCTTTACTATTCAAATATCTATCTCAAACTTGATTATATGTAGTGACCTAGCCTCAACAACTCACTGCAATAAAGGATGTTCCACAGATTCACTACTCTTTTAGGGAAGAAATCCCCCGTCATCTCTGTCTGAAACAGGAGATTCCTTATTCTCAGTTCATACCCCATGGTCCGAGACTTTTCGCATCTACCTTGTCCGGTCCCCTAAGAATCTTGTTGGTTTCAATAAGATTGTAATATAGAAGAATGGGAGGCAAAGAGTACAAATCCAAACTACTTTAACTCTCTCAAGCCAGTCTCTTCATACCAATTACCAGCCTAGTGAAGAGTCTCAGGGCTGTCTCCAATGCCAAAGCATCCTTCCTTAGACAGGGAGCCCAAAACAGTTCAGTATTCCAGTGGTGATCTGACTCATGCCCTGTGTAGTTTTAGCAAAACCTTCCTATCCTTTGAAATAAAGGCTAACATTCTGCCTTCCCTATTGCTTGCTGAACATGGATTACAGATTTTTGTGATTCGTGGATGAGGTCTCCCAAATCGTCTTTCTGTAACTTTTCTCCAACTAAACATTTGGCTCCTCTATTCAGGGAGGAGGTAATGGCCTAGTGGTATTATCGCTGGGCTGCTGACCCAGAGTGTTCTGGGGACCCGGGTTCAAGTCCCACCACAGCAGACAGTGGAATTTGAATTCACTAAATTAAGAAAAGTATAATCTGGCAATTAATTGGTAAGCCTTCCTAAACATCCTCCCTGCACGCAGTCTACTGGCCCAGTTCAAATTTTATGCATTTCAATCAGATTTACTATTATCTTTCTAAACTTTGGTTCAACTGGGGTGGATTCACTAATCTCTCTCGGTATGTCAGTCTTGCCATCCTGGTCATCAGTTCAGTGAACCTCCAGTACACTTCTTCTACGGCAAGTATATCCTCTCCCAGGTAGAGAGACCAGACGTGCATGCAAAGGAATACTGTACCTGAACAGCGACTCCTCTCCCGCAATGCTCAGTGGTTAGGGAACTCTAACTACATCAGGCTGCTCAGGTTGTGAATCAAGTAGCTTGGACCCATTCTACAGAAGTGAAACCTCAGGACAGAACAGGCCAAAGCCAGGGAATACTTTGAGACTGGATCACATGGAATGTAACCACATTCCGAATGTGGAGTGGCTGCAATTTTGAATGGCGGGGGGGGGGGGGGGGGAGAAGAATGTTTCTTTGTTTTTGTCATATGACAAGAAATTCAGCAGTACACCCAGGACTTGGCAGGCTGAAGTGTTCAACTACGCAACAGGGGTCAACTACGCGACTGGGGGGGGGGGGGGGGGGGGGTGTCAAAAAAACGTCATCTGCTGTGCAAACGGTCCAAGATGGGCTCAGACCCAAATTTTCAGTAAGAATGCCTTCTTTTAGAGCTTGTACCTGCTTTGCCAACCATCAAGCTCTATTCGTGACAAAATACACTGGCTTACAGTAAGCACCCATTGGGCAGACACATCTACATCAATTTGACAACAATGCGACATGCGACACAAACAAGAAACACGTTAAAACTAGCAGCATTTGCACGAGGGTTCCCTCGACCAGGCTAATTCCTGGGAATGGCAAGACTGATGTTTGAGGACAGACCAGATCAGTTAAACACTGTATTCACTGGAGGTTACAAGAATGAAGGTAGACCCAGTCGATATCTCAAATTGCAACTGCACTACTCAGTGAGAATGCAGGGAATGACATTCCTGATGACCAGTGAGTCCGGAACCAGTGGTCACAGTTTAAGTGTACAGGGTAGGTCATTTAGGACTGTAATGAGAAGATATTTCTTCACTCGGAGTGGTGAGTCTGTGGAATTCTCGACCACAGAAAATAATTGAGACCAAAACATTGAATAGTTTCAAGGAGGAGTTAGATTTGACCAAACAAAACAATGAAGTGTGCATGCTGAAGATCTGAAACTAAAGTAGAAATTGCTGGAAAAACTCAGGTCTGGCAGCATCGGTGCTGTTCCGTCCTCTGGGCAGGCCATTCTAAAGAAGGGTCATTTGATTCGAAACATTAACTTTGCTTTGCAAGGTGCTGCCAGACCTGCTGAGTTTCTCCTGCAATTTCTGATGGACATGGCTCTTGTGGGATTAAAGGGTACTGGGAGAAAGAGGAAACACCGGGTGCAGAGTTGGATGATCAGCCGTATTAAAGCGACTGGTGACAGCAAGCTGAATGGACCATATAGCTGAGGCCTGCTCCTATTTCCTAAGTTTAGGCTCTCAGAGGTATACAGCTGTACAGCATGCAAACGGACCCTCTGCCTAACTCGTTCATGCTGATCAGATGCACACAGTTCTGCAATAATGCCTTTTTCTTTAAACACAAATTGGCTGTAACACAATTGATCAATAGTGGACACTGTTAGGATAATGTGAACTTTGTTTCCCTATACAGCAATTTTCTACAGCACGAGGTCACACAAGAATGCAACTAGCATGTAAAAGGAGAAATACCTGTATCATGAATTAATCTAGGCCCATTTGCCAGCATTTGGCCCATATCCTTCTAAATCCTTCCTATTCATGTACCCATTCAGATGCCTTTTAAATTACATAAATGTACCAGCCTCCACCATTTCCTCTGGCAGCTCATTCCATACACACACACAACTCTGTGCCCTTAGGACCCTTTTAAATCTTTCCCCTCTCACCTTAAACTTATGCCCTCTAGCTTTGGACTCCCCCACCCTGGGGTAAAGACCTTGGCTATTCACTTTATCCACAGTCCTCATGATTTTATAAACCTCTATAAAAAGGTCACCCCTCAAAAGTTTCTATGACCACGATCTCACATATTGATGAGCTGTGCGTTCCTGCTCTTCTGTCAACCATCACAGGTCGGCATTGATCACCAATAAGGGGGTAACTTTCTTGGTATTAAAAGCTGGCCGGCTCAGTGAGGTTTTCCAGGCTACCTGAATTTGCTTCTGAAAAGGTTTGCTCAATTTCAGCTCATTTTCCAGCCGGAAAAAAAAAAATCACACAGAGCTCAGCCAGCACAGCAAGGATACTATCTCAAAGCTCTTCCCCCAGATACCTGGCACAGTGCAGGGCACGCTGTCTCAAAGAGGGAAAAACACTGCACTTACCCAGGACTCGGGCCTGCAACGTAACTTTTACAGGGGGACAATCACTGATCTTGCTGGCCATGACCATTTCTTCTCTGATTACGCCTTCCTTGTGGGCAATGTACTCGCATTTGACTCGATAACCTGCAACACGGAAGGGAGAAGGTCTTTTTCTTAAAAAAAGACAATAGGAAGGTTAAGAAAAAATTCCAAGCAGCCTGGGCCCTCAGCAATATCCAAGCTCTCAATAACAACTTGCAGTTTTGTATGGGTGCAGCTAGGATATCCCAGGGCGCTTCGTTGGAGCATTATCAAACAGGTTTTAGCACTGAGCTACGCAGAGCTGAAGACCTAGTCCATGTGGTAGATTTTAAAGGTTGGCTGAACAGGAGGAGAGGGGTAGAGGGAGGTTTGACAGAAGGAATATCAAAGGCTGTGACCCGAGCACATGAGCAAACACCTGTCAACACTGGGCACCATGCAAAGGTGGGGATGTGCAGAAGACCAAGTGTTGGAGAACTGCATATATCTTGGAGGGCTGTAGGGCTACAGGGGTCACTGGGATACAGAGAGGAGTGCACCAGAGAATTTCAAAAGGGCGTGAACTTGGAAAACTTGCATTTCGGGAGCAATAGCCAATGTAAGCTGGTGAGCACAGACGTCCTACAGACTAAGGGGGTGGCCATGGGCACGCGTGGGCCCCAGCTATGCCTGCCTCTTTGTAGGTTACGTGGAACAGTCCCTCTTCCGCACCTACACAGGCCCCAAACCCCACCTCTTCCTCCGGTACATTGATGACTGTATCGGCGCCGCCTCTTGCTCCCCAGAGGAGCTCGAACAGTTCATCCACTTCAACACCTTCCACCCCAACCTTCAGTTCACCTGGGCCATCTCCAGCACATCCCTCACCTTCCTGGACCTCTCAGTCTCCATCTCAGGCAACCAGCTTATAACTGATGTCCATTTCAAGCCCACCGACTCCCACAGCTACCTAAAATACACCTCCTCCCACCCACCCTCCTGCAAAAATTCCATCTCCTATTCCCAATTCCTCCGCCTCCGCCACATCTGCTCCCACGATAAGACATTCCACTCCCGCACATCCCAGATGTCCAAGTTCTTTAAGGACCGCAACCTTCCCCCCACAGTGGTCGAGAACGACCTTGACCGTGTCTCCCGTATTTCCCGCAACACATCCCTCACACCCCGCCCCCGCCACAACCGCCCTAAGAGGATCCCCCTCGTTCTCACACACCACCCCACCAACCTCCGGATACAACGCATCATCCTCCGACACTTCCGCCATTTACAATCCGACCCCACCACCCAAGACATTTTTCCATCCCCACCCCTGTCTGCTTTCCAGAGAGACCAGTCTCTCCGTGACTCCCTTGTTCGCTCCACACTGCCCTCCAACCCCACCACACCCGGCACCTTCCCCTGCAACCGCAGGAAATGCTACGCTTGCCCCCACACCTCCTCCCTCACCCCTATCCCAGGCCCCAAGATGACATTCCACATTAAGCAGAGGTTCACCTGCACATCTGCCAATGTGGTATACTGCATCCACTGTACCCGGTGTGGCTTCCTCTACATTGGGGAAACCAAGCGGAGGCTTGGAGACCGCTTTGCAGAACACCTCCGCTCAGTTCGCAACAAACAACTGCACCTCCCAGTCGCAAACCATTTCCACTCCCCCTCCCATTCTCTAGACGACATGGCCATCATGGGCCTCCTGCACTGCCACAATGATGCCACCCGAAGGTTGCAGGAACAGCAACTCATATTCCGCCTGGGAACCCTGCAGCCTAATGGTATCAATGTGGACTTCACCAGTTTCAAAATCTCCCCTTCCCCTACTGCATCCCTAAACCAGCCCAGTTCGTCCCCTCCCCCCACTGCACCACACAACCAGCCCAGCTCTTCCCCCCCCACCCACTGCATCCCAAAACCAGTCCAACCTGTCTCTGCCTCCCTAACCGGTTCTTCCTCTCACCCATCCCTTCCTCCCACCCCAAGCCGCACCCCCATCTACCTACTAACCTCATCCCACCTCCTTGACCTGTCCGTCTTCCCTGGACTGACCTATCCCCTCCCTACCTCCCCACCTATACTCTCTCCACCTATCTTCTTTACTCTCCATCTTCAGTCCGCCTCCCCCTCTCCCTATTTATTCCAGTTCCCTCTCCCCATCCCCCTCTCTGAAGAAGGGTCCAGGCCCGAAACGTCAGCTTTTGTGCTCCTGAGATGCTGCTTGGCCTGCTGTGTTCATCCAGCCTCACATTTTATTATCTTGGAATTCTCCAGCATCTGCAGTTCCCATTATCTCTCAGCTGCTTTCTATCTGCCTTGTCCATGCCCCTCATAAAGCCTTATGCACTTCTGTCAGGTTTCCCCCTCAACCCCACACTGCTCCGAACAAAATAACCCAAGCTTATCCAGCCTCTCTCCAGAGCTGAAGTCCACATAGACAACATCCTGGTGAACCTCCTCTGCAGCCGCCTCCAGTGCAACGTGCAGAGTTGCACCATCAAGGACTGACCGCACCTCTGCAGGGTCATTCATCTGGATTAAAGTCGATTACCACTTTGTAACTGATTCGGCATTTGGTGAAGTGATGTGACAACACTGCTTTCGCAGCAATTCAGTGGATTTATTCCTTCAGGGGAATGAGGGTGTTGCTGGTTGGGCCAGCACTTATTGCCCATCCCTAATTGCCCAGAGGGCAGTTCAGAGTCAACAACATTGCTGTGGGTCTGGAGTCACATGTAGGCCAGACCAGGTAAGGATGGCAGATTCCTTCCCTAAAAAGGCATTAGTGAACCAGATGGGTTTTTCCTGACAATCAGTGGATTTATGGTCGTCAATAGACTCTTAATTCCAGATATTTTTCTGGAATTCAAATTCCACCATATGCCGTGGCAGGATTCAAATCCACGTCCCCAGAACATTACCTGGGTCTCTGGGATTAAACAGTCCGGCGATAATACCACTGGACCATCACCTCCCGTAAATTGTGCCCATCTTTGGACGGAGAGGGGAAACCGGAGCACCCAGGGGAAACCCGCACAGACACGGGGAGAACACGCAAACTCCACAGGGGCAGTCACCTGAGGCCGAAATCGAACTCTTGTCCCTGGCGCCGTGAGGCAGCAGTGCTAACCACTGAGCCACCCCACATCACGTCTCTTGCTTCAGCGACACTCAAGAGCAGGGCCATTCCTCCCAGTGTGTTGGCCTATATTCCTTGCTCAACCAGCAATACCACAGACAGATTGGCTGGTCATTATCTCATTGCTTCCTGTTGAGCTCAGCTTGTAAGCTGGCCTTGCACAATCATGGCAATACACAGCCAACTACACTTCACTAGCTGTAATACACTCCAGGTGGCCCTGCAGCCACAAACAGAAATCCTTTAATTTCACTCTTAATCTCATCTTGACCGCACAAGCATTCACCCTGTACTGATGGCAAGTCTTTCCATTAATCATTGCTGGCTAACACGGTAAACACCTCAAAGATTACTCCTAATTGCCCCTGAACTTGTATGATCCTTTGTTTGTGGAAAAAAAGGCATAATTTGTGTCAGCGGTTGAAAACACTGCCACGAGTGTTCTCGAAAAGCTAATGGGCAAAATTAAGTACTGCAAACCATACAAGATATGCCAAAGCCTCTGTTGCTTAGCGACTAGCTCTTTCCGAGGGACTTTAATTCTGTTTTGCAATGAATTGTGACACAATCACCCACTGTGCCCTTGTAAAGCAAGCACCCCATCTCCCAAAGAATCACTTGACAACAGTGAGCCCAGCACTGGTGGGTGGGTGGGATCCTTCGACATGAAGAGGAACCCAAGGTCCGTGGCCCAGACAAAGCCGAGTCAATCCACGTCACTCAGAGGGTCAGCATTGGGCTTGGTACCTCCCAACACCCCAGCCAGTGCCCTTCCTTCTGGTTCTAGAGTTTATATACTCTTTCCCTCATACCCTTGAAAATAGTTACTGAACAGACAGAGATAGATTAGATAGAGTGGACAACGAGAGCCTTTTTCCTCAGATGGTGACGGCTAGCACAAGGAGACATAGCTTTAAATTGGAAGGGTGATAGATATAGAATCTTTACTCAGTAGCAAGGACGTGGAATGCCTGCCTGCAACAGTAGTAGACTCGCCAAGTTTAAGGGCATTTAAATGGTCATTGGAAAAACATATGCATAATAATGGAATAGTGTAGGTTATTTGGGCTTCAGATTGGTCTCAGGTCAGCGCGACAGAGGGCCGAAGGGCCTGTACTGCGCTGTGATGTTCTATGTTCTACAGGCTGAAGGCTGGAACTCCTCCAGTTTGCAATAAGGTGGAGAACGTCTCAGTGGTAGAGTGAGGGTGGCCAAGGAAGGCAATGGAGGGGGTTGTGCAGAGAGCAGAGAGAGAAAAAGAGAGAGAGAAGTAGGGTGAGGAGATGGAGGAGACAGGATAACAGTAAGAGAACAGGGTGACATCGTCAGACACACATTGAGGAAAGAAATTGAAGGAAGAAGGGGAATAATAGAGGTGGGGTTGGTTGCAGAGAGAGACACAGACAGACATTGAGCAGAAGAAAAAAGTGAAGACGACAAAGGGCATAAGGGGGCAATTGGAAAAATAAAGGAACAAAAAACATACTAGGCACGTCTTACATTTTCGCTTGGAATACATGTTTCAAGGATTTTTTAGAAAAATTATTCATTTAAAAAATACCATTGTATCTTGAAAGAATAGAAAACCGTCTATGTTAAATTGCTTTGCAACTTAACAGGCATGGCTTCAAATCCCTTAATGCTCAATGTCATTGGAAGAAAAAAACACAGACCATGTCCAACAGAAAATGTAAGGTTATTTCAGGCGTGTGTGCGTGAGCATGTGGTACGATGTTAGAGTTATCAGAGGGGTTGTTATTCTCTCTCAGGATAGGCCCACATTTCAAAACAGAGTTCAGGACTTTCCATCAGGGGTCTGGATCCAAATATTGACATCGGATGTGGGCCCTGGGCCTGACAGTGTGGCAGCCATTTTGTACACAGCAAGCTCCCACCAACACTGGTTATTCTTTGGTGGCTTTGAAGGTTTGACCCAGATAGCTGCTCTTTCCCAAAATGGGGCCTTTGATTGCCATCTTAGCAGAGACATGGTCTCATGAGAAAGGTGTTAGCTTCCAACAATGCAATACACCAAAAGAAGTGCTCTAAGTGCAGAACAGTCACAAGTACTAGATGGGATAGTGTAGGGGGGAGGGGCTTCGATTAGTTCACAGGTCACCACAACATCAAGGGCCAAAGGGCCTGTTCTGCACTGTATTGTTCTATGTTCTATAACAAGGTGTGGAGCTGGGTGAACACAGCTTAGGAGCCAGATGCTGCTTGGGCTGCTGTGTTCATCCAGCTCCATGCCTCGTTATCCCGGATTCTCCACCATCTGCAGTTCCTACTATCTCAGTCACAAGTGCTGTTTGACTGAAACATTAACTGAGGCCGCGTCATTCCTGTCAGGTCAATATAAAAGACCCTATGGTAACTACAGTAAAGATCAATGGCTATCCAACTGCCAGGCCAACATTCATTTGTGTCCTATTACTTGAAAATATTACCACTGTCCCTTGCCAATCACCCTAAGCAAGTATTGTGAGGGGCTTCGACGATAGTAAAATATCAGTTAACTTCAGCTAAGTGTTCGGGAGAAGTGACATAAAGGGCTCCGGTCACGATCTCAGGGTCAAAAACAGAAATGACTGGAAAAGCTCAGCAGGTCTGGCAGCATCTGTGGACAGATTTAACATTTTCATGTCCAACGACCCTTCTTCAAAACAGTTAGAAAGGGTTCTGAACGGTCACTGGATCCAAAAAAAACTTTTCTTCCCACAGATGCTGCCAGACCTGTTGAGGTTTTCCAACCATTTCTGGTTTTGTTTCCGATTTCTAGTGTGTGCGGGCTTTATTTTTGTTTATAGCCTCAGGGTGGTCAACAGCAGAAATGGCAGTTATTATTTACGATTCTCACAACATTTCTTGCTTTGACAACCCTGTGCTCAATAGACACATGATCAAGAAAGAGAGCAGAATATACATCATGGACAGAGTGAGAACAATCTGTTTCAATACATTGGCTGATGGATAAACAATGGTCAGGATGCCAGCAAAAATCACCTCTAAAAGGCATCATGGGATTGTGAGGTCCGACAGGGAAGATGGGGGTGAGATTTAACACTCGTTTTAAATTCGCTCCTTGGCTTGCTCACTACCAAGGTCAACATTTGTTGCTGTCACTAAATTTCTTTAAACACAAGGACGTGCTCAGCCACTGCAGAGGGAGTGAAGATCAACCACATTTCGTTGCACCTGGAGTCACATGTAGGCCAGATTGAGTAATAGGGGGCGAGGCACAAAGACAGTGCTGAGGATTTTCAGGTCAGTCATATCACTGAATGGCACAGCAAACTCTATGCACCACTTTTGCTTCTATATATACACACATACATCTATCTCACGGTATTAGGTAAGGATGGAGATTTCCTTCGCTATAATATTACTAGCGAACCAGACAGGTTTCCCAACAAGTGATTGTGACTTCATGGTTAACATCGACTGCACTTAAATTTTAATTCCACAAGTTGCCAAAATGGGATTTGCTAGATTACTAACTCAGTAACAGTACCAATAGACCAGTATGTCCCTCAGGGCTGCATTCAGATAGTCAGGCGGGAGTTTAGGCTCAAGCTTCTAAAGTGACATCCTCCTGTCTCAGAGACGGCAGTTCTGCAGGATGTGGTGTGCTTCATACTGAAAGCCAGCTCTCCTGACAACTGAAAACAGCTGAGCATGACAGGAACAGTTTTTAAACTGCCACGGGAAATCACTTTTAACCTGCATGATTACCATAGCTCTTAAAAATAGAAAACTGAATTAGAAACGAACAAAAGAGTGTAATGCTGATGATAATGAAAGAAGAGGTGGGTGGGGGGTGGGGGGAGAGGAGTTCGCAAAAATATATTCAAGCCTGAGTCAGACTAATTCTGAAATGAGGAAGAGAATCAAGGAGGAGTGTAGGGAAACGGCAGTAAAGTGGAGCTGGGGATTATCAGATCAGCCACGATCTCACTGAATAGTCAAACAGGCTCAATGGGCTGATTCCATCCCCTATTCCCAATTCCTCCGCCGCATCTGCTCCCACGATAAGACATTCCACTCCCGCACATCCCAGATGCCCAAGTTCTTTAAGGACCGCAACTTTCCCCCCACAGTGGTCGAGAACGCCCTTGACCGCGTCTCCCGCATTTCCCGCAACACATCCCTCACACCCCGCCCCTGCCACAACCGCCCCAAGAGGATCCCCCTCGTTCTCACACACCACCCCACCAACCTCCGGATACAACGCATTATCCTCCGACACTTGCGCCATTTACAATCCGACCCCACCACCCAAGACATTTTTCCATCCCCACCCCTGTCTGCTTTCCGGAGAGACCACTCTCTCCGTGACTCCCTTGTTCGCTCCACACTGCCCTCCAACCCCACCACACCCGGCACCTTCCCCTGCAACCGCAGGAAATGCTACGCTTGCCCCCACACCTCCTCCCTCACCCCTATCCCAGGCCCCAAGATGACATTCCACATTAAGCAGAGGTTCACCTGCACATCTGCCAACGTGGTATACTGCATCCACTGTACCGGTGCGGCTTCCTCTACATTGGGGAAACCAAGCGGAGGCTTGGGGACTGCTTTGCAGAACACCTCCGCTCAGTTCGCAACAAACAACTGCACCTCCCAGTCGCAAGCCATTTCCACTCCCCCTCCCATTCTCTAGATGACATGTCCATCATGGGCCTCCTGCACTGCCACAATGATGCCACCCGAAGGTTGCAGGAACAGCAACTAATATTCTGCCTGGGAACCCTGCAGCCATATGGTATCAATGTGGACTTCACCAATTTCAAAATCTCCCCTTCCCCTACTGCATCCCTAAACCAGCCCAGTTCATCCCCTCCCCCCACTGCACCACACAACCAGCCCAGCTCTTTCCTCTTCCCCCCCCCCACCCACTGCATCCCAAAACCAGTCCAACCTGTCTCTGCCTCCCTAACCGGTTCTTCCTCTCACCCATCCCTTCCTCCCACCCCAAGCCACACCCCCAGCTACCTACTAACCTCATCCCACCTCCTTGACCTGTCCGTCTTCTCTGGACTGACCTATCCCCTCCCTACCTACACTCTCTCCACCTATCTTCTTTACTCTCCATCTTCGGTCCGCCTCCCCCTCTCTCCCTATTTATTCCAGTTCCCTCTCCCCATCCCCCTCTCTGATGAAGGGTCTAGGCCCGAAACGTCAGCTTTTGTGCTCCTGAGATGTTGCTTGGCCTGCTGTGTTCATCCAGCCTCACATTTTATTATCTTGGAATTCTCCAGCATCTGCAGTTCCCATTATCTCTCAATGGGCTGAATGGTCCACCTCTGCCATTTGTGGGAGGGAGAGAGAGTGGGCCATGCATAGTTGTAATGATGGACCCTGTAGCCGAGTGTCTTGATCACCTCTGAATTACACTTGAAGAAGGTCCATTTCAGACTTTAAAAAAAGTCTGATGAATCAAAAACCCTGGGATCACCGGCAGCAGAGAAAAGTAATTGATGAGAACGAACCACAATCTGAACAGACGCAGTCGGTCAGACTGACATTGACACACCGTCCAGTAATCCTGCTCAATGGGTGATCATGTTTTCACGGATTATCAGCTGGTCCATTTACTAGCTGCCCTGCCAGGGGAACTGACCATGGCCCGAGAGAGCAGTCAGCTTTGTCAGATTTAACTCAGTATTTCTGAACAGTTTTCAATCTCTGCTCAAGCCGTGGTGACAGGAACGGATTTACAAATCCCCACCATCCCTGCCTAGCCACCCCCGCTCCCCTGATAGATTGTCCTCCGCCGACTCACCGAGATAAAGCCCACAAGGCGTCCAACGTCAGGCAGTGTAAGCAGCCTGGACGATGCCGAATGTTTCCAAGCTATTAACCGACGTCACTAAAGCAGATCAACTGGCCATTATGTACACTGCACCTTGTGGGATCTTACTATGTGCAAATTGGTTGCCACAATTTCCCCCGAAGACTGCAAAACGTGATAGCCAGCAAACCGATGCTGCCAACGAAACAGAAAATGCCGGAGAAAGTCAGCAGGTCCGGCAGCATCTCTGGGGAGAGAAACGGAGTTCACTTTCAGCCCAGTAATTTCTTCAGAACTAAAGGCGGCACTCCACTGCAGCTCCGAGGAAGTGCCACACTGTCAGAGGCACCCTTCTACACACAAAAAGGGTTAAGCAGAGGCCCAGGTACAGTTGCAACATTTAAAAGACATTTGGACAGGTACATCAACAAGAAACATTTAGAGGGATATGGGCCAAATGCAAGCAAGTAGGGCCAGGTCAATCCAGGAAACCTGGATTTGGGCTGAACGGTCTGTCTGTGATGTAGGCTTCCATGACACTGAGAGGAAGGACAATCACTCCCTGATGTCCTGGCTATAAAACATTTTGCATTAGAGCTAGTAGGAACTGCTGATGCTGGAGGATCTGAGATAACAAGATGTACAGCTGGCTGAACACGGCAGGCCAAGCAGCATCATGGGAGCACAAACGCTGACGTTTTGGGCTGTTTCTGGGAGATTGCTGTGTATAAATAGGCTACTATGTGTCCTACATGGAAAAATTAAAAACTCCTGCAATTCCTGCAAAAATGCTTTGAGATATCCAACAGCTGTGAGGGACACAACATGAATACAATCCCAGATAACAAAGTGTGGAGCTGGATGAACACAGCAGGCCAAGCAGCATCAGAGGAGCACAAAAGCTGACGTTTTGGGCCGAGACCTAGTATCTGCAGTTCCCATTATCTTGAATACAATCGCTTAGTATTGTTTTTAAATGTTAAAAACTATACTATCAACATAGAGGCAGGGCAGCTGCAACCAGAGGGCGTTTTGTCTCAGGCGAACACTCAAAAGCAGCAGCCTGCATGGAAAGAAAGATATTTGGCAAGACTATTTGTCTGTTATTTTTATTATGCTTCACTGGCTGGTGGCATGGCTGTGACAAACATGCAGACACAAACATGCAAACAACTCTCCCACACTGTGTGGGAAGAAAGTCGACGGGAGGGGATATCTCCACTCCTCCCGCCCCGCCAAGTGCAAAATGTATCCTTTTGGGGAAAAAAACCCAAGGCTTACAAGCAGGATACCCAAAATTGATAATTAGCACAAGGTTGGGGGGGGGGGGGGGGGGGGGTTGGAAGCTAACTACGATTGCCACAATGATGAAAGACTTTTGAAAGCGCAAGTATAATAAAAAGGAAATCCACTTATGAGGGGAGCCCAAAGCTGAAGCAACACAAATGAAAAGATCATCATGATTAAATTCCATAGAGAATTCGGCAGAATTGTCTGGAACATTGCCAGAATCTGGAGCTTGCTAACACAAAAGTGGGTATTTCACAGCAGCAGCGAAGAAACACCCAAGAGGAGCTTTTATAAATTTGTTGATAGGATGTAAGCACTGCTGGTGAGGCCAGAATTTATTGCCCGTCCTAACTGCCCTACAGAAGGCAGTGGCGAGCTTCCTTCTCAAGCCTTTCCAGTCCTTGGGGTGCAGAAAACCCACACACAGCTTTTACAAAGGGAGTTCCAGTATTGCGACCCATTCACTGTGAAGGAACAGCCAAATATTTCCATGTGTGCATCTTGCAGGGGTTGGAGTTCCCTTGTCCTTCTACATGGAAGTAGTTGTGGGTTTGGAAGGTGCTATCTGAGGAGCCTTAGTGAGTTCCTAGCTGGGTGTTAGATTGTTCGGTTTGCAGGGGGGGGGGGGGGGGGTTGGGATTTAAAGAAGACGCTAATCGCACGAGATAAAGAACAGCAAGTGACAGAGGCCCAGGTGGCCAATATCTATCCCACATACTGTAAATGGAAAATCTGGTCATTGTCACATTGCTGCTTTTGGGAGCTTGATAGAACACAGAACATTACAGCGCAGTACAGGCCCTTCGGCCCTCAATGATGCACCGACCTGTGAAACCAATCTGAAGCCCATCTAACCTACACTATTGCGTTATCATCCATATGTTTATCTAATGACAATTTAAATGCCCTTAAATTTGGCAAGTCTACTACTGTTGCAGGCAGGGCATTCCACGCCCTTACTGCTCTCTGAGGAAAGAACCTACCTCTGACATCTGTCCTATATCTACCACCCATCAATTTAAAGCTATGTCCCCTTATGCTAGCCAACGCCAGAGGAAGAAGGCTCTCACTGCCCCACCCTATCTGATCATCTTGAATTCTTTGAGAAGGTGACCAAACAGGTAGATGAGAGTAAACCGGTTGATGTGGTGTATATGGATTTCAGCAAGGCGTTCGATAACGTTCCCCACAGTAGGCTATTGTACAAAATGCGGAGGAATGGAATTGTGGGAGATATAGCAGTTTGGATCAGAAATTGGCTTGCTGAAAGAAGACAGAGGGTGGTAGTTGATGGGAAATGTTCATCCTGGAGACCAGTTACTAGTGGTGTACCGCAAGGGTCGGTGTTGGGTCCACTGCTGTTTGTCATTTTTATAAAACGACCTGGATGAGGGCATAGAAGGATGGGTTGGTAAATTTGCAGATGACACTAAAGTCAGTGGAGTTGTGGATAGTGACGAAGGATGCTGTAGGTTGCAGAGAGACATAGATAAGCTGCAGAGCTGGGCTGAGAGGTGGCAAATGGAGTTTAATGCAGACAAGTGTGAGGTGATGCACTTTGGTAGGAGTAACCGGAAGGCAAAGTACTGGGCTAATGGTAAGATTCTTGGCAGTGTAGATGAGCAGAGAGAACTCGGTGTCCATGTACACAGATCCTTGAAAGTTGCCACCCAGGTTGACAGGGCGGTTAAGAAGGCATACACAGTGTTTTAGCTTTTATTAATAGAGGGATCAAGTTCCAGAACCAAGAGGTTATGCTGCAGCTGTACAAAACTCTGGTGCAGCCGCACTTGGAGTATACAGTTCTGGTCACCGCATTATAAGAAGGATGTGGAAGCTTTGGAAAGGGTGCAGAGGCGATTTACTAGGATGTTGCCTGGTATGGAGGGAAGGTCTTACGAGGAAAGGCTGAGGGACTTGAGGCTGTTTTCATTATAGAGAAGACGGTTGAGAGGAGACTTAATTGAAACATATAAAATAATCAGAGGGTTAGATAGGGTGGCTAGGGAGAGCCTTTTTCCTAGGATGGTGACGGCAAGCACGAGGGGGCATAGCTTTAAATTGAGGGGTGAAAGATATAGGACAGATGTCAGAGGTGGTTTCTTTACTCAGAGTAGTGAGGGTATGGAACACTTTGCCAGCAACGGTAGTAGATTCACCAACTTTAAAGTACATTTAAGTCGTCATTGGATAAGCATACGGATGTACATGGAATAGTGTAGGTTAGATGGGCTTCAGATTGGTATGGCAGGTCGACACAACAGAGGGCTGAAGGGCTTGTACTGTGCTGTAATGTTCTCTGTTTATCTTGTACGTCTCTATTAGGTCACCTCTTAACCTCTCTAACGAAAACAGCCTCTAGTCTCTCGGCCTTTCCTCATAAGACCTTCCCTCCATACCAGGCAAAATCCTGGTAAACCTCCTCTGTACCCTTTCCAGTGCTTCCACATCCTTCCTATAATGTGGCGACCAGAACTGTACGCAATACTCCAAGTGCAGCCGCACCATAGTTTTGTACAGCTGCAACATGACCTCATGGCTCCGAAACTCAATCCCTCCACCAATAAAACCTAACACACCGTATGCCTTCTTAACAACTCTATCAACCTGGGTGGCAACTTTCAGGGATCTATGTACGTGGACACCGAGATCTTTTTGCTTATCCACACTACCAAGAATCTTACCATTAGCCCAATACTCTGTATTCCTGTTACTCCTTCCAAAGTGAATCACTTCCCACTTTTCCGCATTAACTCCATTTGCCATCTCTCAGCCCATCTCTGCAGCTTATCTGTGTACCTCTGTAACCGGCAACATCCTTCCACACTGTCCACAACTCCACCGACCTTAGTGTCGTCTGCAAATTTACCAACCCATCCTTCTACGCCCTCATCCAGGTCATTTTATAAAAATGACAAACAGCAGTGGACCCAACACCGACCCTTGCAGTACACCACCAGGAACTGAACTCCAGGATGAACATTTCCCATCAGCCACCACCCGCTGTCTTCCTACAGCTAGCCAATTTCTGATCCCAACTGCTAAATCACCCTCAATCACATGCCTCCATATTTTCTGCAATAGCCTACCATGGGGAACCTTATCAAACACTTTACTGAAATCCATACACACCACATCAACCACTTTACCCTCATCCACCTCCTTAGTCACTTTCTCAAAAGAACTCTTAGGTTTGTGAGGCACAACCTACCCTTCACAAAAGCATGTTGACCATCCCTAATCAAATTATTCCTTTCTAGATGATTCTCAATCCTCTTATAATCCTCTCCAACACTTTACCCACAACTGAAGTAAGGCTCACTGGTCTGTAATTACCAGGATTCCCCCTCCTTCCCTTCTTGAAGGAGGGGACAACATTTGCTATCCTGCACACAAACTGGTAACTGGGTGGGGCAGGCTGGTACAATTACAACATTTAAATAGGCATCTGATGGGTAAATGAATAGGAAGGGTTTAAGAGAGAGGCAAGGGCCAAATGTTGGCAAATGGGACTAGATTAATTTGGGATATCTGGTTGGCATAAACAATTTGGATCAAAGGGTCTGCTGTCATGTACAACTATGACTCTACAGCTCTAAGTCCTTCTTTCTTCTAACCCATCACACAACATGGGTGAATATTTAGTAAAAAGAAGAGGTCACTATTAAATAATCGAGAATTTGATAGATGATTTTGTTTCCCCCTTACCCTGGACACAACCAGTTCCCCTCAAATTAACTGAAGCCAGTTTTGGTCTCACTATAGGCTGTCTGGAATACTTCAGCTAACTGAGCATGTCCTTTTATCTTCTTACTGTCATTGACACAGCACCCTCTGAGGGGACAAAAGTGAAGCATGGCTCGAAATCCGAGTCAAAACAAAAACCAAGTACTGAAAATACTCGAATGACAAAAACACTGAATTGAAACATTCAACATGTTTCTCTCTCCATGGAGATCAGTTTTATTTCACCCATTCCGAATACTTTGTAAAGCGTTGGACATTCTATATGAATTGCCTTCTAGCCTACTACCTCCCAAGGGCGTTCACATTCCCCCAGCCCCGGATTCGGGATTTCACTGCTCCCTCCGAACCTGTGTCTTCAAGTGCCAAAGCCCTCAGGGATATAAATTTCTTCCTCAATCCAATCTGCCTCTGACCCATGCTCCACAAGGCTGTGTCAAGACTGTCCTCTCTGACCAAGCTTTCCCCATCCTGACTCTGGCCCCTTTTCATCGTTTTTCATATTAGATAATGTTGCTGTTATGACTGGTCTTGGAACCTCTCGTAAAAGTTTTAATGCTTGTTGTCGTGCTGAGTCTTTAAATCAAAGAAATCCCTCAACATGCAAACAATCTAACGAGTAAAGATTTCTGCAGCTGCTGCCCACAATGTTCCGGCACATAACTGTTTACAGATGGGACCACTAAGCTGTTAGGGCAATTTATCAGGGCTGGAGCTGTTCACTAGGCCACCTGTCTGTGATTGGATCAAAACTACAGATCCTCGGTGAGTCAGATTATTAACATCAGCTTATTAACATCAGCTCAATCCGTGACTTGTGTTTTTCCAGAAAGACACTTATGTTTTGAAGAAAATGAAAGCTTCTCTGAATTTTGCAAACCTGTAGGAATTAGTAGTACAGCTGGAAGAAGGCCCTTAGTTTGAATGGCTGGCCTGAGGTTAGTTCACCGATCTCCATCATGTCACTCAGTCATTGGGGGAACATTTCTTCCCGAGGCCTTCGCAATGAAAGGTTGGCAAGACATTTTTTTGTTAATTTATGGGACATGGCGCCATGTGCAGGGCAAGCCTTTATTGGCCTTGAGAAGGTGGTAATGAAGGTGGTAATTTTCTATGTGCTGAAAATTTTGTCAAACATTAAGATTGACAAGTCGCCAGGCCCGGACCAGATTTGTCCTCGGCTGCTTTGGGAAGCAAGAAATGCAATTGACTCGCCACTTGCGAGGATCCTTGCATCCTCACTCTCCACTGGAGTCGTACCTGAGGACTGGAGAGAGGCAAATGCAATTCCTCTCTTCAAGAAAGGAAATAGGGAAACCCCCAGCAATTACAGACCAGTAAGTCTGACGTCTGACGTCTGTCGTCTGCAAGGTGTTAGAAAGGATTCTGAGGGATAGGATTTATGACCATCTGGAAGAGCATGGCTGGATCAAATGCAGTCAACACGGCTTTGAGGGGGGCAGGTCATGCCTCACAAACCTTATCGAGTTCTTTGAGGATGTGACTAGAAAAGTTGATGAGGGTCGAGCTGTGGATGTGGTGTATATGGACTTTAGTAAGGCATTTGATAAGGTTCCCCATGGAAGGCTCATTCAGAAGGTCAGGAGGAATGGAATACAGGGGAACTTAGCTGTCTGGATACAGAATTGGCTGGCCAACAGAAGGCAGCGAGTGGTAGTAGAAGGAAAATATTCTGCCTGGAAGTCAGTGGTGAGTGGTGAGTGGTGTTCCACAGGGCTCTGTCCTTGGGCCTCTACTGTTTGTAATTTTTATTAATGACTTGGATGAGGGGATTGAAGGATGGGTCAGCAAGTTTGCAGACGACACAAAGGTTGGAGGTGTCGTTGACAGTATAGAGGACTGTTGTAGGCTGCAGCGGGACATTGACAGGATGCAGAGATGGGCTGAGAGGTGGCAGATGGAGTTCAACCTGGATAAATGCGAGGTATGCATTTTGGAAGGTGGAATTTGAAAGCTGAGTACAGGATTAAGGATAGGATTCTTGGCAGCATGGAGGAACAGAGGGATCTTGGTGTGCAGATACACAGATCCCTTAAAATGGCCACCCAAGTGGACAGGGTTGTTAAGAAAGCATATGGTGTTTTGGCTTTCATTAACAGGGGGATTGAGTTTAAGAGTTGTGAGATCTTGTTGCAGCTCTATAAAACTTTGGTTAGACCGCATTTGGAATACTGTGTCCAGTTCTGGTCACCCCATTATAGGAAAGATGTGGATGCTTTGGAGAGGATTCAGAGGTTTACCAGGATGCTGCCTGGACTGGAGGGCTTATCTTATGAAGAGAGGTTGACTGAGCTCGGACTTTTTTCATTGGAGAAAAGGAGGAGGAGAGGGGACCTAACTGAGGTATACAAGATAATGAGAGGCATAGATAGAGTTGATAGCCAGAGACTATTTCCCAGGGCAGAAAAGGCTAACATGAGGGGTCATAGTTTTAAGCTGGTTGGAGGAAAGTATAGAGGGGATGTCAGAGGCGGGTTCTTTACACAGAGTTGAGAGAGCATGGAATGCATTGCCAGCAGCAGTTGTGGAAGCAAGGTCATTGCGGTCATTTAAAGAGACTGCTGGACATGCATATGGTCACAGAAATTTGAGGGTGCATACATGAGGATCAATGGTCGGCACAACATCGTGGGCTGAAGGGCCTGTTCTGTGCTGTACTGTTCTATGTTCAAACTGCTTTCTTCAACTGCTCCAGTCCACTTGGCTGGCACCAAATCCACTCCCTCCTTACCCATCACATTCCTCAGTCATTCCTATTCCTCCCAAACTCAGCAGGCTTTGTAAAAGTCTGTTTTTCTCAGCTGGCTTCCTTTCTCGAGCATCCCCTACACGATGAGCTTCGGAACTACGCCAACTGTTTCTCAAACGCACGGCTGTACTTCACTCCAATGTACATAAACCAGAAATTCAAGCAGCGAGTGTTTTTTTTATATTTTATACATTTTCTAAAATATTGGTGAATTGTTTAGGAGACTAGGTAAAGGAGACAGCCATTCGGCCCCTCAAGCTTCCTCATCATTCAATTAAATCACGGTTGATACAAGTTTACACTAAATAGAGAAGACACTGGCCTTGTGATGTTGTCACCAGACTAGTAATCCAGAGAGTTTTGAGGACCTGGGCTCAAAAAACTCAACACAGCAGATGGGGGCATTTGAATTCAATTTTTAAAAAGTGGTATGTAAAAGAAACAAAACCTAACAATGACCAAAATGAAACCATCATTAATTGTTGTAAAATCCTATCAGGTTTACAGAGCACTGACAAAGTCACATTTTTGGAGGAGATGACGGCATTGAAGGGGTCACTAAACTAGTAATCTAGATACATTGGCCAATGTTCTGGTAAATTCAATAACTAAAATTCTGTAATTAAGGCCTAGTTTCACGATAATCATTGTCCAGTGTCATAATATGGTTTACTAATATCCTTCAGGGAAGGAAGCTGCCATTCTTACCTGGTCAGCCTATGTGACTCCAGACCCACAGCAATGCCTTGATTGCTCTTTGAAATGGCCTTGCAAGCCATTCAAACATATCAGCCACTAGAGAAGAATGAAACTGGAAGGGGCACCAGACGTTGACTAAGGCATCAGAAAAGAAACAAACACCGAAATATACCCTTCTTCCTTCAGTGTTGTTGGGTCAAAATCCAGGGACTCCTTCCCTAACACCATTGCGACTACACCTATAGCACCTAGCATGCATCGGTTCAAGAGATAGCTCACCACCATCTTCTCAAGGCCAACTAGGGACTGGGGAATAAAAGTGATAACAAAGGTGTACAGCTGGATGAACGCAGCAGGCCAAGCAGCATCAGAGGAGCAAGGAAGGCTGACGTTTTGGGCCTAGACCCTTCAGAAAACTACAGCCACTGTCACTGGGAGAATAAGTGTTGACCAGCCAGTGACACCAGTCTTTTTTTGCTTCAGCCACAGGACGTGGATATCACAGCCAGGTCAGTATTTATTAGCCACCCAGAGGCAGTTGAGAGTCAACAACATTGCTGTGGGTCTGGGAGTTACATGTAGGCCAGACCAGGTAAGGATGGCAGTTTCCTTCCCTAAAAAGGGAATGAGTGAACCAGATGGGTTTTTCCTGACAAATCGACACTGGATTCATGGCCATCAAATAGTCTGTTATCCAGGTTTTTGATTACTTCAAATTTCACCAGGTGCTGTGGCGGGATTTGAACCCGGGTCCCCAGAACATTACCTGGGTCTCCACCAGGCCTCTGAACGAACCAATAACTTAAATGAAAACCTCAACTATCTTTGCCTACTGTTACTCTTTATCCCTCAAGCTAAAAGTCTGCTAATCTCTACCTTGGAATTCAGGGAGGCTTCTGGAAACATGGCACTGCATTTTTTGGTGTAAATCCCAAACAGCCTGGCTCCAATAGGATGGGGACGTCCCCTTGTTGCCGACCCCTCCCAGAGGGAATACTGTCTCCACGTCAACCTGACCAAATCATTTATCGAGTTTTAAACACCTCACTTGGAATGCCTGTTGGACACTTGAGCTGGTCCGACCCACAATTTGTTGCCAGCTGCCCTCAGAATTTAACCTCAGGGCCCCCAAGGACATTACGATTTATCCCAGTGCCCGGTACAGGAATCAGCCTGTGAAATAATTCTCTAACTGCAGTGCAGTATCGAAGGTCACCCCCAGAGACTTCACTTGCTGCCTGATACATTGCCTGATTTATTGGAAGCTGCCTCAACATGGTTTAATTTTTTAATTAATTCCGAACCTATTGTGTTCGGGCTGGAGGCATGGCAGAATAACGGCTGCGCATTTTTAGAAGACGAAGAGAGAGAGAAAGAAAGAGAAGATAAAATCTCAGGTATGATTTATGAGCGTTTAGCAAATATAAAATGGCAAATTCTAATCCTGCGTGTTTCAGACATGTGGCAAACGCAGCGGTCAGCAGACGAAATTCAAAGGCTGCCTTGTTTAAGAGAGCAATAGGGACCAACTTGGCTAAATCCTAAGAATAGCAGATACATAAGTAAAACTCCCAAATAGAGTAGAGTAGAGTAGAGTCAGTGGAATGAAATCTCTATCTCCCATGGGTCTCATACAAAACAGCTTTGGGCCATTACCATGCCAGTGGAACAAGGCTGAAGCCTGGATAATATCATAAATCAGACAAGCTGCAAACACAAACTGAGAATAAGCTTCTGCGTGTGCGTGGCTGTGTGTGCATGTGGTGTGTCTCTCTCTCTCTGTTACTATGTGTGGACGTACCAGGACTGCTGATCTCCCGTGGATTAGATCTCAACTGCAGGATCACTGAGGATGTGGGTGATCTGGGGAGACTGAGCTTATTGCAGCACCATTTCTTCTCCTAACTCCCTTCCTGCCACTCTGGGCTCACAGACATCAATCAATCGATCAATTGATTGATTTATTGTTGTTACATGCACAAAGATACAGTGAAAAGTATGGTTTTGCATGCAAAACAGGCAGATCGTACTATACAAAGTGCATTAGAGTAATAGAACAGAGTGCAGAATACAGTGATACATCCGCAAAGAAAAAAAGACCAGAATTAACATTTGAGAGATCCGTTCAAAAGTCTGATAACAGCAGGGGGAAAAGCTGATCATGAATCTACTCATACTTGTGTATAAAAGTTTATATCTGCTGCCCATCAGAAGAAGGTTGAGAGAGTATAACTGGGGTGGGAGGGGTCTTTGCTTATGTTGGTTGCTTTTGAGGCAATGGGAAGTATAGATGAGGTGGAGTTACAAGAAAATAGCTTATCTGATGGAGTTAATATCATGTAACAGTTAAGTCTGTTTCTGCTGCTAATACGATTATGTCACAAACACAGTGTTGAACAGCTTATCTAAGCACTATACAACTACCACAAACCAAACCTAACTGATGTCACAAAGGTTCAAGTCAAGTGACTTACTCATGGAATACCATGTTGTAACTGGCTTATTGTGTTGCTAAGGCTTGAAGTCAAAATGTAAAATTAGAAAAAGCTATCAGTGTTTTAATATTTCAAAAACGTAAGCCAAATCTTGAATCAACGCAGTTACATGTTTATTCTTGGCAATCAGAATGCTCCTTAATAAACATCCTCAATTTTTACCTATCGATGACTGCTTATTCTAAGAAGCAAAAAAAGGTATCCAACAGTTGGAGTCAATGGATGGGAGGCTGGTTTGTGTGATGGGCTGGGCTGTGTTCACGACTCTAATTTCTTGCGGTCATAAGAGCTGTTGACACACCACAGAAAGCGACCTACAAAAATTGGTAAGTGTCTTTGTGGATATGCCAAATTTCCTCACCCTCCCAGGAGGAAGTAGAGGCATTAAAACCCCAGTCCTCAAGCCTCAGTCAGATGAAACATTAAAACCTCAGCCCCAAGATGGCCCCATAAAAATATGCAGGCTGTGTTTTCAAAAGCCAGGCAGAAGCTCTGTGGCTGGGACCAGGAACTAAACTGGCATCCGTTACAGTTTACGTCGAATCACAGAATACGTAGCGCAGGTGTGTGTGTGCGCAGGGCGGGGGGGGGGGGGGGGGGGGGGGGGGGGGCGGCTGGAGATAGCCTGCTTCAGTAAGATCGTGGCTTATCTAATAGTGGCCTGAACACACTTGCTTACACTCCAGGATACTCCGACTCCTTTGTAAGTCAAGGAACAATCAACATCTGCATTAAAAGAATGTTCAACAATCCTGTCTCCATTGCTGATGGGGTAGAAAGTTCCACAGACCTTAAGGAAAATTAATTTTCCTTAAATATGTCGTATTGTTGAGCCATGTCCCCTAGTTCTAGTCTCTCTACCCAGTAGGGACTTCTATTAAGTACCCACCTTGTCAATTCCTCTCCAGCTTTTTCTGAAGAGTGGAGAACTTTACAGCACAAAAATGAGGCCTTTCAGCCCACTCTCTACACTAGTCAAACATCTCTCTACTTCAATCCTATTTTCCATCCTTGGACTGTAGCCTTCAAGTGAGTTCCAGGTATCCACTGGCCAAATTTTTCTTTCCTTAAATTCCTTCTAAATCTTTTGTACCTTGCCTTAAAAACATAGCTCCCATTATTACTGGCTGCTCTACTAAGGAGAGAAGTTTCTCCTGATTTATCCTGTCTGTCTACACCCCTCAGAATTTAGACTCTTGACAACCAGAATTAAATCAGGGGTATACAGGAATGTTGAGTTGAGGTTAAAAATCAGGTCCAGCCATGATCTTACTGAATGGTGGGCCAGGCTCGGAGGGCCAAGTGGCCTACATTGTTCCTTACATTCATATGTTCACACCTTAGTGCCCTTTAATGAGATTCTCCCTCAGCCTTTTCTGCTTGAGGAAAGTAATTTCAGACTATTGAATCTCTCTTCATTACCGACGTACTCCAGCCCAGGCAACAACCTGGTGAATCAGCTCTGCTCCCCTCTCCAGTGCAATCACATCCTTCCTTTAGAGAACAGACTAGTACGCCTGTTGCTACCAAATTAACGTTATATACACAGCACCACCATAAGCTCCTTGCTCTCGTTTTCAAAACCTTACCACTGATCATGATCTTTGATGGTCCCAAACAATTTCACAGTGAATCACCGAGCTGTACAGTATGGAAACAGACTACATCTATGCCAACCAAATATTCTAAACTGACCAAGTCCCGTTTGCCAACATTTGGCCCATTTTCCTCTAAACCCTTCCTATTCATGTACCTATCCAGATGCCTTTTAAGTGTTGTAATTGTAGCAGCCTCCTCCACTTTCTCTGGCAGCTCATTCCATACACACACCACCCTCAGAATTCCTACACAGGGTGGGAGCAGGCCCTTTGGCCCAACAAGTCCAAACCAACCCACAGAGGATCCCACCCAGACCAATCCCCTATAAACCAACCCAATCTACGTATCCCTCAACACTGGGCAATTTAGCATGGCCAATCCACCTACCTTGCACATCTTTGGGCTGTGGGAGGAAACCGGAGCGCCCAGAGGGAACCCACACAGACATGGGGAGAACGTGCAAACTCCACACAGATAGTGGCCCGAGGGTGGAATTGAACCTGGGTCCCTGGCACTGAGGCAACAGTGCTAACCACTGAGCCACCGAGTCGCTCTGTGTGAAAAGGTTGCCCCTTAGATCCCTTTTAAATCTTTCTTCTCTATGCTCTCTAATTTTGGACTCACCCACCCAGGAAAAAGACCCTCACCCTATCTACACAACTCATGATCTTATAAGAGTATATATAAAAGTCACTTCTCAACTTGCAAAGCTCCAGGTGAAAAAAGCCCCAGCCTAATCAGCCTCACCTATAGCTCAAACCCTCCAGTCCTGGCAACACCCTTGTAAATCCTTTTTGCAACCTCTCATGTTTAATAACATCTTTTCGATAGAAGGGTGACCAGAATTGTATGCAATGTTCTAGAAGTGACCTCACCAAAGTCCAGTACAGCTGCAAACATGTCACCCCAACTCCTATATCCAATGCTTCTGACCAAATGAAAGCAAGCATGCCTGGCACTTTTGGAATCCAATGTGCCACTCGGTAGAAATATCTTATCCATTTTACGCACAGCACAGTCCCACAAACAGGAAACAGCAATTTGGTGCTGTTGATTAATTTAACAAGATTGCCTCTGAAGTACGTATCCGATTACTTTCCGTAAGCCACTATTAATCTGGGTTTCCACCAGAGATTTTACAAACAATAACCCTACAATGCAAAAGCTTTCCCTCATGTTGCCCAGAGTCCTTTTGCTAATCTCTCCCATTTCCCAATGACTTGGAAAGGGCTCTCACCTTCTGCTACTGGAGCAATGTCAATCAGCTTCAGGTAAAGGTTAGCCAGGGGGACAGAGTGGGTCTCTTGCCGCAGGTTCTGGGAAACTGGCAGCAGAAACGTGATTTCATATTTGTGACTGATCTTCAAGAAACCAACCTGGAACGACAGAGAAACAGGAAGAGTTTCAGAACAAATAAAAAAACCAGCCCATTCTCAGCCTGATATATACCACAAACCTCTTGACTCCTAGTCCCTACGCGTTCTAGAAACAATTTTTAAAAATTTAAATCACAGGTGCTGCAGGCTAAGCCAGCATTTATTGCCCATCGGGCAGATAAGTGTCAACCCATTGTGGTGGGTCTGGAGTCACATGCAGACCAGATTTATAGAACATAGAACAGTACAGCACAGAACAGGCCCTTCAGCCCACAATGTTGTGCCGACCATTGATCCTCATGTATGCACCCTCAAATTTCTGTGACCATATGCATGTCCAGCAGTCTCTTAAATGTCCCCAATGACCTTGCTTCCACAACTGCTGCTGGCAACGCATTCCATGCTCTCACAACTCTCTGCGTAAAGAACCCGCCTCTGACATCCCCTCTATACTTTCCACCAACCAGCTTAAAACTATGACCCCTCGTGCTAGCCATTTCTGCCCTGGGAAATAGTCTCTGGCTATCAACTCTATCCATGCCTCTCATTATCTTGTATACCTCAATTAGGTCACCTCTCCTCCTCCTTTTCTCCAATGAAAAGAGACCGAGCTCAGTCAACCTCTCTTCATAAGATAAGCCCTCCAGTCCAGGCAGCATCCTGGTAAACCTCCTCTGAACCCTCTCCAAAGCATCCACATCTTTCCTATAATAGGGCGCCCAGAACTGGACGCAGTATTCCAAGTGCGGTCTAACCAAAGTTTTATAGAGCTGCAACAAGATCTCACGACTCTTAAACTCAATCCCCCTGTTAATGAAAGCCAAAACACCATATGCTTTCTTAACAACCCTGTCCACTTGGGTGGCCATTTTAAGGGATCTGTGTATCTGCACACCAAGATCCCTCTGTTCCTCCATGCTGCCAAGAATCCTATCCTTAATCCTGTACTCAGCTTTCAAATTCCACCTTCCAAAATGCATACCTCGCATTTATCCAGGTTGAACTCCATCTGCCACCTCTCAGCCCATCTCTGCATCCTGTCAATGTCCCGCTGCAGCCTACAACAGCCCTCTACACTGTCAACGACAACTCCGACCTTTGTGTCGTCTGCAAACTTGCTGACCCATCCTTCAATTCCCTCGTCCAAGTCATTAATAAAAATTACAAACAGTAGAGGCCCAAGGACAGAGCCCTGTGGAACCCCACTCACCACTGACTTCCAGGCAGAATATTTTCCTTCTACTACCACTCGCTGTCTTCTGTTGGCCAGCCAATTCTGTATCCAAGCAGCTAAGTTCCCCTGTATCCCATTCCTCCTGACCTTCTGAATGAGCCTTCCATGGGGAACCTTATCAAATGCCTTACTGAAGTCCATATACACCACATCCACAGCTCGACCCTCATCAACCTTTCTAGTCACATCCTCAAAAAACTCGATAAGGTTTGTAAGGCATGACCTACCCCTCACAAAGCCGTGTTGACTGTATTTGATCAAGCCATGCTCTTCCAGATGGTCATAAATCTTATCCCTCAGAATCCTTTCTAACACCTTGCAGACGACAGACGTGAGACTTACCGGTCTATAATTGCCGGGGATTTCCCGATTTCCTTTCTTGAAGAGAGGAATTACATTTGCCTCTCTCCAGTCCTCAGGTACGACTCCAGTGGAGAGCGAGGATGCAAAGATCTTCGCAAGTGGCGAAGCAATTGCATTTCTCGCTTCCCAAAGCAGCCGAGGACAAATCTGATCCGGGCCTGGCGACTTGTCAATCTTATGTCTTACTACATTACCAAATGGGTTGACTCGACAATCATGGTCAGACCATGGCTAATATTTGGCTCGTTTATTACAATTTTGTTTTACTGAATTCAAAATCCACCATCTGCCATGCTGGGCTTTGAACCCATATCCCCAGAACATTAAACCAAAAAAGTCACATGGAGGCCAGCAGATTTCCTTCCACAAATAGGCATTAGCAAACCAAAAGGATTTTGCCCCAATCATGAGACTCTTATTTCCTGATTTTTATTGAATTCAAATTCCATCTGCTGTGGCAGGCTTTGAACGTTGGGTGCCAGAATCTACCTACGTCTCTGGGTTGACAGTCCCTTGATAATACCACTCAGTTAGCATTTCAGATTTGGTGACCCTACTGTTAACTTGTATTTTTTTCTCCTCACAGATGCTGTCAGACCTGCTGGGCTTTACCAGCGACTTCTGCTTTTGGCCCTGGGTTTCCTGACTGATTATGAGCTGTCTATCGCAGCACTGAATAGGTCACCTTGACAGCCCTTTAAAGAGTAAAGAATTCCTCAGATTCATGACTCTCGGGGTAATAAGAAATCTTCTCATCTCTTAAATAGTCAGCCCCTTATTCTGAGATTGCACCCTCTCATCCCAGACTCTCTCGCAAGTCTGAAGCAACTAAACCTGGATATTACAGTTGGAAGAGCAGGACGGAGGTTTAATCTGATCTCAGAGAAAGCTGCCTGCAACGATCTCGTGATCTCTCGGATATCGTTTACAAAGTTTAAATCAAGCACCTGGTCAACAGGATCTCTTGGCGTGCAGCAACAGTGATGCTATTTGAGAAGGAGCCAATCTCTAAGCATTCACACGGGCAGCAGTTCAGAACATCACACCCTTCACTTGCAATCTAATTATAAAATGAATTATGTTTTATTTTAAAATTAAAAAAGGAACAGCTAACTTTTAGAAGGCATACGTGAGCTTTTTTGTTTCACATCAGAATGCAGAAACCTAAGATTCCAGAAATATAGAGTGAGTTATTTCAGGATCTTTTGTTTTAATGATTATGAAGTTCGTAGGCTGCTTAATTCCCAGTTTACACATTACACTGCAAGGTGCGACTATTATGAGACGTGTTCAGCAAGACTCTGTTAGGGCTGGATGTTCTCAGAAATTCCTCGACTTCCCAAGAATGGCCCTCTATACATGCCTTCTCAACTCTCAACGTTTCCACTGCCTTTCTGCTAAAACGGTTTGAAAGACTGAAAAAAAAAGTTAAAAGCAACACATCCCTCACAACCCACCCCGGCCACAGCCGCCCAAAGAGGATCCCCCTCGTTCTCACACACCACCCCACCAACCTCCGGATACAACGCATCATCCTCCGACACTTCCGCCATCTACAATCCAATCCCACCACTAAAGACATTTTTCCATCCCCAACTTGTCTGCCTTCCGGAGAGACCACTCTCTCTCCGTGACTCCCTTGTTTGCTCCACACTGCCCTCCAACCCCACCATACCCGGCACCTTCCCCTGCAACCGCAGGAAGTGCTACACTTGCCCCCACACCACCTCCCTCACCCCCAGCCCAGGCCCCAAGATGACTTTCCATATTAAGCAGAGGTTCACCTGCACATCTGCCAATGTGGTATACTGTATCCATTGTACCCTGTGTGGCATCCTCTACATTGGGGAAACCAAGCGGAGGCTTTGGGACCGCTTTGCAGAACACCTCCGCTCAGTTCGCAATAAACAACTACACCTCCCAGTCGCGAACCATTTCAACTCCCCCTCCTATTCTTTAGATGACATGTCCATCATGGGCCTCCTGCAGCGCCACAAAACTCATATTCCGCTTGGGAACCCTGCAGCCCAATGGTATCAATGTGGACGTCACCAGCTTCAAAATCTCCCCTTCCCCCACCACATCCCAAAACCAGCCCAGTTCTTCCCCTCCCCACCACCGCACCCCCCCCCACTGCATCCCAAAAACAGCCCAACTTGTCTCTGCCTCCCTAACCCGTTCTCTCACCCATCCCTTCCTCCCAACCCAAGCCGCACCTCCATTTCCTACCTACTAACCTCATCCCACCTCCTTGACCTGTCCGTCTTCCTTGGACTGACCTATCCCCTACCTCCCCACCTATACTCTCCTCTCCACCTTCGGTCCACCTCCCCCTCTTTATTCCAGAACCCTCACCCCATCCCCCTCTCTGGAGGGGGGTCTGGGCCCGAAACATCAGCTTTTGTGCTCCTGAGATGCTGCATGGCCTGCTATGTTCATCCAGCTTCACACTTTGATATCTTAAAAAAGCCTCTTCTTGGTTTTAAATGGGCAACTCCCTAGTTCCAAATTCTCTCAGAACAGAAGAAATCCTGTCCACATCCACATTGACAAAGGTCTCTTGCATCTTACATTTCATTCAAGTCATCACTTCCTCCTTTAAACTAGAGCAGATACAAGGCTGCCCCAGCAACATTCTTTCATTAGATAGCACTTCCATTTCCATTCGTCTAATACACCTTCTCTAGATCGCTCCACCGATTTTACAGCCTTCTTTCAAGCAGTAAGGCCAACACTCCAGGTTTTATTCTTCACTCTTCAAATTAGGAAGATGGGCATCACTGAGAAGCACAACATTGTTGTTAGTTGGCTTGCTGAGCTGGTTCGTTGTTTTTCCCGCAGATGTTTCACTAGCTTGTCTGGTCAACATCATCAGTGCAGCCTCCGATCAAGCACAGTTGTGTTTCCCACCTGTTATTTGACATCTGGAGTCCATCGAGTTGGATTACCTCACTTCCAGTTTTCCTTCGCAGTGGAGGGTATATGGGGTCGAGCTCTGTGTTCATTAAAAGGCTTTCTTCATGGAGTACCACGCTTCTAGGAACTCCCGTGTGTCTCGGCTTTGCTTGTCCAAGGATCTTGGTGCTGTCCCAGTCGAATTGGTTGTTCTTCTTATCCACGTGGATAGAATTGTGCAAGTATTGGTCATGTCTTTTTGTAGCCAATTGATGTTCATATACCTTTGTCGGTAATTTCCTTCCAGTTTGTCAAATGTAGCGTTTTACACACTGTGCCTCCAAATAAAAACAAGAACTGCGGATGCTGCAAATCAGCAAAAGCAGAAGTTGCTGGAACAGCTCAGCAGGTCTGGCTGCATCTGTGAAGAAAAGAAAAATCAGAATTAATGTTTCAGGTCCAGCGACCGTTAACTCTGATTTTATTTTCCTTCAGGAGATGCTGCCAGACCTGCTGAGCTTTTCCAGCAACTTCTGCTTTTGTTCCACTGTGCCAAAAATGCAGCCTCACCAGTGCCCTAAATAACAGGAGCATAACCTCTTCAGATTTATATTCAACCCTCTCATGATAAATGATAACCAATTAGCTCTCCTAATTAGTTACTTCCCAACCTTTATAATTCATGTATTAGCACTCCCAGATCCCTCTGCATCTTGAGACCTCATCATCTCGATAATATGCTTGTTAATGTTTCAGGTCCAGTGACAGTTCCATTAACTGATTTTTCCTTCACAGATGCTGCCAGACTGCTGCACTTTCCCAGCAACCTCTGTTTGTGTTCCTGATTTATAGCATCTGCAGTTCTTTTGGTTTTTTTTTTAAAAAAACCATAAGACATACGGAGTGAAAGGAAGGCCATTCGGCCCATCCAGTCCACTCCACTCCACTCCACCATTTAAATCATGGCTGATGGGCATTTCAACTCCACTTCCTGCACTCTCCCCATAGCCCTCGATTCCTTGTGAGATCAAGAATTTGTCGATCTCTGCCTTGAAGGCATTTAGTAGTAACTCACTGCTGCATCTCTTCTAGGTATGCCCACCTCGAAGAAGTTTTGCGCCTCTGACAGGATTTCCATTCCAATCTTTGTTAAGTAGACAAGAAGAACGACTGTAAAGTTGGACACTTCGTTATTTCTTCATTTTTCTGCCTTTATATTCTATGTATTAGTATAGTCTTGTATTTTAAAGAAAGCACCAGCGTGTGGCAACACCATAAAAAAATATGTATTTTGTGACAAGGTGCCCTGGCAATAAATAAATTATATCAAAATCAGTCAGTCAGTCTCCTACCTTCAGTCATTATCCCCCTTGAGCTCAAGATCTGCTTACTCTCAGCCTTTCTTCACTTGTAGAGCATTGACAACACAAGAGCAACTGATCTTATTCCGCTACTCTGCCTTGCCTCACCACCCCAAGCCCTGATCATTATCCCTCTTCAGATAGCAATTGAATATTGGTTTTAAAATCCAGGATAAACTGCCTCCACTGCATACTCGGGCACTGCATTCCAGATCCTAACCATGTGACACAAAACAGAATGCTAATTTAGCAAAAAAAGTGAATCACTTTAAAATTATCATATTATCACTGATCATTCTACCACATGGAACGGTGTCTCCCCACCTCCTGCCAAAACGCCTCACTTAGGCCTGCACTTGACCCTGCCTTCTTTTAGATGAGCAAGAACTTCTACAATCTGAACCACTGGAAGTTCCTCATTCCCACAGACATTCCTTCCTGCGCATCTCTCAGGCCTTCAATATCCATGAGTGGTGCATGGGACAATGCTCCAATTAAGGCCAGATCAGTGAGATTAACAAACAGATTACGTACTAACCCCATTTTTTTTTAAATTTAAAAAACCTCTGCACCCTATTTATGAAGTCCAGGATGCACGTGCAGTTTTAAGCACACTCTCACACCTTTAACTATTTTTGTACGCATTCTCCTCTAATCCTGAATAAAAACCAGAAGAACTGCAGATGCAAATCGGAAACAAAAACAAATTTGCTGGAAAAACTCAGCAGGTCTGGCAGCATCTGTGAAGAAGAAAAAAAACAGAAAAAAAATTAGGGTTAACATTTCGGGTCTGGTTCTGAGGAAGGGTCACCGGCACCGAAATGTTAACTGTGATTTTGTTGTTTTCTTCAGATGCTGCCAGACCTGCTGAGCTTTTCCAGCAAATTTCTGTTTTTGTCCCTCTACTCTTGCTCTCCTCTCCTTTGGAATTCTACTCTTTACTAATTCTCTTTGGATGTGGGTGTCACTGGCTGAGCCAGTACCTATTGGCCGTCCCTAATTACCCTTGAGGTGGTGATTTGCCTTCTTGAAACAGCAGTTCTGAGGTGTCGGCCCAAGCAAGGTACCATTAAGTCAGCACTTCTTACTAAAATCAAATCACTTCAAAATCATGCAGACCTGGCTTTCCATAACCAAATCAACAAATTTACACTATACTTCATTCAATCTCTCCACAGACAGCATACAGGGATGCCAATTGGCCCTATCAGGCAATGCTGGCTCCCTGCTGAGCGATCCAATGAGGCTCAGCTGGAATACATTATTAGTGGACAGACATGATCAGTCTGTATTATTTTGCAAGTCTTAAAATCATTCTGCAGGCAACAATGAAGGAGAGGACGCCAAAGTGGCTCGCCTTCAAAATCACGCACAGGCTGGACAGAGTAGATAGGGTGGAGCTGTTCCCACAAGTAAAAGAAACAGGAACAAGACATCAGAGATTTAAACTGATGTGCAAATGAAGAAAGAGTGATTAGAGAGGGGAAAAACAAAACCCCCTTTTCACACAGTGAGTACAGTCATACAGATATACAGCACGGAAACAGACCCTTCAGTCCAACTTGTCCACGATGACCAGGTATCCTAAAAGTAATCTAGTCCCATTTGCCAGCATTTGGCCCATATCCATCTAAACCCTTCCTATTCATATACCCAGCCAGATGTCTTTTAAACATGATTTGTACCAGCCTCCATGGGCAGCCCATTCCATTAGAGTGTGGAGCTCACTGTCTGGAACACATGGACGCAGGTTCAACGGAGGCATTGGAGAAAGCATCAGATTTTTTTTGGATAGAAGTGGTGTGCAGGGACGTTGGCACTCCGTAATTGAGCTGGTGCACGCACTATGGGCCAGCTTTTGCTCGGTAATAATTTGGATCCAGTACACCTTTCAAAGGCAACTGATCAGAACACTGGAAAAACTTGCTAAACCTCTCCCAGAAAGAGGCAGATCATACAGGACAGAAAGCAGGTCATTCAGCACAGCTAACCAGTATACGTAGGTTTCCTCTCATTCCAGTCAGCTTACTACACTTGATATTTTTAACATATTTATTTTCATCTTGTGTAGGCATGCTGTTTCCTTTAGGCAGCAAAGCTACAGGACCATGGTGCGCATTCTAAGCATGGTGTGTTTTCTTTAGAGTTCTCAACTGTATTTAATGATCTTGCCAGATAAGAGTGCGAGAGAGAGCACGCAAGACAGACAGCGCATGAGACAGTCATACAGCATGGAAACAGACCCTCCAGTCCAATCAGTGCCTGCCAATTATGTTCCCAACTGAGCTAGTACCATGTGCTTGCACTTGGCCCCTACCCCTCCAAAACATTTCTTATTGATACATTTAAAATGTGTTTTAAACATTGTATTTATACCTGCATCCATCACTTTCTCTGACAGTTCATTCCACACACAAGCCACACTGAGCTGTTAGACAGTTAATCCTCACTTCTTTAAAATATTTCTCTCGTTACCTCCTAAGTCTTGAAACCCACAGCCCTGGGGAAAACAGCTTTGCTATTTAACTTCACTTTGCTCCTCATGATTGTATAAACCTTTACAAGAGGTCACGCCTTAGCCTCCTACACTCCAGGAGAAAACACCCCAGTCTATCCAGCACCTCCTTATAACTCAAACACTCCATCTCTGGCATCACTTTGGTAAATCTTTACTGAATTCTCTAGTTTGAAAAATACCTTCCTCTCACAGGGCAATGAAAACTGCACACTACTCTAGAAGGGGCCTCACTAACTTCCTGTGCAACCTCGACATGAAGTCTCAACTCCTTTATTCAAAATGATTGGAACAATGAAGGCAAGTGTGCCAAATGCCTTCTCAAACACACTCTCTACATGTGACACAAACTTCAAAGAATTATGTAGCTGAACCCCTAGGTCTCTGTTCTACAGCACTGTCCAGGGCCCTACTTTTAATTGAACAAGTCCTGCCCTTGTTTGCTATACCAAAATGCAATACCTTGCATTTATCCAAATTAAACTCCTGACACTCTTCGGAAGGGCGAGCGAGAGTGCAAAAAAAACCAAAAAAAAACTGATAGTGGTTTAACATTTACTCTTCTGAGCAAGGGTCACTCAACCCGAATTGTTAACTCTGCTTTCTCTCCATAGATGCTGCCAGACCTACACAGCTTTTCCAACAATTTCTGTTTTTGATTATGAATAAATAGGTCCTTGTTTGATGGGTGGAGTCTCATTGGGGTTGCAATTTACACCTACAAATGACTTAGCTAAGTGGCATGAAGGCACAGGAGCTAGTGTGCAGATCTCACAAAAACAGGCACGATGGTGTGTCATGAAAAGAACATCCACAAACTTGCTCCAAGGTTAAGACAGAACGGGCTAAATAAAATCTCAGCTGGAATGTGATTTGCAAAAAATGTAAAAATTGTTTATTCAGCCAGAAAGAATTAAAGAAGAGCATTAAACAAACAGACGAGTAGAGAATCGAAATGCAAAGGGTTCCAGGTGTTCCAATGGATAAGTCACAGGACATTAGTATTCACATGGAGTACACACTGAAGGCAGCTAATGCTGAGGCTACCGTTTTTCATTACCATAATGAAAACATAAAGGCAGTGTCATGCTTCATGTCTTGAATATGGTGTATAGTTTTGGTCTCCTTACTTAAAAATTCATAGAATCCTCCCAGCATGGAAACAGGCCCTTCAGCCCAACAAGTCCACACTGACCCTCAGGAACATCCCACCCAGACCCATTCCCCTATAACCCACTTAATCTACCTGAACACCAGTGGCAGTTTAGGATGGCCAATCCACCTAGCCTGCACATCTTTTTAGACTGTGGAAGGAAAGCAGAGCACCAGAGAGAACCCACACAGACATGTGCAAACGCCACACAGGCAGTCATTGAAGGGTGGAATCAAACCCAGGGCCCTGGTGCTGTGAGGCAGCAGTGCTAACCTCAGCCACTGTGATGCCCCTAAGAAGGTTGCAATGCTGTGGATCAGCGATAATGGGAACTGCAGATGCTGGAGAATCCAAGATAAAGTGTGGAGCTGGATGGATACAGCTGGCCAAGCAGCATCTCAGGAGCACAAAAGCTGACGTTTCAGGCCCAGACCCTTCATCAGAAAAGGGGGATGGGGAGAGGGCCACTGCATCCCAAAACCAGCCCAGCTCGACCTCGCCTCCCTAACCTGTTCTTCCTCTCACCTATCCCCTCCTCCCACCTCAAGCCACACCTCCATTTCCCACCTACTAACCTCATCCCGCTTCCTTGACCTGTCCGTCCTCCCCAGACTGACCTATCCCCTCCCCACTCTCCTCTCTACCTATCTTCTCCTCTACCCATCTTCAGTCCGCCTCCCCCTCTCTCCCTAGTTATTCCAGTTCCCTCACCCCATCCCCCTCTCTGGAGGGGTGTCTAGGCCCGAGACGTCAGCTTTTGTGCTCCTGAGATTCTGCTTGGTCTGCTGTGTTCATCCAGCCCCGCACTTTGTTATCTGCAATGCTTTGGAGACAGTTTAAAAGGAGGCTTTGCTAGACTGAATGAGCATCACGGTGGCTCAGTGGTCAGCACTGCTGCCTCACAGCACCAGGGACCGGAGTTCGATTCCACCCTCGGGTGACTGTAGGTGTGGAGTTTGCACTGGTGGACTGGTCATGCTAAGTTGCTCATAGCATCCAGGACTGTGCAAGCTACTCAGATTAACCATATGAAATGCAGGGGTAGTGATGAACTGGGGTGGGGGGGCGCTGTGTCTGGGTGAGATGATCTTCAGAGGGCCGGTGTGGACATGATGGGTTAAATATATACACCTTTACACATGGAGGGATTCCATGATTAAGAACACGGGTTTGACAGGCCGGAGTTTAGAGGCTGAGTGGTGATACGGAGAAGAGACCTCGAATGGATCTCAAAAGGTCAAATGTGGGAAGGACATTTCTTCTCACGAATAACTCAGAATTAGGGGCCTCTTTTACAAAGGCAGAGAGAAGGAGATAATACTGTGTGGAGCTGCAGGAACTCAGCAGGCCAGGTAGCGGAGGTGTAGGAAAGCTGATGTTTTGGGGTCGGGACCCTTCTGCAGAAACGGGGAGGGGGAAGTGAGCTGAGAAACAAAGACAGGGAGGAGGGGCAGGGCTGGGGAAGCACTCCCCACACTCCACACCAGCCCCCAGCACCTTTCCCTGCAGCCGCAGGAAGTGCTACACCTGCCCCTACACCTCCCTCCTCACCTCCATCCCAGACCCCAAGAAAACATTCCACATTAAACAGATGCTCACTGGCACATCCACTAACATGGTACATTGCATCTGCTGCTCCAATGTGGCCTCTTCTACATTGGGAGATCAAGCACAGGCTTGGAGACTGCTTTGTAGAACACCTGCGCTCAGCTCACTACAAATCAACAACACCTTCCAGTCACAAACAATCCCCCTCCCACTCCCTGGACGACATGTCCATCCTGGGCCTCCTCCAGTGCCACAACGACACCACCCAGAAACTGGAGGAGGAGCACCTCATATTCCACCTTGGGAGCCTACAACCCAATGGTCTCAACAGTGGACTTCACTACTTTCAGAATCTCCCATCCCCAGCCTCATCCCATGACCAACCCTCCCTCTCATCCCCACCTCCTTGACCCGTCGGTCTTCTCTCTCACCTATCCACACATCCCAACTCACTGACCAATCCTCACCACTGCCTACCTGCACTCACCTAGCACCATCTTCCTACCCTCCCCAGCCTGACGGCGCCCCACCCCCCCTCTCTATTTATTCCAGAGCTCCCTACTCCCTCCCCCATTTCTGAAGATGGGTCCTGAACCAAAACGTCAGTTTTCCTGCTCCACTGATGCTGCCTGGCCTGCTGTGTTCCTCCAGCTCTACGTTGTGTTATCAGATTCCAGCATCAGCAATTCTTACTAATCGCATAGCGGAGGAGATTTCATTTCTCCCCCTTCAGAGTGCTGTATGACTTCGGAACTCCCAAGCCCACGGCAGTGGAGTTGCGATTATTGAATATTAGAACATAGGACATAACAGCACAGTACAGGCCCTTCGGCCCTCGATGTTGTGCCGACCTGTCATACCAATCTGAAGCCCATCTAACTGACACTATTCCATGTACGTCCATATGCTTATCCAATGACGACTTAAATGTACCTAGAGTTGGGGAATCTACTACTGTTGCTGGCAAAGCGTTCCATTCCCTTACTACTCTCTGAATAAAGAAACTACCTTTGACATCTGTCCTATATCTTTCACCCCACAATTTAAAGCTATGCCCCCTCGTGCTCACCGTCACCATCCTAGGAAAAAGGCTCTCCCTATCCAACCCTCTGATTATTTTATATGTTTCAATTAAGTCACCTCTCAACCTTCTTCTCTCTAATGAAAACAGCCTCAAGTTCCTCAGCCTTTCCTCGCAAGACCTTCCCTCCATACCAGGCAACATCCTAGTAAATCTCCTCTGCACCCTTTCCAAAGTTTCCACATCCTTCTTATAATGCGATGACCAGAACTGTAC